>NC_060898.1:14843415-15215915 GCF_014805685.1 Silurus meridionalis
TACTGTGAAGCATGGGGGTGGTAGCATCATGCTTTGGGGTGTTTTTCTGCACATGGGACAGGGCGACTGCACTGTATTAAGGAGAGGATGACCGGGGCCATGTATTGCGAGATTTTGGGGAACAACCTCCTTCCCTCAGTTAGAGCATTAAAGATGGGTCGAGGCTGGGTCTTCCAACATGACAATGACCCGAAGCACACAGCCAGGATAACCAAGGAGTGGCTCTGTAAGAAGCATATCAAGGTTCTGGCGTGGCCTAGCCAGTCTCAGACCTAAACCCAATAGAGAATCTTTGGAGGAGCTCAAACTCCGTGTTTCTCAGCGACAGGCCAGAAACCTGACTGATCTAGAGAAGATCTGTGTGGAGGAGTGGGCCAAAATCCCTCCTGCAGTGTGTGCAAACCTGGTGAAAATCTACAGGGAACGTTTGACCTCTGTAATTGCAAACAAAGGCTACTGTACCAAATATTAACATTGACTTTCTCAGGTGTTTAAATACTTATTTGCAGCTGTATTATACAAATAAATAGTTAAAAAATCATACATTGTGATTTCTGGATTTTTTTTTTTTTTTTTAGATTATGTCTCTCACAGTGGACATGCACCTACGATGACAATTTCAGACCCCTCCATGATTTCTAAGTGGGAGAACTTGCAAAATAGCAGGGTGTTCAAATACTTATTTTCCGCACTGTATATTTAGAGGATTTGTACTTTGACTTCGGTGTAGGATTGGTGATTGGTGTACTTCACCACCACTGCACCATTATATTCTTATTTCTCTAAACTCTGGTATATAACATGCAAACATGTAGAAAGGCAGTTCAGATCAGGTCACAAAACTGGTTAACTGGTAGCTACAAGCGTTCATTACTTGTTAGCAACAGTAGAATTGTTCCAGCAGTACAGGGTCTATCAGCTACATTAATATGGTGAAAAAGAAAATAAAGTCTCCATTTCTGCTCCGATTGTTCCTTTAACCTTCCACCATAAAGACCAGAAGGTATTAGGTTTAAATCCCATCTTATAACCCTCACCTGCTGCTGATAACCAGCTGGTCAGAGGCGAATTTCAGGATCCTGCGGATTAGCGTAGATTATGAGAAAACTAATTAATCAGCAAATAAGAACTGGATCAGCGGACAACGCAGCAGAAATAGAGATTATGAGCTTTTTTTATTATTTGGCAAAAAAAAAAAAAAAAGAGAGCTCATCAAAGAGGCTGGGTTTGTGTGATAAACGCAGGTAGAAATGAATCCAAACTTCTTTATAACCACATCATAAATGCAGAGGACATTTTGTCAGGTAGAGCGTGAGAGAGAGAGAGAGAGAGAGAGAGAGAGAGAGAGAGAGAGAGAGAGAGAGAGAGGAAAAAGAAGGTAATAACCTTTCATGACATTAAACCCTAACTAGCAAGAGTGAGAATGAGACAGAGGGAAAACAACCAAGAAGAACAGGCTTCTAAGAGATCGCAAGTTCGAAATCTTGATGACGGGAGTCAGAGAAGCTGACGAGACGACAAACATCTCTCTCTCCACTCTCAATCGCAGGAACACTAACGATTCATGGGTTTATGTGAGCTCATTTTATGCGGTAGAGAGCGGATAGAGTTTTCCTCTGACAGTGTGTAAGCCATTGCTGTTTAGAAGACAACAAATTGGGTACATTGTGTTTGGAGTTTTACGCCAGATAACACCAAAACCACGCTGAGGAACACTTGTGTGGAACATTCTCAGTTCTTTCCTTGGTTTAGTAAAAGCTACCTACAAATGACTGTAGTGACATTTAAATACAAACATCCATCGCTGCTGTAATTGCGCAAAGTTCGTTCATTTCGATGGGCAGTTTTGTTGCTATCACAAGCTGCATTTATTTATTTCAAGTGAAAGAATAAAAGTCTGTTTGGTGAAAGAGCAACCATTCAGAATAAATGTATATATGAATAGAGGAACAAATGGATTAATACATTTTCCGGGTCCTGTCATATGAGCAAAAAGGAGCTGTCTAAATAGATTTTTCTGAAATGTTACATAAGACGTCCGATATGTTAAAGCAACCTGAAATGTACAATATATTGTATTTATAATAAGCAGACATGCATTTTATGGACAAAAAATATTAGGATACTTGACTTTTCATGTGTGGAAACACTTTTGTAAAGGATGTCTTTAGATGCACTCCCATTAACTTTCCCCTTCACTTGAACTAGGAGACCCAAACTTGGTCCAGCATGGAACAGCTCCAGAGTGGAAAAGATCTTGAATGGCCTGCTATAGAGCTCTGACCTTTGGGATGAATTGAAAGACTAACTGCACCTCAGGCCTCCTCACCCTACATCAGTACCTGACTTTATTAACACCCTTGTGGCTGAATAACCGCACAAATCTCCACAATCACACTCGGAAATCTGGTGGAACAGCATCCTTCGAGGCGGAGGATATTATAGCAGGAAACGATGTGTGGATAAATGTGGATATTCAAAAAGCACATACAAATCTAATGGTCACGTGTCCACCTGCTGTTGTTCATGGAAAATGTTTTTTTAATTTGGAGTGACTATTAAACAATTTAAAAAAAGTGTCAATTATTCAGGGCCGTGATTAAGGAAACAGAAGCACAGGAATCAGAAAATGGCATCTTTCACTCAATATCTGGATGTTCACATAATATGCAATATACCCACAGCCAGAAATTTATCAGATCTAAAAACTCTAAATATAAATTTAATTATGATATTATGGATATTATGATTTAATGGGACACTGTTATTCGGTAGCAGGTCAATGAGACACGATGTCTTCTACACTGAACATGACTTTATATGGGCATCCCAAGCACCTGCACAACACACACCTGTGTTTAGCTCCGCCCCCCTCCTGGGCTTATAACACCTGTTTGTCTGCTCCTCTGTGTCCTGTTTATTTATTTATTGTCATTATTATCTATTTTACAAACTCGGCTGGTCTTCATTTGTGCATCATAAAATACAATTAATTCAAAGGGACTTGCTTTAAAACATGGCGCAATTAAAATCTATGATTTAAATACCAATTGAATCTTTTTAAATGATCTTGAAATTAACAAAATATTTTTTCCGCCCTATACCCTACTCTATTTCTGTACACGATGGGATTGTTGGATTTTTTTAATCTTGACTGGGCAGAATGTAGTAGAGATGTAGTATAATTTCCAATAAAGCACTTATTGTCCGGGACATTATCGTTTCTATAAGAACAGCTCATTCATGGATAACTGTACAAACACGATCTACATAATCTAAGCATAATTTTAAAAGGAGTGTCCAGTGTCAGCATTCTGAAAGTGATCCGTGTCCATTCAACAACATCAACACAATTGTACAGGTGGGCTTTTAATGCCGTTCATTTCAATTTTCCTTTCACTTAAACTAGAAAACTTCAAACATGCTCCAGCATGGCAATGCATAGAATGTACAGAACCTACAGTAAGCTCCATAACAATATGGTTTTCATCAGTTGAAGTAAAAGATCTTGAGTGGCCTGCTATAGATCTCTGACCTCAACCCTATTAAACTGGAATGCTGACAGCACCCCAGGCCTCCTCGCCCTACACCAATACCTTCCTTTCAGTACCAACCTTATTGCTGAATGAATCTCCACAAATCACAAGCACACTCTCAAATCTAGAACATCTTTCCAGAACACTGGAGGTGATTATAACAGCAAATTGGGACTGAATGTGAAAAGTGATGTTCAAAAAACAAATGCCAATCTTATGCTCAGGTGTCCACCGACATTTGTTCATATATTATAAATTATTGTGGTTCTGCGATCGCTTAAGAACTCAGTGGAGGAAACCATCGGTTTATGAAATACGGTTGTTCGTTCATATTGATTGCACCATGACTCAGGATATGTGAGTGTGCATGTGAATGTGCGTGTACATGTGTATGAGAATGAGCGTGCACATGTATGAGCGTGTGTGTGAGCATGCATGAGCGAGTGTAAGCGTGTACATGTGTGAGTGCATATACATGTGTATGAGCATGTGCATGATCGTATGTGCATTAGTGCATACACGTGTATGAGCATGTGCATGATCGTGTGTATGTGTTTACATGTGAATAAGTGTTTACGTGTATGAGCATGTGTGTGAGTGTTTTCCATGTGTACGAGCATGTGTATGAGTGTTTACGTGTATGAGCATGTGTATGAGTGTTTACATGTGTCTAAGTGTTTACATGTGTATGAGCATGTGTATGAGTGTTTACATGTGTATGAGCATGTGTATGAGTGTTTACATGTGTATGAGCATGTGTATAAGTGCATATAAATGTGCGTGTGTATGCACGTGTGCATGTGTATGAGTGTTTACATGTGTATGAGTGCATATAGATGTGTATTAGCGTGTGTATGCACATATGCGTATCTGTATGAGCAAATGTGTATGAGCGTGTGCATGTGTAAGTGCAGGCGCGTGCGTGTGCGTGTGCAGGTGACTGCGCGTGCACCACACCGAAACTGGCTCCAGAGTAACATCATCACCTGTGCACCTGTCCACAGCGTCCCTACTGGAATTACAATGATTTTTACGGAAGTGTTTATGGAAAACCTTTTTTTTTTTTTTTTTTAAACCGTGTAAAACATGTAACCACACTGCGTCTTACACACCGAATTAATAACCTATTAAAATCTTTTTCCAACACTTTATTATGGATAGTTCGGACTGCTGAAATTTAAAAAAGGCAGCTGTAACAAGTGCAGTCGCAATTTCTCTACGACAGCAATGATAAAGTTTCCAAATGCAGACATTTCTATAAAGGAAAAGTGAAGAAATAAAAAGCAGACACGACACTCACCTTGGTGTACAGTTCGTTCACTGACATGTTTTACGGTTCTGTTACAACATGCGCTTGTATTTTATGTATCCTTCCGTGTTGAAAACGTTTCCATTAAAGAGTAGAATCCCTATAAGACATGTCCCGTCACTATTTCTTGTCCCTACGCGCTCCTGGTTGTCCTAAAAAAAGTCCCGACGTGGTGATTTTAGATAGAGATCCAGTCAGATCTCGAGGACGGCGCTTGGGTTTAGCGTCTCCCGCTGACACTCGACTCTTCCAAGCAGGTGGCTCTTTCCATTTAGACTTCACAGTGGATAAGTCGGAGTTTTGTCTTTCCTCCAGAACTTTTCTATCCACAATGGAACAAACTCAGCAGGTACTATCACCAAACTCCCAGAATAACCAAGAGAAACCGGTTACAATAAAAGAAATAGACAAAAACTCTATATAGGTGTGTGTTCCTTTACTGTATCCTTAGACTCCACAAGGCTGAGTCTACCTGACCGATTCTATTGCGCCTCCTGCTGACCAATCAGCGCTCAGCAGAGCCCCATTTCCAACCAATCAGGAGAAGCGACATTATGACATCATCAGGTTATGAAATCACACTTTACATGTAAAACTGAAGTTTCACTCAAACTCGTTCAGTGAAAAAGAAACGTGAATTGTGTTAAACGCACAAATCATAAATATCTAAGTTTTATCATTTGCCATAACTAGCCTAGATACAATTCACGAGTTTTTAACAATTTCATATAAATTATTCATTGTAGGAACTCTATGTTTATATATTAATATGTAAATCAGTTCGTTGTAATAGTTCTCTCTCTCTCTCTCTCTCTCTCTCTCTCTCTCTCTCAGATATATATATATATATATATATATATATATATATATATATATATATATATATATATATATATAGTGTGTGTGTGTGTGTGTGTGTGTGTGTGTGTGTGTGTGTGTGTGTGTGTGTGTGTGTGTGTGTGTGTGTACGTAAGTTCTTACAATTAATCAATTATATAAAATTGTAAAAGCTAATACATTGTAAAATAAAATAATAAAAAATAATAAAAAGGAAATTGTATCTAGGCTAGTTATTATATAATCCAAGAAAGATGTTTATATACACCATATATATATATATATATATATATATATATATATATATATATATATATATATATATATATATATATATATATATTTATTATATGGTGTATATAAACATCTTATGAGATATATATATATATATATATATATATATATATATATATATATATATATATATATATATATATATATATATATATATATATATATATATTATGGGCACCATAAAACCCCATATATGTACACTCGTGTTTAGGTTACAATACACTTTTACCTATTTAAAACACAATTACCTGTTTACCATTTGGTTCTCTCTCAATACTAAATGGTTTCTGTGTAGTATAATTCTGAATCGTGGCATATGTATATATGTAATATAATATTAATATAATATTTATTTTATTATATTATGTAGTAAAGTTTGATTGCATTAAAAACAGAGCTTATAATGGCAGTCATCATTGATATCAAAAAAATCACCTGCATTATGTGTCAAATTAGTGTTCAATTTCTTTAAATACAATGGTTGTATTGTTTTGTGGGGGGTTTTAGGGCTTGGGGTACAATTTATTTTTATTTTTTTTGAGGGGGTCAAGAAATAATTATTTTTGCATTGATTCATTGATACCTTTGATTAATGGGGTCACTATTAAGCTATGCAATAACAATTAACAATATGTTTTTTTTTACTCTAATAGAGAGAAGTATTCATACCGACACCGTTGCGGTGTTTGCATGACAAATTCAGCCCAGAAATTCTGTTCCTAATACTTTACAATATTCAAACGTACAATATAAATTGCATATAACAGGATTAAAAAAAAGAGACAGTATCTATAAATCATTCTTTTACCACATCATTACATGGTATGGTAATAAACTTACCTATTGTCTGAATAAATATGAGAATGAGGAACACTGACACACACCATAATGCATTGACACATAAAATAGATATTAACACTTCATTTGCACATATTTTTCCCAGCTTTGTGAAGTTTCCTAAGAACGCTTCTTGTATGTGAGCTGTATCTCTTTAGCTTTGTAGTTGCTTCTCTAATCACATACCTACCTTGTCACTGTCTTTAGGGCTGTTGTGCACTACTTGCCAATCTTATAGTGTGTTTTATAAGTTTTAAAAGCTTATATGTTTTAGGTAATACTAGACAAAATAGTTCTTCATAGAAGGGATAATATACTGTATGTTTGGATTTGCTTAAAATAATTAAACAAGAACTTTTCTAGAATTTTTGTCTTTAGGATTTGTGCAAAAGAGAAACATAGTTGAAGAAAGCCTAATGTCAAAACATGAGCATGTGAAGAGTTTTACTACTGTTGTTTGTTAGAAATGATCACACAGCAAATCTAAACTTATGCAACAGAAAAGAGTTCACATGTAGATTTACCTTGACATAGAGCTCCTGGTCAGTCGTCATCCTGTCTTCACCTTTTTAAATAAAGATTAGAAAATCCACAAAAGTCCTGAAAAGTACTCGAACTGTTTCCTTCATCACATATTTAAAATTCGCAATACAAAATGCAGCCCAGAATGTCACGAACTTCAAGATGGGAGTGAACTGACTATGACAAACAGATACAAGTTAAAGCCTGCACATGCCTGAGTGGCGAAAAGACAGAAGACAGTAATGACATCAGACAAAACCGGTCCACTCCCAAACCACTCCTTCATCAGGTATCGGGTGTTGAGGTCTTTAGCATGCTTTGTCCAAGAATAGTCTAACCTAACCCAAACATTAAAAAAAAAAAGGTGTTACATGCACAGTAATCATTTGAGCAAGTATGCCATTGGATAAAAGTTTCCTCATCCAGTCATACTGCAATCCTGCATGTTTTTTCTTCAGTGCTTTCATGACTTCCAGCACAGAAGCAAGATCTAATCATAGATATCTTAGCATTTTCTCATTCTTCTTTTAAGAATCTGTGCATTCTGAGGAACCTGACTGTCCCATTGTAGATAATTGCATGCTGCTGTGATTGACACGAGCAAAGACAAAGATTTCTACAGAATACATGACATCATGAGCAGTGGTGCAATAATGCATTATTGAGAGAAAAAACGATGAACTTGTTGGAATGTTAAATCAACATCATCCAAACCCATAACATTAAAATAATTTGCTTTAATTATAAACTAGTCAGTCAAGTCAGACATGGTACAAGCTATGGGGCGATTTAAAACTAAACTTGGTTTAATCAAGAGCAAAAATAACACAGCAGAGGAAGATTTTTTGTTTTAATTTTGTGTTGTACATCTTAATCTCAATTCATAGATACTGTTTATTAGCCTATTAACTGTACCATATATTAATGGAGGAGGAGCTCACTGAGAATTATTATTTCCAATCATTTGAGCAGGTTTAGTTAAAATGTTGATTTAGCCCCTCTTTTTCTAAAAGGGTGAACTGCTGTGGTGTGTGACATTGGTCTGGACAGGATTTCCTGGACCTTCTGATCATATTTTTCCTGGTTCAGTCGATTCATTTCGGCCTCCCGATCAATCTCGGCCTGCTCGGCATCACACAGCTGCTGCTTGTGCAAAAGCTGAGCCAACAGATCAGCTTGATATTCATGACATGCCTCTCTAAAACTGTAAAACAAAAAATAGATGCTATTAATAAAAACACAATTTTCCACAAAAAAATTTTCATCAGCTATCAACTTTTTGGTTTTGCGCTGAAGCAATAATGTAATCAATCGTTTGATCAATCCCAATAATCATTAGACATTGACATGACAGATATGCTTGATCTCGTGAAGTGCAGGGACTGATGGGTATTGTAGTCCTGACAATTGAAAACATGTCTAGTTCCTCACTGATGAGACTTGCTCGTGTACAAGTTTGGGACAGAGAGAAACAGGCTTTCAGAACTTTATTCAAGTTGATGTTCTCCAGCTAAAGTCTATTTTTTTCCTGCAGAGCAACTCTGTATTACATCTGCTGGCTAGAGTAAGTGATGTTTACTGAATAGCTGAAATGAGAACAGTCAAATAATGTAATTTCACTTCAAACTAGATATTGCCTAGGCCATCAAAATTATATATGGCATTTGAACCTTTCATTCCAGATGAATTTTTCTATGCTGTTATATAATCTTCTACTAGATTTCAGAATATGTGTGAAAATTTGTATTGATTCAGTCACAATAGCATTAGCGGTGTCGAGCCTGGAGGCCTGAAGTGTGCTCCAGTTTATCCCAAAGCTGTTCATTTGGATTAAAGGGTCAGTTCTCTGTGTACAGGGATCCTACACATTTTCCATTTCAAAGTTCAATACTTTTCCAGACTCAAATATACAGACTTTCCTAAAGATTCTTATGACCAAATTCGAAATCTGAAATATTTATTAACACTATAAACACACTATAAACACACAAAACACTATAAAATGTGTTACGTTACAATCTCTGATGTATGTCAGGGTCAGAATCTCTAATGTTTTCCATGTGTTTCTGTCATGGCAACTGCTGCCTCACAACGTAACAACCAATCACAGCTGTGCAGATCTAGTTGTGGGATCTCAAAGATAGTAGCGCCGATCTTTCACCAGCGCTGAGAGTCTGCTCCTAACCCCACAAAAAAACCTTTTTGGCCATGTCCACCTTTTTGTTTGAAAACGCATATTTATCTTTGTTTTGACTGAAACGGCATTTGCAGTCAAAGAAAACGTGTAAATAAACGGTCGTCAGAACTGACGCAAGTGGAAACGTCTTATGTTTTACTCATGCGCAGTACAGGGATGTAAGCTTAATGTGGATGAGCAACTTTTGGGAAACGAGTGAAAACTAAATTGTGGGTTGAGTGTTTTTAGACAAAAACACCGTTTTCTAAATTTATCCAGATTAGTGTAGCTTTGTTCTATACAAATATTTTAGCAAATTCCTAATTTTAGATTTTAGAAAACCCAAAGGCGCAATAATATGGGAACACAAATGTTTTTCAATACGCAATGTTCTTTTTTTCATACTAATCCAGACCTGTAAATCACTCAAATCAAATTCCATACTTTTTCATACTTTTTTCTAAATGCATAGGAACCCTGTGTAGTAATCTTGAGTTATTTGACTACAACGTTGACAGAGCATATAGTCCCAGGCCTCTCTTTGTGTACAGTAGCATTGCGACGTTGGAACACATTTGGGCCTCTTAGTTCCATTAAAGGAAAATCTTAATGATACAACATACAAAGAAACCCTATACAATTGTATGCTTCCAACAATATGGCAGCACTTGAGGAAAAAGTAAGTGATTGGGTGCCCAATTACCTTAGAGCAGACAGTGTGGCTTAACAATGTTATGTGAAGCAAGTGCATCAACACTTGTACCTGTATTTACATTAAAGATTCTGAGGGAGATCGACTTGTATTACTTGTTAGCTACATTAGCCTCATGGCTCCAAGTAAAACAAACATCAGACACAAAACATGTCCTGGCTGATCAAAGGCATTAGTAGTGAGACGGACACTGGCCCTCATTTATCAACCTGCATACAAAACTTTTTTTTCTACACTAAATTACCTTCTTGTGTAAACCTCGATTAGGCTTTTAATGTCACATTTGAAATTATTTATTCATCTTAATTTTACACAAATGACACGACAATTTGTAATTTTATGTTAACATTCCAAACAGGTCAAATAAGGGATATATAAAAGGGGAAATATGACTTTTCTCAATTCAATTAGAGCGAAAGAAAGGGCACCCTATATACAGAGTATGGGTTTTTGTGTGGTAGTTGTTAACCAATAGATGAATATTTAGATGTAAAGTCGATTGTAATGCATTTTGGCGCATTGTGTGCATGTGATTTTTAACTAAATGTGTCCTGTAATAAGAAGAGCAGAGAAAATCTGACAGGAAGAGAGAAAAAATTAGCAAAAGGTGATCGCTTTAATGCCTACCGTTTTTTTTCCTGTTCGTCCAGCAGCTTGTTCTCCTGGATGGTTCTACTCAGCTCATCTCTCTCCTGAGCCAGTTCAGCCTGTTTCTGGGCATTCCTCTGTACTGATAGAATAAAAGAAAAAAAAGAATGAAAGTAAAAACCATTATTGTCTTTACATTTTCACATGTACTGAGCACTTGAGAAAACATGGCCCTATTACTACAAATGCAAATAAAACAGTTCTGCATAGACTTACTTAGAAAATACTGTACACTTTTTTAAATACTATTTAGAAAATAAAAATATTTACTTAGCCCTCTTTGTATTTGGTTTTTCATTTTATTTTTTGATTTTCTTCTCATTTATTTTCTACATTTTGGAATACAACACCACAATACAAATTATGTTCATTTGCCAATTACATTTTTACAACCCTGTTACTGGTTTAAAAAATATATGCAGGCCAGCCAGTACTGGAGTTGAGACATAATAATGACAAGCAAACAATTTGGTGAGATTTTTTTTTTTTTTTTAACTGTGGGTAACAAAAATTTGTCACTAAAACCTTTTTAAATCATCATGATTTTTTAATCAAGTAAATTTTCTAATAACCAGTTTATTTTGTAAATCTGTTACATTCATGTGTGTGCTTATCGTATTGCATTCATCTTTACGCTTATATTTCATATCTCACAATTTACTGATTATTACACTTTTTTCCCATGAAGAGTTTAAACAGTGTTTAGCCACACCTTTAAAATACTCCAGAGACTTTATAATGCCTTTCAAGAACAATAAAAAGTTATTACAGTGATTTGTAAATGCCAGTCACCTGTACAGTCATACACAACATATAGTGTGATTTCTTTTTTATTATTTTCATTAAAGACATTTTCATTTTTTAATGTCAATTTGTACTGGGTTTTTTGGACAATAATTGCCATGTGGCCATAGTATTTAGATCAAAGGTTATCAGACTGGGTGATGTATTAAAAATTTTGTTATTTTGACTATTATTTATCTTTATTTTATTGTATTATTATTATGTAGTATTATTAATTTAGTTTATTTTATTTTATACCACCATTATTAAACTTAATTAAAATAATGTTAACGTTTGCATAATTCACTGGTTTAACTTGTTCCATGAATTGATTGGGTTTAATCCAAACCTAAAAAAAAAAAAATTATAATGAATCTACAGATAAGTTTATCTTTGACCTGCAAAAATATAGTACATATTTACATAAGTACAAAGGTTCCTGGCTGCAATTTTTTAACACAGCTAGGAAATAGGTACTAGGATATTGGTACTAGGATATAAGTACATGTATCCTGTACCTCTTGTGGTGCTAATCCTTGTTATAGTGGTTACCAATTGGACTGTTACAAGTCAAAAGTCAAGCATATAGTATGTTCCTTACACTTTTCCTGAATTTGTAAATGCCGTGTATCCAGGACGTCTTTCATAAGCCGGTCTCTGGCTTCCTTCACCAGACGGTTTTGCTCCGCTCGGCGGTTGCATGTCTGCTGCAGGTCAGCCTCGATCATCTGCTCCATCTCTGCTTCTTGCTGTTTTTGCTCCTTCAGCTGTTGGGCCAGGTATTGCCGATACCTTAACTGTTCCTCACGCAACTCCAACTGTTCAACACAAAACAATTTAGTTCAATAGTCCACAATGCTCTATAATCTCTCCTAGCTGCAGCTTAACTGAAATGAGCTGATACTTTGACACTATTCAGCTGCTTGTGTTTCTGTCTTTACCCTAAAGCTACAGTCTGGGTTCCTGTATGGTTTTAGAAAGTTTCCAGAATTCTTTGCGTCTAACCTTTCTCAGAGCCTCTTCTTTTTTCTCGTTATCAGTCTGTGCAAGCAGTTGCTCCAGGATGCTCATGTCCAGCTCCAGATCCTCCTGCTGTTCCCGTGCCAGACGCTTCATTTTCAGGCGCAGTGAGGTGTCTAGCTGCCTGTGCCGTTTCTTCTGATTCTGGAGCTTCAGTCTGTTCTCCCGCTGCTCTTCCAGATGCATTATCTCCCGCTGATTTCGCTGAAGAAAACATGCATTATAAGCAAAGAATCAACAAGACACAGATGACTTCAATGATAGACATTATTTCCCCTTACTTCATATGTAACATTTAAGAAATAAAACAATTTTGCTGTTATAGGAAAATAATCAATGATAGAGTGGTGTCATGGTGTTCAACATGTGACTGAGTCCCCGCTACTTAACACAGCCTACCATTAACTGAGCCTCTTCATTTTTTAGTTGTTTTTCCTGCAACCTATGTTGCTCTGCAGCCTCCATCTGACTGTGCAGGAAAGCAAGCTGCTCTAAGTTTTTCTCTCTCTGACTCTGAGCATGCAGGTCCTCATATCGCTCTTTGGCCAGACGATCTTCTTCCCAAAGTTGTGCATACTTCATTTCTTCCTCCAGCTGCATTTGATGCTCCTCTTGACGCGTTTGGATCTGTGCTGCACGCTCTGTGTAGACCTCTTCCAGTTGCCGGCGCGTGTTAAAAGCTCGCACCTCCTGACTCTGCTCTCTATTACCCATAACACAAATAAAAAACAGTATGGGAATCACAGCAAAAGTAAAAGTACCAGCAGTCTAAATTTTCACACAAACTTGTACTATTTAAGCTTTTAAAAACTGGCAGTCATACTGGATATTCACCATTATCAAAAAAAATATTAATTCTGAAGGGATTATTAATATTATTAATATTATTTTTTTTTTAGTCTGAACTGCTTATTAAAAGATTAACTCTTAAAGGCACCTATTCACAAAATCAGATTTTTTTAATTGATCATAATTTCGCCATCTTTCTAGATCGTTTCCAAGGATTAATTTGTGCAGTAGTATCTTTGAAGAACGTTCTGTCTTCTGTTTTTACTGGAAAGCACATTCTAATATTTACAACATCAGAAGCATAAAAGGTGATAGACATATTTACACCCTATTTACAGAAGATTCCATCTAAAAGGCATCTTCTTGTAGTATTTACAATATTAGAGGTCTCAACGGGTAATTATTTTGATCATATATTTACTATTTTTCTAGGAAATTCCATCTGAACGACCCATTTTGTAGAATTTCAAAAGTCACATGTCTAAAGTGGTAGCTTTCAGTATCTTTTTTAGAAGATTCCATCTGGAAAGTCCAGTCTTGTCTTAACTGGTAGTCCCATTTGTGTAATATTTCCAGTTTCAGATGTCTAAAATGGTATGTATATGTTCATTATCTTTCTTAGTTAACTCTTGCAGTATTTACATCAAACGTTTAGATTGGTAGTCATACCTTTTTTTTAATTATTTTCTAGAAGATTTAATCTAGAAAGCTAGTCATATGGTCATATGGTAGTCCTATGGTCACTGTGTTTCTTAAATATATTCCATCTGAAGGACCAGTTTTTGTAATATTTCCAGCATTCTTGAGTTACACAATGATTTGCAGTATGGCTCAACATATAGCAATTTGTTTAGTGGGGGGATACAAAAATAATATGAGAGTATTTTGATACTATGAGAGATAATATGAAAGTTTAATTGTAAACCTGACCCTAATATTATAAACCTAACAGTTGTCAAAGTCTGTTGACACTGATGCCACATTTACCGTGCCTTAACATTGTCTGTACCATGACTTAACAAGTAAGTGCTAGATTTTAAATCATTAGCCCCAGTTATTATATAGCTTATGCTAGTTGTCAATGTTTTCCAGTTGCCTAGCTACTGTCCTCATGACTGTAACTACAACCACAGGTTCCAATTACTGTGAGGAACAAAGTCATTCATTTCATGATGTAGCTATGACTGTTTTTAGCCCTGTTATTTCTTATATAATCTAATGCTACAAATAATTAATGTGTTCTTTGTTCTAACAAGTGTCATATTCTTGCTAGCACTTAAATGAAGGTTAAAAAAAACTTCCAACTCGTGCAACTTTTTTGTTCTCTCAGTACTGATGCACAACCGTATTCTCAACCAGATACCTGGTTGCTGTTATTACCTGACGAGTTGATCAAATTTCTCAGCAACCACCTTCTGCCTCTCACTCTCTCTTTTCTCCTGCAGAAACTTTGCTCTCTCACGCATCCTTGCTTGGTTTTCAAGTATGGTGTTTTTCTTTGTCTGCAACTCTCGCAACAGTTCTCTCTCCTCAGATTCAAGTAGGTTATGCAGCCTGTCAAAGAATCAAAGAAAGAGATGGATGGACCAAACCAATAATACACATTCTATTACAAAATGTGTAAAAGAAACAGGGTGGGTACCTTTTCCTCCTCTCGTCGATGCTCATCTCATACTGTTCCATTGCCTTGTGGACACGCTGTTTAATAGTGGCTGACACCATCTTCTTCTCTGTGTTTTTTTCCCAGCGCATTCTAATATTGCAGGCACTTTGGTCCTTGGTAAAGTCCAGCAAAGTGTTTCGAGCAGTATCTTGTTTCCTTCGTTCCATGTTGAAGTAATCCATGGTTCTGGATAATGGCTTTCTGGCTTGCTAAGTATATGAACGATAAACGAAAATGTCAGTGAAAGACCTTGTGTCGCAAAAAAAGCCAAACATATTTCTAACATTCACTTTTTAAAAACACGACTAAGAGGATGCAGTGTAGTGGCTTTTGAACCTATATTTCCATTTACTAATTCAGTTGTTCCTCTTTAGTTATCCCCACTCGATTGTTAACTAGAGAACTGTAAACTACATTAAATCATTTAAATATCATTAATTTATAGATAAATGTCCAAATGGACATTAAACCATATATACATATGGACCATCTGACCCATATGTGTTTTTTCCCCAATCTATTGCCACAAAATTAATATAAGATGTGTGTAGTCTTTAAATACTGTATTCCCTTCACTAAAAATAAGAGGCCCAAACATCCTAAAACATGGATCCCAATGAAGACATGGTTCACCAAGGTAGATGTAGAATAACTTATGTGTCCTATACATCTATAGCCCTGACCCCAACCAAAATCTTTGAGATGACCTGAAACACCAACAACATGTCAAGCTTCAGTGCCTGACTGCAGTAAAGCACTAAAGATGGATGAATTATTAAATCCCCACAGCCACAAAATCTAGTGGAAAGTTTACCCAGAAGACTATTGTGCAGAGTATCTGAGGGATCTTAAAAAGTCTTAAATTTGCTGTTCCGGGTCTTAAATAATTTAAAACAGGTCTTAATTTTCCGATGTCTATGTAACGCTCACTCTAATGCTCCTCGAAATGCTCCAGCGGCATTTTGGAATGTTTTTGTTTGTTTGTCTCCGTGGTGTTGTAGTTCTATCTTTCGCTAGTCCAAATATAATTTGCTGTATTATGACCACAAATGCTTTCTGTTATTGGTGCGAATCTCTCTTGGATTGTACCACCGACATACACAGATTTTGTTTTTCAGCTGTGGGGAAGTGCAAGTTTAGCGAAACTTGGCATAAAAAAAATTAATTTAGGGCTTGGTTGAGGCCAGTTGTTAACAATGTATATGTTTAGGTCATTTTAATGTAACTAAAATTGTCCTAAAAAGTCTTAAATGTGACTTTGTTTTGTGTGAAACCTGCAGAAACCCTGCATAACTGCAAAAGGAAAATACTTTATACTCTAAAATGGTACTGCGTGTTTAAAAAGCTCATAAAGGTATATAGTAGAAGAAAATGTGAATAAATAAATAAACTAACAAACAAAAATGTAATAAGAAGTCAAGTCTGGAAGGGGTAAATATAATGTAAGATCCAAAAGAGTTTTTTTGGATGAAATGTAATGAATTAAGTAAAAGTAAATCAAAGCAACTTTGCATTTTGTTAACTAAAATGTTACGAAACAAATAAATAAATAGAACAACAATAAATGATCAAAAAACCATCTCCGTACATGACAAGGTCAAAACCGGCCAACAGAGAGCACACAACATGATCAGGACCTCCGCACATCCCATTTACAAACTGTGTAACCTTCTTTTATGCAGAAGGAGATACAGGAACATTCACACCAAAAACCACCAGGTTCAGAATCAGCTTTTTCCATTACCCATCACACTGCTAGGACACTGGCAGCTCGTTAATACATTACTGATTTTACTGCCAGAAATCATCATGCAGTTCAACTCCAACCTGTACTGTATCATTTATATATAATTATACTGTATATCATTGTGAATTTATAGCAAATCCCAGATTGTCTACTATATATATTTACACCATCTGTATATCTGTATATGATTGGCCTCAAATTTTATTCTGCAGAAGGAGAACGACCCCAAACATACAGCCAATTTTTATTAAAAACCATTTTCAGCTTAGAGAAGAACAAGGAGCACTGGAAGCAAAGATTTCAGAACCCCACAGAGCCCTGATCACAACTTTATCAAATCTGTCTGGGATTAGATGAAGAGATTTGAAGCAGCCTGCATCTACAGAAGATCTGTGGTTAGTTCTCCAAGACGTTTGGAACGACCGAGCTGCGAAGTTCCTTTGAAACACTGTGTGCAAATGTACAGAGAAGAATTTATACTGTTTTGCATAAATGTATAGAAAATATAGATTTGATTTGGATTTCTCTTTTGTTCATTTATTTTCGTTTCTGTTCAGTAATAAAAAGAAACTTCTAAGAACTTCTTACTTATTAAGCATTTTTTCAATCCTGCCTAAAACTTTTGCACAGTTTTCTCTCTCTCTCTCTTTCTTTCTTTCTCTCTCTCTCTCTCTCTCTCTCTCTCTCTCTCTCTCTCTCTTTATATTTATATACAGTGGTGTAAAAAAGTGTTTGCCCCTTTCTGATTTTTTTTTTTTTTTTTGCATGTTTGTCACACTTTAATGTTTCGGATCATCAAACAAATTAAAATATTAGTAAAAGATAACACAAGTGGACACAACATGCAGTTTTTAACTGAAGGTTACTGAAGTTTTATTATTGAGGGAAATCAAAATCCAAAACTATATGGCCCTGTGTTAAAAAGTGTTTGTTAAAACTGTGGTTAATAACACCAGAGTTTAATTTCTCCAGCCACACCCAGGCCTGATTACTGCCAAACCTGTTCACAATCAAAAAATTCTCTTAAATAGGACCTGCCTGACAAAGTGAAGTAGACCAAAAGATCCTCAAAAGCTAGACGTCATGCCGAGATCCACAGAAATTCAGAAACAAACAAATAAGAAAGATCCACACTTTCACATCCACACTTTTTCACATCAGTGTATACAAAACTGCATTTTGTTGCTGTGTACTATGAAATGACAATAAAGTTGTATCTCTGAGTATATTGTGGTTTGATCTGTCTATATAGTGAAACCATTTCTCTTATAAATGTGTAATTTTTAAATTCAGCTGATGAATCATATTCCTTTACAGTTATGTCCCAAAAAAGACTTGCATGTCATGAAGATCAAGTTTTAATTTATTAATAATGTAAAAACACAGTTTAGTATTTTTTTTCTTTTCAGGCAAATATAACATTCTCCCAAACTATCTAACAATTTCTTATTTATGTGTGTTATATATATATATATATATATATATATATATATATATATATATATATATATATATACAATTTTTTTTTTTTTTTTTTTTTTTGCAATTTGTATTTTGTCCTACCACTGCCAATGAGTGAGGTGTATTTCCATTCACTTCCCGACACTGAGCTTTGCTTCTTCCTCCAACCAGCATGTCTGCGTCAAGACTTCGTTCCTTAGTTTAGAAGAAGCTGAAATGACAAACAAACAAACGAAAAAACCCCATTACATATTAATCATCTCTTGTGTACGGAAATGTTGCCACAGTAACTCATTGTGACGTCATACACCAGCCCGCTATCTGTAATCATACTTTGAGCACTACATCTTTTTTAGTCTAAATAGAAAAAAAGCGTAATTTAATATATAATATGAAAACACATTGAAAATAAAAATAAAAAATAAAACGTTAAAATATTCTTTACATTTACTTTACTCAAATCTGCAGCTGCGCGTTCACGCGCTTTGTTTCTTTATTTCTTTGTGTCAAAATAAGAGTCATTATTTAAAAACGAATAATGGTTGATTTGGGGTTTAGTTTTTATTTATTTGTTATCGGAATAGTACTCTGGATTACAATTATAGTAATAGAATTATATAATTAGAAATGGTATACTTATTAGTTGCGACAGCTTTAACCCTTCATATGTTCATGGTGGATGCAGAGCTCAGTTTCAGAAAACACTGGATAGGATTAATGCACTTTTTCTAAAAGGTTATCTTTTTTTTTTATAGCAATACCAAATACATAAAAACACGATCTCCAACAAACAACAAACTTATTTTGAAAAGTGCAATTGTTAATTTAATAAAGCTTCATAAAGATTTTGTAGTGCACTCATCATTCGACTGCATAAATAATCTCTTTATTAAGTAAAGCTCTTCATAGGGAGACAAAACAACAACAACAACAACAACAACAACAACAACATTTGAAAGCAACAATTTGACTCAGGACTTTCACTAATCACAAAGCCAGAGCTATTCACTGTAAACCCAATTTTAGATTATTCTCCTCTAACATTATGTCTCTCTGTACTTTCTTTAAGAACATGTCAAAACCTTTAAACCAAAGGCCTCAAAGTTGTATATCATTCTTGAATCCGTATCAGTGGTGAACAGTGATGATAATGTAATTAAATGAAAATTGAATGTAAATGTAATTGCGTCGCTTTTTTTTGCGTAACTATTTTACTGAAGTATTTCCATTTGGGAAAACTTTAACTTCACTCCATTTCAAAGTCAGATATCGTACTTTTTCCTCAACCACATTTTGTGAAATCAGTCGTTCCATTTTATTTATGAGGATAAAACGTATGTGATCAAGCACGCACCGATCAGTGTCGAGCGCTCGCTCTGTTTGAACTTGTTTTGATTGGCACTTGGTGTGTCTACTCATCACCAACATACAGTTTAGCATCAGTTCAACAGCAAGCAAAACATTTAGAGAGAAATAAATGAATGAACTCTTGACTCGAACTTGACATGACACCTGTGGCCTTCATTGTTTTGAAGTAGTTAAAAAGAAGGTTTTGTGCTCAATCATTTATTAAAAATCAATCAGTGTTTGACTCATTAATATCATTTTATTAATAGATAGTTGTGCTAAGCGTAACATTAGAGACTTCTCACATCAACTGAGCTGAATAAGAGTCTTGTGATAAAAAATGGTAAAAGGAACATTATAGCGATAATAAATCCTAATACTATGGATACTTCAGTACATTTGAAGTCAAATACTTTTGTACTTTTGCTCAAGTGAAAGTTTAAGGGGAGCACACTTATTTTTTACTGAAGTAAAAACCTACTGTATCTCTACTTTTACTTAACTACATGCTTTGTGTACTTTGTCCACTACTGGTTGTTAGGAAGCTTCATTATTAACTGTATGCCCCCTTGCTTACTTCCTTTCTTTACATCTGTTTTGTGATTTAAAATAATAATAACAACAAGAACAACAACAACAACAACATTTGAAAGCAACAATTTGACTCAGGACTTTCACTAATCACAAAGCCAGAGCTATTCACTGTAAACCCAATTTTAGATTATTCTCCTCTAACATTATGTCTCTCTGTACTTTCTTTAAGAACATGTCAAAACCTTTAAACCAAAGGCCTCAAAGTTGTATATCATTCTTGAATCCGTATCAGTGGTGAACAGTGATGATAATGTAATTAAATGAAAATTGAATGTAAATGTAATTGCGTCGCTTTTTTTTGCGTAACTATTTTACTGAAGTATTTCCATTTGGGAAAACTTTAACTTCACTCCATTTCAAAGTCAGATATCGTACTTTTTCCTCAACCACATTTTGTGAAATCAGTCGTTCCATTTTATTTATGAGGATAAAACGTATGTGATCAAGCACGCACCGATCAGTGTCGAGCGCTCGCTCTGTTTGAACTTGTTTTGATTGGCACTTGGTGTCTACTCATCACCAACATACAGTTTAGCATCAGTTCAACAGCAAGCAAAACATTTAGAGAGAAATAAATGAATGAACTCTGACTCGAACTTGACATGACACCTGTGGCCTTCATTGTTTTGAAGTAGTTAAAAGAAGGTTTTGTGCTCAATCATTTTATTAAAAATCAATCAGTGTTTGACTCATTAATATCATTTTATTAATAGATAGTTGTGCTAAGCGTAACATTAGAGACTTCTCACATCAACTGAGCTGAATAAGAGTCTTGTGATAAAAAATGGTAAAAGGAACATTATAGCGATAATAAATCCTAATACTATGGATACTTCAGTACATTTGAAGTCAAATACTTTTGTACTTTTGCTCAAGTGAAAGTTTAAGGGGAGCACACTTATTTTTTACTGAAGTAAAAACCTACTGTATCTCTACTTTTACTTAACTACATGCTTTGTGTACTTTGTCCACTACTGGTTGTTAGGAAGCTTCATTATTAACTGTATGCCCCCTTGCTTACTTCCTTTCTTTACATCTGTTTTGTGATTTAAAATAATAATAACAACAACAAGAACAACAATAATAATAATAATAATAATAATAATAATAATAATAATAATAATAATAATAATAATCACAGACTTTTTTCCACTTTTATTTTGGAAATACAACTTCCGTGTTGTAACTTCCGGCATTACAAGTCATTTGGAAGAAACGCGCCAAATCAGTAAACGCAGGCAGTGACGGGGGACGCGGTATTACACAATACTGCTGTACTTTTCTTTTAGTGTGTCATTTGTCAGAGTTTCAGTGTGTGTGTGTGGGAGATCATATGGAAGAATCGCCTGGTTTCCGACACTGGATCTTTACTGAGCTGTGAAAACTGAAGGTAATTCAGTGTGCAGTAACCAGAACATGTGTCCTGCTGCACTGATGCTCTTCTACTCTCGAATGTAGTTTGGGGGTTTATATAAAATCAGTTGGTTTGCAATGATCTGAAATATTATATGATGTTTTTTAATGATTTGTTTTTAAAGATCTGCGTGATACGATGTTTATTTTGAAGACCTGCTTAGTCCAGAGATCAGTTGTCATTTGACAAAAACGAAAGTAAATGAACAAAAGATAAATACAGCATAAATTTCTAAGTACAGTCTTTTAACGATCTTGGCAGGTGAGTTGTTCTGAACATCCTGGGGAACTAACCACAGATCTTCTGTAGATGTAGGCTGAATATAATCTCTTCATGTAATTGAGATCAGGGCTTTGTGGAGGCCAAAACAAGGTTCTCTTTGCAGAAGGTAACTACTAGAAGGTAACTGTGATGGCCAATATATATATATATATATATATATATATATATATATATATATATATATATATATATATATTGGCCATCACAGAGAACAAGAAGGAGTCCTGTGAGTAATAGTTTGGCCTCCACAAAGCCCTGATCTCAATTACATGAAGAGATTATATGCAGCCTACATCTACAGACAACCATAGACAACCTGAGAACTAACTACATGTGTTATGGAGATGAAAAAAGCATATTTTATATATATATAAGATATGCTTTTTGGGGTCTTAAGGGGAGTCTTAAGGGGTTTATGTTTTCTCAGTCACGTGACGAGCTGCATTTGCTTGTCATAGCTTCGAGAAAGTAAAATTAAATCTAGATTATTAATAGGTGGCAAGTAATAAATGGATTTTGCTGACATTTGTTAAATGTAACTGTAAATGGATTGTGCTGTAACAGGAGTATGTAAGTACATGTTGTACGCTCTGATAGTTGTATAAGAATGATGATATAACTAAGCGTATGATCGTGAACTGACTGGCTGTCTCACTTACCCTATGCTCCAGATTTATTTTTGTTTTTATAGGTTATGGCCGTGCCTTTTGTTCAAGACTGGGACCTTGTGCAGACTCTCGGAGAGGGCGCATATGGAGAGTGGGTATTAAATACAGCATTCAGCTTTTTAACCTACACAATGACTGTCCTGATTTTGCTTTTTGTCTTTTGTCTTGCAGGGTACGCCTGCTGGTCAACAGGAAGACGGAGGAGGCGGTGGCAGTGAAAGTTGTGGACATGACCACCGCCAAGGACTGCATGGACAACGTGAAGAAAGAGGTGTGCGTGCACAAGATGCTGTCTCACACCAACATCGTGCGCTTCTATGGGCACAGGAGTGAGGGGTCGATCCATTACATCTTCCTGGAGTACTGCAGTGGTGGCGAACTGTTCGATCGAATAGGTGAGAGGAGAGTGAGCCGTGTCTGAGGTGGTGTTACTCACCTCGCTTAACAAACGACTCAAGAATGTTGTGGAATTTTATCACAGAGCCGGATGTGGGAATGCCGGAAAAGGACGCGCACAGGTTTTTTCAACAATTAATTGCTGGAGTGGTGAGTTTAACATTTATATATTTTTTTTGTGAAAAAAGAGCTATTATATCTAGGGCTTCAGTTATCGATTATTTTAGTAATCATCTGTCTTCATACTACTCTGTCCTCTACATCTGCCTCTTTCCACCCAACTACCTGCATGTCTTCCCTCACCACATCCATAAACCTCCTCCTTGGTCTTCCTCTTTTCCTCCTTCCTGGTGGCTCCATCCTCAGCATTCTTCTACCGATATACACCATGTCCCTCCTCTGCACATGTCCAAATCATCTCAATCTCGCCTCCCTCACCTTGTCTCCAAAACGTCCTACATGCGCCGTCCCTCTAATAAACTCATTTCTAATCCTGTCCATCGTCGTCACTCCAAACGAAAACCTCAACATCTTTAGCTCTGCTACCTCCAGCTCCACCTCCTGTATTTTACTCAATGCCACTGTCTCTAAACCATACAACATCGCAGGTCTCACCACAGTCCTATAAACTTTCTGCTCGCAGATTCTCTTCTATCTCTAATCACTCCTGCTATCACTCTTTTCCACCCACTCCACCCTGCCTGCACTCTTTTCTTCACTTCTCTAACACACTCTACATTACTTTGCACTGTTGATCCCAGGTACCTGAACTCCTCCAACTTCCCTTTCTCCCTGCAACTGCACCACTCCACTGCCCTCCCTCTCGTTCACACACATGTACCCTGTCTTATTCCTACTGACTTTTATTCCCCTTCTCTCCAGTGTGTTTCTCCACTTCTCCAGGCTCTTCTCAACCTGCTCCCTACTCTCAACACAAATCACAATATCATCCGCAAACATCATAGTCCCCGAAGACTCCTGTCTGACCTCGTCCGTCAACCTGTCCATCACCACTGCAAACAGGAAATGGCTCAGAGCCGATCCTTGATGCAGTCCAAAATCCACATTGAACCAGTCTGTCGTTCCTACTGCACATTTCACTGCTGTCACACTGTCCTCATACATGTCCTGCACCACCCTCACATACTTCTGCCACACCAGACTTCCTCATACAACACCACAACTCCTCTCTCGGCACCACAAACGCACAGTGCAACTCCTTCTGTCCTTCTCTATACTTCATCATCAACATTCTCAAAGCAAATAATGCTTTGTTCCTGGCCTTACTCCCTTTCCACTTGGTCTCCTGAACACACAACATATCCTCTCCTCTCCATCATATCAGCTCCCTCTCTCCAATGTATGTGGTACTCTTCCTCAGCATTAAACCATACTGTTGCTCACAGATGGTCACCTCTTCTCTCAGCCTGGCTTCCACTACTCTTTCCCATAGCTTCATGGTGTAACTGATCAACTTTATCCCCCCTGTAGTTACTGCAGGCCTGCACTTTTCCCTTATTCTTAAAAAACGGTACCAGCACACTCCTTCTCCATTCCTCAGGCATCCTCTTACCTTTCACAATTTTCTTAAACATCTCCATGCTTCTATTAGTATGTCATCTGGTTCAACCGGTTCATCCCTCTTCACCTGCTGTCGTATCTCATTGTACTCCTGCCTACCTTTTCCCAATTTTGTTTTGCCAACCTCTTTCTCCTTATGCTGTCCTGCACTTCCTCATTCCACCACCACGTCTCTTTGTCTTCCTTTCTATTTCCAGATGTCACGCCAAGTACCTTTCTAGCTGCCTCCCTCATCACTTCTGCAGTAGTTACCCAATCAATCAGCACCTCTTCACCACCACCGAGCCCCTGTCTGACCTCTTCCCTGAACCTCACACTACACTCTTCCTCCTTCATTTTCCACCATCTTATTCTTCTTTCAGTCCTCCTCCTCTTTTTCTTCACCTCCAAAACCATCCTACAGACCACTATCTGATTCTGTCTATCTACACTGTCCCCTGCCAACACAACACAAACTCTCTTCACCTCCACTACACTCTTACTGTACTCTTCCTTCAAAATCACCCCTACACCTTTTCTCTTTCCATCCACATCCTGATAGAACAGGTTAAACCCACCTCCCATGTTCCTGGCCTTACTCCCTTTCCACTTGGTCTCCTGAACACACAACATATCATCTCCTCTCCATCATATCAGCTCCCTCTCTCCCTTTAAAAAGTCATAATCAATTCGCATCACTTTTTTTTCCCTGATGTCTCTGTAGATGTCTTTCTCCTCTCCTTCTCCTCCTTCGTCCAACAGTAGCCCAATTTCCACCGGTACCCTGTTGGATAACAATACCTGTGGCGGTTGTTGGTAACCCGGGCCTCGACTGATCCTCTATGAATTGCTAATTCATGATCCATGTATTTGTTTTGGCACGTTTTACGGTGGATGCCTCTCCTAATCACTCTCCTTCTTGGTCAAATAGCCCTTGATGCCTTCAGTGTGACTCTACAATTTTCATAGTCATGGAAATAAAGAAAACTCTTTGAATGAGAAGGTGTGTCCAAACTTTTGGTCTGTACTGTGTGTGTATATGTATATATATATATATATATATATATGAATATTAGGGAAAATAAGACGGGTCTCTTAAAATGAACAAGTGAATGGTTTCCTTTTTTAGAAAAATTTAAATTTTCTCTTGCATACAACATTATCTGTGAAAACTAAACCCATTTTGTGTTTTTAATTTCCATATTACATCAAAATGCAAACATATAAATAATTTCTAATTACTTTAAATAAGGGCAAACGCACTGTACTGTGCTTTCTTCCATTTAGTTTAAAATAATCACAAACTTTGGAAACTTTCTGTTGTATTCTTTGGCCTGAATCTTCTCCATGCCCCCTGCTGTTTTCACTCTATTTTTCATTCTGGAGCATCTTCTGTGTTTACCCGTCCAGGGGTCTCATTTCGAAAACGTGGTGTGACCACAAAATGAGGATGGAAACGTGAGTTCGCCACTTTCCACACAAAGTTTGTGATTTAAAAAAAAAAAAAAAGATTTGACAGGAGAAAGTGTGACCTGTATGTAAACACTGAGCAGAAGGCGAGAAGGGAAATTGGTGACACAGACAGTGCGTACAACCTTTGCATGGAAAGTGGTGTATGCACGTTTCCAGCCTCGTTTTGTGCATACGTGACAATTATGAAAAAGACCCCAGAGCGGTCCCGAGTCCCGAGCGGTTCTGCGAGTGGTGCGTCAGTAATAATGGTTCGTGGGGAAACACAGTGTGTAATTAAATAGACTAAACAGAACTTATTGGACTTAATAAGTTTTTGTATTTGAATTAATCGAGTTATTTGAGGAATCATTGCAGCCCTAATTATATTAAATGTTAATATTGAAGCTTGAGTCAGTAAAGATCTGTACAACTGAGCGCCTCCAGATTTGTGGTAACAGTTTGGAGAAGAACCTCATATAGTAGCAAAGGTCAGTGTGTGTGTGTTTATTTATATAATACACACAGTGAGGCAAATAAGTATTTGAACACCCTGCTATTTTACAAGTTCTCCCACTTAGAAATCATGGAGGGGTCTGAAATTGTCATCGTAGGTGCATGTCCACTGTGAGAGACATAATCTAAAAAAAAAAAAAAATCCAGAAATCACAATGTATGATTTTTTTAACAATTTATTTGTATGTTTCAGCTGCAAATAAGTATTTGAACACCTTAGAAAGTCAATGTTAATATTTGGTACAGTAGCCTTTGTTTGCAATTACAGAGGTCAAACGTTTACTGTACACACAGATCTTCTCTAGATCAGTCAGGTTTCTGGCCTGTCGCTGAGAAACACGGAGTTTGAGCTCCCTCCAAAGATTCTCTATTGGGTTTAGGTCTGGAGACTGGCTAGGCCATGCCAGAACCTTGATATGCTTCTTACAGAGCCACTCCTTGGTTATCCTGGCTGTGTGCTTCGGGTCATTGTCATGTTGGAAGACCCAGCCTCGACCCATCTTCAATGCTCTAACTGAGGGAAGGAGGTTGTTCCCCAAAATCTCGCAATACATGGCCCCGGTCATCTTCTCCTTAATACAGTGCAGTCGCCCTGTCCCATGTGCAGAAAAACACCCCCAAAGCATGATGCTACCACCCTCATGCACCACAGGATGGTGTTCTTAGGATGGTACTCATCATTTTTCTTCCTCCAAACACGTTTAGTGGAATTATGACCCAAAAGTTCTATATGTGTGTGTATATATGCAGTGTATATATATGTATATGTATGTATATATATGTGTGTGTGTGTGTGTGTGTGTGTGTGTGTGTGTGTGTGTGTGTGTGTGTGTGTGTGTATATATATATATATATATATATATATATATATATATATATATATATATATATATATATATATATATATATATATATATATATATTTAAAAAAAATTATTATTATTTAATTTTTTTTTTTTGTTTAGAGTAAATCTTTGTACCGTTAAATTACCAGTTTGTTGCAAATAAACAAAAGGAACGTGTTTTTTAAAAAAACATAAAAGGTGTTTTCAAACTTTCGACAGGCACCGTATATGTCATAAAAGTTGATTTTATCAACAGACTTTTTTGTTATGGTACCTCAAGCAAGATTAAAAAAAGTATTCAACATTTAAAAATGATTGGACTCAAACAGTGTATAAAATGTTGAAGTGAAAACAAAGAAAGACTAAAGTAATGTATTGAGGAAATTCCTTATTTTTAAAGTAAGAGAACATAGTGAACTGTCATGGTTTTTTGGCAGAATTATTATTATTTTTTCCCCCCAAAAGTGCACATTCCTGTTTACTGAAAAGATTTTACAATCAGATTTTACGATCAGTACATTGACTTTTGAACCAGAAAGCTGAGATGCACCTTGTGTTAATCTTCTATTACACAGATTTTATTGTGCATGAATCATGATTAAAATACAATTTATTAAAACATAATAATGTTGAGTTACGAGGGAACTGAGGCACATAATGAGGCTCATTTCTATTGTTTTATTACAAATATTTAGTATCAAGACCCCATGGTACTGTATCTTAGTCAGTTTGAATTTTGTGTAGCATTACACCCCTTATTACAGTATTTGCCACATTGAAAGCTCATGACATCCCACAGTAGACTGTACTAAATTAAGGGCTTCTGAATTCCCTCAGTGCATTTTTGCCTTTCACAGGAAATGGACAAGCATGGCTTTGAATTTAGAACTGCAGGAATGCTGACCGCAGTAAGCGAAATGAAATGAAGTGGCAGTTATGCATTGCAATGCTGTAATATAACTCCATTACCGGTACAGTGCACAGTCACCTCAAGTGAAATCCAAGATTCTATCCAGACTGGAGCTGATAGGAGCCGTTAGTAATGTTTAGAGCTTTCTGCTGTCTGAGATGCAATTACAATGAAAGCATTGAAAAGCCGTCCCCATTTTTCCACCGACCGATTCATCACCCCTTAAAGCTGAAATCGTTCTTTATGAAGAGGAGCTCTGTTTCAACTGGAGGCAAAGCTCATTTCTTTGCTAGTTTTTTTTTTAACAAGACATACTTTTTGATTGATTGATTTTATTGATTTTATTTTTTTATCTGTTCACCATGCTATGAGTACAGGTCTAAGAACCCTTTAAAGCATAACAAAATACACTTGAAAATTTTTTCCACAATGCACATTTCCACCAAATTGTCCCTAATCTGCATTCGTCCTCACAGGAATATCTCCACGGCATCGGAATCACACATCGAGACATCAAGCCAGAAAACATCCTCTTAGATGACAAAGGTAAGAACGATTTGACAAGAATGAAAAGATGTCCATGGATTTGGATGCTTGTTCTTATATATTGTGAATGTTTTCTCAGATAACCTGAAGATCACAGATTTTGGCCTGGCCACCATGTTCCGGCACCGTGGCCGCGAGCGTAAGTTGGCCCGTCTGTGCGGCACGCTGCCCTACGTGGCTCCGGAGCTGATGTCCCGCTCCGAGTTTAACGCTCAGCCTGCAGATGTCTGGGCCTGCGGCATCGTTCTCACTGCCATGCTGGCTGGAGGTGCGGTGACTGTTTGTGTGTGTTTGTGTTTTCTGGAACAGAGGCAGAGCCTGCAGCATCTGTCTGCTCAGATATTACTGACGGATGTGGCTGCTTTTTTTTTTCTTTTCTTTTTTTTTTTTTTTTACAGAGTTACCGTGGGACCAGCCGAGTGAGAGCTGTCAGGAGTATTCTGACTGGCTGCAGAAGAAAACCTACCTCACACCATGGAAGAAAATTGATTCCATGTCTCTCGGTAACTGGAAGCAAAAAGTTGTGTTTTTACAATGTTTCAGGGTTGGTCACAGTGGATGATAGGACAGCTAGGTTACCTCAATTTCTATGCCCAAGGTTTTTTTCACTCTGATCAAGATCCTTCAGTTATGTTCACACATACAGCGAGTTGTTGTAAGGAAGCATAAAAAATACCATTGGCCAGATGTTCAGCAAGATGACAAAGCTGAGAAAAGTTTATGCGAATATGGAGCGACTTCACGCTTTAATGAGAGTACAGTGGTCCCGCGGAACTCGCGGGGGTTACGTTCTAAAAACGAAAATCCGCAAATTTTGGACGCACCAATGCAGCCCCTATGGTACCTTAGCAAATTCATCTAGACATGATGTCCATTTAATACAATAGTGTTTTAAAACATTTGTAGTGAAACAGTTTGAAATGTTATTCCTAACGTTCCTGAACATTCGGTCCCGCTGCGGATTCCTGTTAATTTTAGGATAATCCGCAACTCGCTGTTCGGTTCCAAAATGAGATCCCATGAATTTTTTCGAGCCATGAGTTCCGAACTGCGAATGATCAGGGGTTCACTGCAATGACATTAGAGTGCATGTGATCCATCTCCTGCTTTGTTGTCAAAAGTGGAATGCTATAGTAGCTGTGCCATCCAGTAAAACGTTACTAAGTCAAGTCAAGAAGCTTTTATTGTCATTCGAACCCTATATGGCTGATGCAGTACACAGTGAAATGAGACAACGTTCCTCCAGAACATAAACCAAAATAGAGCTACATAATAGAACACAGAGCTAAGAACTGAAGCAAGTTTTCCTCGCCACATAAAGTGCAACCAGGTGTCAAAAGAAGACACAAGACAGTGTAGGACAAATACAAAACACAAAATATACAGTACACTGTGCAAAAGAGGAGTACACCGGAGTGTACTTGTAAATAAACACAAAAGGTTGTGCAAAACACCAATAGCAGCAGTCAAATGGATGTTCAAAAAACAGCATGTAACAGTTATGAAGTTCTAATAAAATAATAATATAATATGGGTGCGTGTGTAAAATGACGGATGTGTAATGGATGTGTAAAATGACTACATGGAGTGTGTGCGGCAGCCAGTATTAAGAATCGGCAACTTCGAAATAGTAACTGGTGACATCCAGCAGTAAAAGTGCTGCATGTGTGGACATAAATGTGTGGACGTGTGTGTTTGGTTGAGACTTCCTGACATTTTTCGACTTTCTCTCTCTGGACTCATGAACTGTATTTGGACGTAACTGTACAAAAACCCTACATAATCTGCTTCTGCTGTAAACACTGCTTACTTTGCTGCCATTTCAGCATATTCCTAACTTTGTCACACATGATTGCTATTGAACACACAGTACATATACCTTGCTGTCTTGACTGAAACCAACCAGCTGGCTATTTCTGGTTAATCAGCACTGCACACTGCCTCACTATTTGCATTTCTGTTTGTTTTTGGCTCATGCCTACTCTCTCCTACCTCAGAAAGTCAAGAAATTTTTCTTTTTTCTTTTTTAACCACTAATTGGTATTGTCAATTAATACCCTGGTACTGTAATGTAACTGTGAAATATTTGAACTACTCTATATGTGGAAAAAAGTTTTGGGACACCTGATTTTTCCAGTCATATATGGTTCTTCTTTAAACTGTTACCACAAAGTTGAAGGCACACAAATATATAGTCTTTAGATTTGTAGCGTTAGTGAGGTCTGTGAAGATATAGTTTATTTGGGCTGAACTCTTGGATCTTGTGGCCTGATTTAGAGTTCTGAACTTGACCCTACTGAACACCATTAGGATGAGCTCCAGAGCAGTGGAGATTATTATAAGAGCACGTGGGGACTAAACTTTGAATGTGATGTTCAAAACCATGTACATATCTTGTGGTCAGGTGTCTGCTACTTTTGCCCATAAAGTGTATGTTAACAGAGCAAAATGCTAGTATCATGTGATGCTAATGGTTTTCTCCGGAAACTATTTGGATGAGATCATTTGGGTTTTTCTATACCCTTTTTTTTTTCTTTATGTCTGTGAAAAACAACATAAATTCCAAATGCAAACTTTCAACAGAACTATGATAATGTCCCAATTTGTGATTTAAACATGGATAGAATCTATATTCTATATTTATAGGAATAGAAATCGAGTAGAAACTATTTCCTTCTGCCTTCCTGCTACATTATTATTGGAGACACGTCACTTTGGGAAACTTGCTGTTTTAATAGGGCTGAAATGTAGCTCTTTTTTTTTTCTCTTTGTAATCATGTACCTTCTGAGATCTGCCTGTTTTGTAGGTCTGTTAACAAAGATCCTGCTCCATAGTCCTGAAGACCGGATCACCATTCCTGAGATCAAAAAGCATCGCTGGTTCACCAGAAGCTTCAAATCAGGTTTGGGGTTGTTTCAGAGGACTTGAGAGTTTCTTTTTCTTTTTGTTATATGTGCTGCAGTAATAACAATATTTCTAATATTTGAGACTTACAGTCAAAAGCCAAAATATCAATTTGCTTTATATTGTTATTTCTGAAATCACCATTTGTGCTTTGTTTTTTCTGAAAAATCTGAACAACTTCAATTGAATGCTTTTATTTTCAATGAAGAGTAAAATTAAATGTAATCCTATATCTATGCACCATTATTTCATGTTATATTGCATGACACTTACATGAGGCAAGAATACACCCTGAATAAGATTCCAGTCCATAACAAAAATATTGAGAATGATTGTCATGTTTATGTTAAACCCTGTTTTACGATATATGGACAAAAGTATTGGTTTATACATCACCATATATGGTTCATCCCCAAAATGTTACCACTAAGTTGGAAGAATACAGTTCTATTGGATGTCTTTGAACATGGTAGCATTAAATTTCCTCTTTACCGAAACTAAGAGACCGAAACCTGTTGGATTGGAGGAAAAACATTTTAGATGCTTGATATATAATCTTTAGTGCTTCGACCTCAACCCAACTAAACACCTCTGGAATTTATTGGAACGCTGACTACATTAATACCTGACTTTACTAAAGCCTTTGTGGATGAATGAGCACAAATAAAAGACACTAGTACACTTCAAATTCTAGTGGAACATCTCCCCAGATTAGTAATGGATAGTATAACATTAAATTGGTATTCAATGTGAAATGGGAGGTTCAAAAAGCACCTGCAAATCTTATGGTTAGGTGTCCAAAGGAATGTTCACATAGTGTTCTTGTGGTATGGAATCATGAAATCATTCACGTATTATTTTGTAAGAGTTAGAGTTATCATCCTGAGAACTGAATATGTGTTCTGTAGCATTTCTCATGTTTTTTGTTTTGACCGCAGGAGCAAAACGCCAGACTGATGTCCACGGACCACTGACCAAGTTGCTGCGCTCTGACTCAGAGAGATTTCAGCTTGCACGAACTAACAGGTTTTAAGTTAGTCACACAAATTTTTAATAGTTTATCCAGCTGTCCAAGAGAAAATCTTAAGCTTTATGTGCTTGGATGTTTCCTCAGTGATGAGCGGGTGCAGATTTCCAGCTCTCAGCCAGAGCCACAGGGCTTGTGGGAAGTCAGGGAGGATGTGGTGCTCACTGATGGAGCTCAGGTCAGCTTTTCCCAGCCTGCCTGCCCTGATCACATGTTATTAGGAAGCCAACTGCTGGGCACACCGGGCGCTAGCCAGGTAATAACACTTCACCATATGCTGTTTTCCTGTAAGGCTGTTTATAGCAATAAGCATATGGGATCTGGGAGTTCTCACCACAGTTCCACTGTTCATGGATGGAGTTTTTTTTTTAAATATCACAAGAATATTATGAGAGCTGATATTACTATTTGCTAAGATTCATGCTGCTTTAATGCCTTTAAAATTCAATACAAAAAAGCATGTTGATTTTTTTAATCTTAGAATATATTACTTTTATATTTAGGGAAAAAACTATTTTTCATTAGGACAAAAATTCTAATTTATTTACACACAAAATTTTATTTCCAATCATTTTTGGAAAATGGCTTAATTAAATTCTTTGGATTAATGTGTCAAAATTTTATGTGTCAGATTATGTAGTAAAATGAATAAATCTGACTTTATGGCATTATTTGTTTGACAAATTGTTGTGTTTATTTAATTTTTTTATGTGTAATAAAAAAATGTTTTCTAAAAATGTTTTCCAAAAGTGAACTTTGGTACTGGTAGTGTTAATGCACCAGCCCGATTACAAATTTTGTGCAACAATGTCAAAAGAGAACCAAAGGTCATGGATTGTCTTAATGAGATTTAAATGACTAAGGTGTAGGAAATGTCACCCGGACACGTACGAGAGATTTTGTGGGCAGAAGTGGGATTGTCCACAATAATTTTTGCCTCTGTCTCTGTCACTTGCTCCAGATTAAATTTTTTTCTGTTTGATGTCGTACCTGGATTTATTTGTTAATTGGGAATTCAAACAACATTGTCATCATGCACTACAGCGTTTCTAAAGCAAAAAGTCATCAATGTGTGTCTAATTAGAATTGAATGTACACTAGATAGCGACACACTTTTTTTTTTTTTTGTCCTGTGAATTTAGAGCCATTTGGTCAAAAGCACAGGTTAATTATTCCAAGACTTGTCAGACTTTCAACTTATAATGGGCCTTATAGCATGGTATAAACCCTTCCTCTGAAACAACTATATTTTGTAATGCAGGAAAATCTAATTTTAATGAGATTATAATAGCTAGCAAGTCATGCGTTCCACCACAGAGTTGTTTAATGACTGACACACCAAAGCCATCCCTATAGCCGCTTTTGCTTCAAGTACCAACTGTCACCATTGTTTATCCCACAGAACCCATGGCACAGGTTAGTAAAGAGGATGACCAGGTTCTTCACTACCCTGAAGGCAGAGGCGTCCAGCATGGCCCTCCGTGACACCTGTATAAACCTGGGCTACACATGGAAACAGAGCTGCAACAACCAGGTACTCTATAGATGACAGGGACATCCTGTAAATTTAGGACCGTTTGATTCAGGAGGAAATTTTTTATTGCATTCCCTTTTTGCCCTCCCGCTCTCTTCAGGCAACAGTATCCACACTGGATCGCCGTAACAACAAGCTGATCTTCAAAATCCACTTCCTGGAAATGGAGGAACGTATTCTTGTAGATTTCAGACTATCGAGGGTAAGCAGAAGCTTGACTTGACATTCTGAAAATGAATTGAAGTTTTTTTAAATCTAAAAAAAAAAATTCTCTAATTTTTTAGGGAGATGGTTTGGAATTCAAGAAGATTTTCGTGAAGCTCAAACAGAAGCTGTCGGACATCATAAGTAACCAAAGGGTTCCTATCGTTTTTACATGAAGAAATAAATCTTCTAGGTTCAGTAGTGATACTCTACATTCTCCATGTTTTGTTCTTACTTTTTATGTTCCACTTGTGTTCAATGCTTCCGTAAGCATAGGAGTATAAAAACATTGTATTGGACTGAAAGGCTCACTTCTGTGTTTTTCTTTTTTCCCCTCTTTTTATTCTCTCAAGGTCACCCTTTGCTTCTTGCTTACTTTTTTAAAGTTCTATTTTACTGCTCTGGTTTAGTATATAAATACGAATAAATGTTTTTAAAACCAAAATATTTACCCCTTTGTCTCGTCTTTAATAGGCCTTTAAATGTTCAATAAAAATTAAATTGATGTTCACAGTAGAATGGTCAGTCTTATTGAATGCTGGATTCTGATTGGTCAGAAAAACCATGATTTGGCAAATTTAAAAAAAGTCTCTTCTTTTTTTTTTTTTTTTTTTTTTAGCATAGGTGTGAAAGACTTGAAATGTAAAAGACTTGAAATCAGAAAATAATAACTTTATTGTTTACAAATGTTCAGTTTCCCAACATATGTCTTAGTTCAGCTTCAAGAGTATAATAAACACGATTGTTAACTTTTTTTAATATATTTTTTTAAAGATTCCAGAACCATTTAATGAGTAATCCTTTCTTAATTGTAAATAAATTTCGCAAGTAATATAATATTTGTGTACAGTATCATAATAGGGATGGTGTCCTAATGAGCCAATAAACCTGACCTTTAAATTTTTTTACTTTTTTTTTACTTTATAATTTTATTTAAACAGTGTCCTTTCTGTGTCAACACTGTAAATCCTTCAGGTAGAACTTATCCTCATTTCACTTTCGGTTTATTTGAATATCGCTGTCAGATCAAATCAAAACTTTTGGTTTCCATAATGGTTCTAGCTTGAGGCCATCACAGTGATCGTGACATTGACGGGTTCGTCCCCTGGAGGGAGGTTTGTGGGTGTTGCTGTAGGTCGTGGCAACACCACAGATCCAGATGGTCCTGGGAAAGAAAATGTTATCAGGAGATGTGCAGAGAATTATAAAACACAAAAACAGCAGATGTCAGTGATGCATGCTCAGACGTCAGAGTTTTTTTACCTCACAGATGTATCAAGTGCGCATGCCGTGCCAAAAACACGACCTATCTGGTATATTTCCTGGATAATAATTTGCTCAAGAGTATGGTGTGCCCAAATTGAGAATAATTTTCTTATTCTTGTACCTCAATCAAACAAGGACAAACCTTTTCAGGTCATTTTGAACCTGCATTATTACTCTGTTTATAAGTGCTTGCTTGGTTAGCTAACAGGCTAACAAGAGTGCACAAATGACGAGGGACTTGAGTATTAAAGCATTCCTCAGTTTCTTCACTGTATCATGTGAAATAGACGAGTAGACAGCAGTTATAACAGCATAGGATGGCCCGTTAAAAATGTAAAATGTACCATCTGTATCAAATTAAATAGATTGGCAAATCCTTTTGACAGTAGGATTTATTATATTTTTTTTAATGACCTATCAGTTTTGTGCTCAAGTATAGTACCTTGACTTGTTTCTCCTCCAGTGCTATCTGCTTCTGATCCACCAACAACCTCATCCTCAGGGTAGTTGATATTTTCTCTAGACTGGCTATTTTGCCTGTAAGTGAAATCATTTATAAAATCTTATTGGGAAAATTATTATAAATCTATATACAGCAATATAGTTTGCTTTGTATATCAGATTTCATTATAATAAGTAATAATAATACGTTTAAAGTAAGAGGCAAATATTTGCACCCTGTGTGGCCTGCACACTATAAGATGAAACAACATTTATTATTTGTTTGCTTGTTAAGAAATGGGTAACAGAATGCAGCTTATTTTTTTGCATTGTCTATGGGTGCAGCTCATTTCAGGCCCAAAAATTGAAAATTCTGTTAGAACTTTGAAATTATGATTATTACTTAAATTTTTTACTAACTTTTCTTACTAATACATATTTAGAAATAACAGATCCATACATACCTGCCAAATATTAAATCATGAAGCCCTGTAAAAATGTTTGCAACATGTATTAGCAGCATGAAATAAACTTTGCAGACAGACTTAATCCTAAATTACAATAAAAAATATCATGCACAGACCCACCCCTTGTACCAATGTCGAACTTACGGGGGTTGTTGTTGCGATTCCTCACCACATACATAAACAGCAGTACTGTAGCAATCGTTGCCACAAGCATGCCTCCAATAGCTGCCCCGATAACCGCAGGATAAGCATTAAAGCCTGGCAGAGCTGGAAGAAAGCAAATCTTAATATCAATATGGAACAAATTTCACATTCGACAAACAGCATGTCAATGTTTTAATACTTTATAAGATGAACTAATTAGTATTACATTTTTGTTTCTGTTTAATTTAGATTCTATTTCGCATTAGATTGCATTAGTCTTAACTTTAAAAAAAAAAGGGAAACAAAAAAACATTGCTTTTGTTTAACAGTTATGTTAGGAAAGGTCAAAGAATTAGATGACAGACAGATCAAATAAAGAGACAGTGTGTCAGAGAGAGTGTGGTTGTTTGTTGTTTTGGTGAACTTGTGATGGTGCATTTCACCTAAGCAGACAAAACAAAACAAAAAAAGAGCAATTTCTGTTAGCTGGCTTATTGTCAGTGGAACTGATGGAATTAGTTTCTTAAGTATTAAACAGTTTTGTAAAACCAATAAAATACTTTGTTAAATCAAATATATACAGGAACATGATGATCATCCAACTTATTTTCTTTTTGTCGCAAAGCTACAAGGCTAATTTATGCTAACTTGTGCATCACAATGTACACAGTTAATCTGTGTGTATTAGGATTAGCACAGTTTGACTGAATTTCAGTTTTTTATTAGACACTGCAGTGTTTGTCTATTTTGTCCAGTTCAAATAATTTATTTACAACAGTCTGGTATTATTACACTACCAGGCCCTGCCTCCTACAATGAAATTATGTACAGTTCATGCTCTACCTAACCTAAACCTGAAATACCTTGGGCAAAGAAAACACAATGAGCAAAACATGGGGTAGTTCAGGTCCAGTACCTGTAGCAATATTAGCTTAGTAGCTGTAGCTGTATCTGAAAGATCAGACAACTTGTGTCTTACTGTAGGTTACTAAGTACATTAAAGGTTTTTCAGGTTAGTCTGTATCAGTGACAATCTATATCTATTATCATGAGATGTAAGTTATAAACCTGATACAATTACATATCAATTCCCACCTGGACTCTTGACCTCTGAGGGGTGTCCAATCGTGCGGCGATTGACAGCAGTAATTCGAACTGAATATGTCCCAGAAGGATCCAGGTTGGTGATCTGGTAGCTTCGACTGCTGGGGTCCAGTTCTCCTACCACTTTTTGCCACATTGGTAATGGGAAATTTTGGCGCTCTATGAAGAATCCAGTAAAGTCGTCATCTGACAGGATCAACCATTCCAAATTTACATCAGTCCTTTGACGACTGCTGTACACAATCTTAGTGATGGTGACATTTGGAGGCATTGGGTACCCTGGATGAAGATTTAGTCATTAACACTTTAGTATGTATTTAGTAAACACCTCTTTATAGCCATTTTATTCTCCTGGCAAATACTTTTGAATTGTTTTTAAATTCACCTAGTCATGTCTCAGCTTATTCAAAAACTATTTATGCATTAAAACACAAAGTATGCCTTGTAAAGCAGCTCTGGCTTTGTCTCTAGCATTATTCTTGCAGCTTATGATCTTTGTATTTTAGCTTTAATGTTCATTAAAAATTAAGAAATTTTAAACTTGTTTTCTTCAAGGAATTAAAAAAATTAAGTGCCTGGTGTGAAGTCCTGGGATCATTAGCAATATAATTGTTGTGTTTTAAGTATAAAAATATGAAACTGGAACTCATTAACCTATCTTCAACACATACAATAAACAAAAGTGAATGGTACCTTAAGGTATTCCACAGCAGTTGAGTTTATAATGTGTATGGCTGTGCTGTGTAAGACTTTTAATCCATTAAACTGAAGATGATCATATTCATTATAATATCAATTTAAATTCCACTACAATCCATGATAAAAAAATCGTTATTACAAGATATCTGTGTCTACGGGAAATTGTAGTACACTCACTAAGTACCACCAGTAAGATGGGAATCTCTGCGCCTCCTACAGCATTGGTAGCAGAGCACCAGTACTGTCCACCATCCATCATGCCATCTGTTTCCCGTACAGTCAGATTGGACCAGGCTGCAGCTTGCTGAAGAACATACTTCTTGGGTGTGTCACTGTCACCCACCTTTTGTTTCATATTATTGTACCACGTAATCTCTGTGACTGCAGGATAGTTTTTGCTCAGGATGCAGGTCAGCTGAACATCATTGCCTTCGTACACTGAAACAACACTGCGCTGAGTCATCAAAACTGGTGCCTCTGGGAAAAAACAAAACAATAGATAAAAAGAATGGCTAGCTGATTCTGTTCCTTACTCATTGCAGTAGTTAGACTTCAAGCTCTAGTGAATGGTCCATACCCAATTTTAACACGCACTGCTTGCTCTCTTTAACAAGTGGATGTTTGGCATGGCAAACAAATGCTTTGCCACTGTAGGTGGCGCTGGAGCGCAAGACTAGGATGTTGGAGTTCTCCTCAGATGTGCCCTGCATATCTCCTGAACTAGAAGCCCACCACAGCAGAGCACGAGGAAAACCACCCTCCCATGAGCAAGACAGCATCAGGTACTCATTATTACGTGTTGCATATGCAGAACACTGGGGTTCTTCATTCGGCAACCCTGGGAAACATGGCATTTCAATACTTAGTTATGAATTTTCTGAATAACTTTATAGTAATTTAAATAATAATAATAAATGAAATAAAGCCTATTTCATGGTTAGGTCTGTAAACAATGAATACTCACATGTCCTGGTGCTACAGCGCTGTGATAAAGAAAGTGCCACATGTGAGCCATAGCAGGTGAATACTGAGTTGTTAGCCGTTTGAGTCCCTGGCTGAATCCGAGTTATGTTATAAACACCCTGTGAGTTGTCTCCATTCACATATGGACTCCAGTTGAGGGTAGCTGAAGGGTAACCCCCCTCCCAGGAACAGATGAGAGCTAAGTCATTGTAGTTATTAGTTGGGAAGATAGAACAAGATGGCACACCATCTGGTGGATCTGTGAGAAGAAAATCATTGAATAACACTGGAGGGAACTGATCCAATGAAGCCAGAGCCTGTAAAACTTAGACCTAAAGGCACTGTTCTATATTGTGCTAGCTAGATAGTAGACACTGATGGGCATCATGATTTACTGGATCCTTTTGTAAAAGGCACAGAGCGTTTCTACACAATATAGATGTTTTCTCAAAATTCAAAGTGGGTAGCCCTCACAACCTCTGTGATTTAACAATAGATTTAACAATCTATTACTAGTACATCCTTGACTTACACAGATTCTTAGGATTTTCAACCTAAATAGATGCACTCTATAGCAGTTTGACAGTCTTAGGCAAAGCACTTTGGGCTGTATTCAGAGTTAGCAACGAAGATTCAAACGTTACTGCCAATATTTATGCATAGAAAGTTACACAGCATTCAAAAATATATACAAAAAAAAAAATGTGCACACGCATAAGTCGAGTGTCTGGATACTCCATTCAGAATATGCAAATCACCTGGGTATAGTTTATACCTTTGAGGATGTCAAATATTTTTTTGAGTAGAAGTGTCTAGATTTTGCACAAGAAAAGTAGGGGGAAACTTGCATATAACAAATTGCATATAAATGAGACCTTCCTCTGCTTTATGCAATTCTCATGCAACTGTCTGGGAAGCACTCAAGTCCACAGTTATGGCTGAGATTTGAATAGCAATGTATGCAGCTGCTCTATTGGCTCACTACACATGTTCTAATGACCTCTGAATACAGCCCTATGATTTTTGTTGTCAATGCAGATTTGAGATCATGACAAGAATGCCAGCCGCTGCTTGTCATGATCACAGGAAACGAATAACGTAGCTCTATACCTGATTTTCACAGCTGCCTGAAAGTTGTTTTTACCTCATCCAGATGCTTGTTGTAGACAGAGGACTATATTTTGCTGCACATCTCCAGAGAGTGGACATCAAACAACGTGTGTATGTGTATGCATGGGTATAGGGGAAAGTATAATAGGAAGTGAAGGTATGAATGATAGACAGGTAAAGTTCAGATAAGACGACACTAAAAGTTAAGCAGAGCAGATTGCATGGAGACAGGAAATGGCCATAAGATCTAAATAGACTTACAGTAGACGGTGAGAGTGATGGTTTTCTTGGAACGTGTATTCAGATAAGTGTTCTGAGCAAGACAGGCATAATAGCCTGTGTGCATTCGGAGGATCTTGGTGATGGTGAGCTGTGGTCCAGTGTAGACCTGGGAGTTGTTGTAGAACCAGACATACTGACTGGGAGGGTTGGAGGAAGCTTGACATAGAAGCGAAACAGTCTCTCTCTCTAGAGCTGAGTATCCTCGATCCGTTACTGAATACGGTGTTATATCAATCTGAGGAAGATCTGGTCCAACTAAAGGAATTGAACATATGTGTAAGGAACTGCTAAACTTTGCAGGAAATATATGGAATATATAAATAAAGAAAACAGTTATTGCCTAAAATCCCACTCACATATAACGTCCATCCAGATGCGGTCACCACTTTGCTGATTGACTTCGTTCTTGGCCAGGCACTTAAACCAGCCCGTATGGTTACGGCTTACTGAGGTGATGTTGATTAGATTGCTGTCACTCTCTGCCAGTATGCTGACCTGCCCACTATGGTCCTCCTGTTCCCAGACATAGTGAATTGGGCCTGTGCCATTCTCCAGTCCACAGCGCATCCACACTGATGCGCCTTCTACAGGCGAGGAATCACTCAGCTGGACATAGGGTTTGGACACAGGCACTGTAGGACACATTTTGGAATTTCCACAATCAGTAAACTTGTTAACCAGCAAGCATTGCAGCAGTACATGGACAGTTTACGTGTGCTAGATACGCCTTGACAAGCAAAGGCAAAATTACATTAATCTTTTTTTTTTTTTTAAGTTATGTATTTTATCTTGCTGGCATGTTAAATGGATTTCCAATCTCATAGTAAAAAAAAAAAAGATAAAATGCAGTTGTCTTGATATAACATACCATATAGTGAGCTAGCAATCTATTCTGACTTTCACATGCATATTATAATTCCAAATATGCTATGGCTGCTGATGATTCAGTAGTGAAAAATGCTTGTCTACAGTAAATAGGCTAGATTTACCAGGCCTTGCAAAATATTTCTGTTCACACTTGCTCAGCTATTGTGTGTATTAGCTGCCTGCAAAGATATCTGATATTTACCCTGCCAGGGGCATATGATAGCTTGTTAGCATTAATGCCTGAGTCACAGTCCTGAGAAAAGAATTTAGAAATAAAGTACTGACCTGAATCTGTTAAACATGGCTTGTTTAGTATTTGTATATATCAGCATATAAAATGATCTTGAATCAACATGGTTAATAGATAATGGCTAAAGTACATGTAAAATTATTTACATACTGTAACTATTGAAAGCAATTCTTTAAAAAAAATATCAAATGTTTTCCAATATATTACATATCACTTTGTGAAGTGAACAACTGGGCTTTACACGTGCCAGGTAGCCTGAATTAGCCAACTATTACAGTGTTTAATAACAGCAATATTTTTCTTATTGTTCATAATTAATTCTTCACCTACTCATTTAGTAAATAATCAAATCATGCTTTACTACTAATTGTGTGAGTGTTCTTAGTGTGTAAGAATACCCAGAGAAGCACGTTTTTTAAATTTTGCACTTATTTTTTCTAAAATACCGTTTCATCAACTTATAACTGCTTGTACAATAATTATTCTGGAATTAATTATTTTTTTGGGGTAATGTTTATTCCTACACAACTTAACAATTAGCAATGAGCTCTTAAAAATTTTGACCTAGACCTGATTGTCAATTCTGCATTGCTGTCTTATTGGTTGTATTTAAACCAGTGATTCCAAGTAAAATACAAACTGTAACTTTGCCAGTAATGTACCTCATACAGCTCTAAATGAGTCTTATCAGTTTGAAATAAATCATGTGAGCTGTAAACGTACGGATACCTGGAGATCTTTAAAAGCCATATTTTACCACCTACTTCTTGATCAAAATACCCGTCGAAAATCTTAAACATTTACAAGACAAATACAAATACAAAACCTATTTGTTTTCTTTTATGAAGCCTGCTAACCATGCTGTACTGTTTAAATTAAAGTGCATTTTCTAAAATTCTTGCTTAAATACTATTGAAATGCTTTGGTCTAAACTTCAATTTAGTTATTCTAAGGTAATTGCTTAATGTTTTGCATTTGCACCGTAAATTCTAAATTAAACTTTCTTTTATATTTCAGTTAAAAAGCTTTTATACCTGGAAATGCAACAATCTAGATAAAGTGCTATCCTATTCTTTTTTCCAGGTGAACTTGAGACCTTGTACTGATCAGTATTTAGAAGACAACCTAGACTCTGGTGCATTAAGAGATTGATTTTCTCATGTAAGAAATACTGTTGAGCTCATCCAGGATTAGATCTCATCATGCACTCTAATCACCAACCTAAAACACGCAGGTACACATAGTAATAGTAAAGCTTGGCTCCCTCCGCTGTGTCGTACAGAGCCTGGCAGGTGTATAAGCCTTCTGCTGCTAGAGGAAGCTTCGTTATGGACAGAGAGGCGCTGTTACTGATGACGTTTAGGTCACCCAAATCTTTGGCCAGTTGCTGGAGTTTTGGACCTTTCCCAAAGTTATACACCACGGCTCGAATAGTATCAGTGCCTGGCTTGGTAAAACTCCAAATGTAGACATCAGGGAGAGTAGGCCCACATTCCAGAATCACTCCTTTGTCCACCACTCCATTAGTCCTTGTTTCTTTGTAGATGACTTGCCCTGGGTCCACGATCTCCAGACCTGAAAGAATAATGCATTAATAGAACAAAGAAAAAATATGCATTTTACCTGCAAACAAAAGTCAAAAGTTGGATTAAAAAAAAGTCAAAAGTTGGATAAAAAAATGAACTAGGTTGTTATTAACAAATGTACCGCAGTGCAACTGCATTGTCAAATCTGATTACTTTTGTGTAATAACAGCTCAAATAGCAGTGCAGATGCAAATTACAAGATCATATTAATGTATATATAGTAACAATTTGCTAATTTACAGACTTGTATAGAAGACTTTCTTGAAAGGGTTAATAATTGTGCATATTTGTTGATATGGCGAAGTGATATTTATGTTCGTTTTCATTTTTGGAAGGAGTCTACAAATATGATGCTTTGGATAACTAAGTGTTCTGACAAATAAGAGTTGGACAATTTTTTAGTAACGACATATATCAAATACAATGTGTTATTTCTTAATTAATAGCACATGTTTTGGTGAATTGCTACAAAATTTTAAATGCTACAAAAAGGGAACAAAACAATTTGTGGTGTGCTATTTTTAGAAAAAAAAAATAACAACAAAAATTCGGTCCTTAAAATAGTAAAAATTGGTATCCCGTCTATTATGACAAGAAAATAAAATTATATATTCAGCAATTAACATTTGCAATGCCAGAAGTTTATGCCAGTTTGCATATAAACTTACGGCATGACCTCTTACCATGCAAAAGGAGAGGAAGCAGGAATACAGTTAGGGAGATATCAGCCAGCACTACCACTCTGTGTACCATGGTGCCATGACGCTCAGGTGACCAATGCTGTATCCTTTAGGAAAAAAAGATCCACAAGTAATTTCTCTCTGAAAAACGTGAAAATCTCTTTAAAATATTCTGAAAACCAACAGTGTCCTGTCCGAGCAACGAGTTTTGCTGGTGTACTCAGGCAGTAAGAGCTGATTGAGTGTCTGTAAACTGATTTGCCTTGAATTATTCACCAACATGTCCACCCTCAGCACCTCCCCACCAACACACAACCCCCACCCCCCCTCTTCCATGTGCAGGAATTCAGTGGAGTAGAGAGGAGAGACGCGATGATACCTTTTTCTTATACATTATTTAGCAGCACACTGGGATCTGTGCTCTTTGTTCCTTTCCATTGCTTCGCACACAGTAGGTGGGAGACTACAATACACTCTGCTCAAACAATGATGTTGCATTCCTAAAAAATGACCCCAGTCATGACCTTTTCCTAGCACTCACTCACAATGGATACCACATTACCAAAAATGGTAATCTGCCTTGAAAATAAGCCAGAAGGTGTACAATGAATTATCACCTTATATTCAATCTGTCAATATGTCAATTAGTTTAAAAGTTATAATGAAATAAACATCTTAGTTAGATCCATCATTTCTAGCTTAAACTGCGTAATCTTTGCACACTCAAGCCACAACACGAGAGTAATTTAATCACAGATGCTGATTGAGTGTAGGAGCTCATCCGTCTCGCTGTTTGAGGTCTCTACTGTGCTAATGTCTAATACAGACTCATATTTCAACCAACAGCAATATTGTGTTCAGCCAGGGAAGGGAAACTAGGACCTCTTTACATTCATTGATGAGGTTCTCGTGTTACGCATCTGTGTAATGTGAACAAACACACTGATCCGTGCAGGCAAGGCAAATACACACAATTAACCTGTAGACTGATTGTTTTTATGTATGCAAGCTTTTTAAGAATATTTGGGTTTTAGAAATAAAAGTTAAATACTGTATATGTACAAAGTGACTATTTTATTGGGAAATATAAAAACTGTAAAAATAACCAAAAAAAAAATCCAATCTGCATTCCTTTTCAATAGGTGCTATTCAACATGCATATATTTCTGTTAGAGCAAGAAATAAGAGTAAATATGTGTAAAAAGAATAATAATTATATCAGCTGTAAGACAAATTCCATTTTATAATATCTAAGAATTTTACATTAACTATTTCAACAAACAAGTGCAAATTAATAAATCACTCATTTGGTGTCTTCTTATAACCTGAGAGCAGATATAATAATAAAATGATATAACAATATAATAATGATAATATAATGATATAATAAAGATATAAGACATAACGATTAGTGGAAACAAAGAATCATGTGGATTGTATTATTATTATTATTATTATTATTATTATTATTATTATTATTATTATTATCTTGCCAATAAAGCTTAAACTACAATAAAAGATTCCCCAAATATATTTTGACAGGATATATAATTCCAAAACAGGCCAACCAGACCTTTATAAGATAATATCCTAGAGTATTATCTTGCCCTCTGAGCTAATATCCACCCTTTAAAAAATGTAAAATCAATATTCAATCTTAGTGTAGTGCAAACATATATTTTATGAATATAAAAAAATGTATTTAGTAGCTAGTCTACTTTTATTTTCCTACACCAAAAAATAACAGACAGTAAATATAACAAAAAAAAAAAATTTTTCATATCTGACATTTAATTTTACAAATATATTATTGTAAAATTATCTACCTTAAGAGATGCAGCACTGCTTTAGTCCTTTAATCTGACCTGCCCTTAAACAGATCAGACAGTATCATCAAAAAAAAAACATATGTAACATATGTCTGTGTAAACATACACTTACCATCCACATTGTTAGGAACATCTGTACAGCTGCACAAATTATCATTATAAAGGGGGAAAATGTGTCTGTTGTTTCAATCATGGCATGGAAATTGTTATCTGATGGGCTGATACATAGTAATTTAAGCACAATCTCTCAATTTCACACGTAACATTCTGGAGAGTTTACACAAAAATGGCCTAGGGAATGTTCTGTGAATGGAAATGAGAGGCCAGAGAAAAGTGGCTAGATTGGATCTTTTTGCAGCCATGCTGAACAGAAAATTTCAGCATGGACAAAACATTGAACCTTAAGGTGGACAGGCTACAAGAGCCGCATTGGATTCCACTGCTGTCAGCCAGGAATAATAATCTGAATCAGACTGGAAATTATATGGTCCTTTTTCAGTGCTGTCCAGTTTTAGCTGATTAGATAACTGCAAGTATACTGATGTGGTTAAGATGTTGGATTTCTAATGAGATTATTAGAAGTTCAAATCCCATCACCAAGCGTCCTTATTACTCAAATGCTCAGTTATATAAATGAGGTAATTGTAAACCACTCTGAATAGGGCAGTCTGACAAATGTAAAAAGCTAAAGGGTTCCAATTTATTTGTTGTTCTGCTGACTTAAAAATTGCTGGCTGATTTGCAGAAGTTTATTATGCTTACATGGAAATTAGCAGTTGGCAAGCAGTTATATTTTACTTGTGTGGTTCCACTAGTTCTCTGTAACAAAAGAGTCTTATTCTACATTCACCAGAAAAAAATGGTTAAACAGAGGAACCATTAATGATTTTCAACTTGTTTATCTGGGGATCTCATAAATGTTCTATACAAAACTACTGTATAATTTTACATACTTTTATTTAAGAATAAATAAAGTATTCTGACATCTTTAAGGACAGCTTATATTTTAAGCTGAAAGCATGTAATTTTATAATTATAATATTTTATTTTGTCAGTGTGACACTGGAATATACTAAGAATAAATTGTCACTGAGTATAGGTGTCATGAGACATTATGAATCATGGCATTAATAGTCACAAAATATAGTCTAATATGCAGGTATTCATATGCATTTTGCATATGCTATCTGTTATTCACCAGCTCATCAGTCAATAATAGATATATCTCAAGGTGGATTTCGTAAGAATCTAAATAGTTAAATTCTGTTGGACAGTCTTGTGGTCTTATAGACAACAGTATTGTGACACCTGCCATATGTTGTTCTTCCCCAAACTGGTAAAACCAAATTGAAGGCACACTAGAATTTTGTGAATTCTAGACATTCTAGAATTCTAGACATTTTCTAGAATGTCTTTGGATGTGGTACCATTGAATTTTCCCTTCACTTAACTAGGACACCTGAACCTGTTCCAGCATGACACTGTTCTTGTGCACAAAGCCAGCTCCTTGAAGATATGGTTTGCATTGTTTGGAGTGGAAGATCTAAAGTGGCCTCCTATAGGGCTCTGAAATCAATCCTACTGAACACATTTCGGATAAATTGACTGTAAAAACTGACTGTACTTCAGGACTACTCACTTTACCTCAATACCCAGTGGTGGACAGGTTTAAAGTATATCGAATTTGTTACTCTATTTCAGTAGCTTTTTATGTATTACATTTTCTGAAATTGGTTGTTCCTTTTTTTATGAGTGGATAAAAACTTCTCTGGTCAACACACAGCGAGCCATAAATCAGCGTGCACTCTTTTTTTGACCTTGCATTGATTGCCACTTGGTGGTATCTACTTAACACAAACATACAGTTTCAACAGCATGCGGAATATTTGAGAGGAATAAATGATAAAAGAAACTCCTGACTCAAACACCCTTGGCCTTTTTTGCGTAATTTTCTGTAAGTAGCTGAAAAGAAGGTTTTGGGCTGATGATAATTTGTATAATATATAATTTGTTAAATATTGCTCATTTTTTGGCTTAATAATATCATTCAATTGCTGTTCTAAGAGTAACATTAGAGTCTTTTCACATAAACTGAGTTGATTAAGCAAGTTTTTTTGTGAACAAAATGATAATTGAAACGTTTTAGCCATAATAAACAGTGATGGCAAAATCACAGATACTTATGTTTTAAAAGACTCTGTTGAAGGACTGACTACACTTTTTCACTCAAGTTAAAGTAAAGAAGTTTGGGCTCTGACATGTACTTAAGTAAAAAAATAGACTTTACGTGTCACACTGGTGACTGGACCTTACATCATATTAATATATTAATACAAAAGAATGTAAAAGGTTGGTAAGTAATGAATGTATCCAGGTTGAACAACTACCATATAGAACACAAGCAGAGAAAAGGTGATGATCAGGTGATTAGAAATGTCTGTTCTCAGTCATGTTTACATCGCTGACTCCTTCTGTCTCATCCACGTTTGCCCCATACTTCTTGTTGCCTTCTGTCCTGCTGTCGTTAGCTTTGTAAACTAGCCTGTATAGCCTATATAGTGTAGAATATTACATCTTACAACTAAATTTGGTCTATTTTCAGGTAAGAAAAAAAAAGTGACAAACCAAAGCACACTCAAAGAGAAAAGTATTTTTATTAATAGCAGTCATCTTCAGAAAAAGTACAAGTAAAAAAAGATTTTTGGTTCCTTGAACACGACAGTAACTGGTAATTTTAGTGGTTTTTAAAAATCTTTAAATAAAATAGAAATTAATGTTCTTACTAATTCAAATACAATTGAAAACAGCTGGAGGCAAATGATGTAGAACTCTAATTGAAAGTTTGTAAAAACTGTAAATCTAATCTACTTCCCTTGGAAATAAAATCTCTGTTTAATGTGCGACAGATGGCACTGCTGACATTTTAAATATCCTGCTTCCCCATAGTTATATATTTTCCTCCAGTAATAAAAAGGTGTGTGTCAAATGTGACCAAAAAAAATCCCACTTAATTTGCTTCTTATCTGTGGATCTGTAATGTGATGGTTGTGGTGATTAGCTCAGTTCTTGTAAGAGGGGGAAGGAGAAGAGGCGTCTGGCTATTTTAGGACGCCATATACTGCCTGGCAAAAGTTCATTTTTGTGAGGCACATACATGTTCCTTATTTTTATATACAGCAAACTAAGTAAGATAACTAAAAGTTACTTTGACAAAACAAATATATGTGTATAGATGTGAAACTTTATTTTCATTCAAAAGTCCAACAGCTTTACAGACTATTGGCATCAAGACAGTTAGTTTCAAACATTCAACTGAAATATTTTGCCATGTTTTTTATAGATGTTAAATGGCTGGATTTTTCTTTTTTATCCTGTGATCCAGTTCATCTCAGAGCAGTTCAATAGGATTGAGGTGCAGTACCTGGGCAGCCCAATCCATGATAGATAAAACTCCAGCCGAGTGTTTGCTCTCTATAGAACAATTACAGAGCTTAAATGTATGCTTCTGAGCATTGGCTTGTTGTATGGTGAAGTTGGTTACAATTAGCTGCAGTCTAGACAGAATTGCATGGTTATGAATTATGGAATTATAGCCATGTTCCTTCAGAATTCCTTTTAACATTTGAGCTACATTTAACCTACATGTATATGATACATTAACATGTTCTCCAAATAAAAACAGAAACTTGTTAGGTGGAATGTGACATACGTACATGCATTCCAACCAAAACCTACTGTTATTACCAAGGTGGTTGTATGATTAAAATTAATAATAGTTGCATATAAACAAAAGGAACATGAATGCATGTGGAGATGGTAGCTTAGTGGTTAAGGTTGTGGACTTTGAATAAGAAGGCCATGAGATAAAATCACAGACACACCAAGCTGCTACTCCTGGGCCTTTGAGCAAAGCCCTTAACCCATAGCTGCTCAGTTGTATGAATGAGATAAATGTAAGTTTCTCTGGATAAGGGTGTCTGACAAATTCCATAAATGTAAATGTGTCTCTCAAAAACCATAAAAAACTAGGGGTTTCCAAACAGGCACTGCACAATGTCCTGAAAAATAATTTAAAGATTAATTTGATATAACATAAAGACATAAATGATAGAATATAAAGAATTCTTGTCGTGATTACAAATTCAATGTGTTGTTTATCTCTATCAGAAAAAAATAGTAACAATAATATAATGGTAAATAAAGTAAAAAAATAATTAAAAAAATCAAATGACAGTGTCTGCTATGAGATAAAAAAGGTAAGGTCAACGCATGCCTAGTTATGTTGCTTAATGGAATTTGGACTTGAGAAATTAGTGTCTTCAGTGTGTCCCTTTCCCTCTGCAACAACCTCATCCTCAGGGAGGCTGATGTTTTCCCTTGACTGGCTGTTATGCCTATAAATAAATGCATAAACACATCTCTATCAATGTACAGTATGCTACATTGGCAAAAATGACTTTTTAAAACTATGACTGTACTTTAGATAACATACTGTATCATGTATATGAAATCTACATGTACTCTATGCATGTGAACAGCTAATAGTTCAAAATAAATACAAAAACAGATAGGAAAATATACGGTACACTAGTTGTTTGTTTGGCAAGAAAGATTCACAGGGTATTTGGTTGAGGCTGAAATTAAACGAGAGATTAAGCTCACAAGACAAAACATGCTCATTGGCAATATTCAGGGATTAATTTCCCGCCTTGTCGCAGTCACATTCATTTAAATCAGGTTATTTGTTAAAAGAAATACAAATATTTAAAGCACTAAGCACAGATCATAACACACACCAAGCATGATTATTAGTATATTTATTTATAAAACAAGTGCATTATGTAGACTTACTTGCCAAATATTATGCTATGGAGACCTGATAAAGTATGAGAAACATATTAATGTGGCTTATGCATCAATACAATACATAATCAATACAATGTACAATAACAATTGATTTAACATGTACAGCTGTGTCACACTTGTGGCACTCACGAGGATGGTTGTTGCGATTTCTCAGCATGTAAATGAAGACTAGAACTGTTGTTAATGCTGCCAGAAGCATTCCTCCAATTGCTGCTCCAATAACAGCAGGATAAGCTTTGAAGGGTGGGTTTGCTAGAAAACATAATAGCAGTGTAAACTGTGTACAATGCAGACTGGATTTAGTTTTAGTCTTACAGGGGTACACAAAATTTTTCCTTTTCTTCTTTATCTAAAAGTGGTTCTCAGTGAATGCTGAACCATATTTAACTTCCACTTTTCGAAGGATTGAGTACTTGAGGAAAGAAAGGGGGCATTTTGGGATGAAAAAATGACTGGCTGGCTGACTGAAAGCGAAAATAACAGGCACATGCACTCAAAATGTCAGTAGAAGAATAAAAAAAGAAAAGATGATCACCATGGTAGCAGGTTCTGGTGAAATTTGATACATCTAGTACAAAGTTGGTGTATGGAAAACTGAAAAGTCTGAAACATCCTTACTCTATATGACAAAAGTTATATTTCACCTGGGCTCTTGACCTCTGATGTATGGCCAGTGGTTCGGTGATTGACAGCAGTCACACGGAATGCATATTTTCCTCTTGGGTCCAGGTTGGTTATTTGGTAACTCCTAGTGCTTGGATCCAGATCTACTACCACTTTCTGCCAAAGAGGAGCAACTTCACTTTTGCCTACAGGGAGCCTCTGAAGCTCAATGAAGAACCCAGTAAGGTCTCCATTACTCTGTATTAACCACTCCAGCATGACATCTGTCCTCTGCTGGCTGCTATAAGTGATCTTAGTGATGGTTACATTTGGAGGCATAGGGTATCCTGAATCAGAAACATATGGGAGTAAATCAGCTGGGGAAATATCAGTGTGTAAGAGCCTGTCTAAAATGTCTGAAACAGCTATACAAAATATGAGCCTGTTTTTGTCTCAAACATGTAATATCCAGGTACATTTCTTTATTAATGCCACTTGTGGTTTTAGAGGTTATTTATAAGGGGAACCCTCACTGAATGGGAAGCAACTTTTTGTATGGTCTCGGTGGGCCTTCAGGTTGCTTAATTTAATTTTTTAATGTTAAATACATATATATTCTTGGTTAAAGCCAAAAGTTAATAATTTGGTCAATAATCTACCAAACATATACCACCTTCTATAACCAGTTCATCCTAAATCAGGCTGGAGGGAGGATATTGTGGGCACACATGGCCTGACTGACTTAATAGGCTGCAAGCCCATAACAGTACACAATGCACTGTTGTTTATGATTTTACTAAAAGTAACAATTGGATGCATATGGTATTGATTCAGAGAGAAAGATGATCAAAATGATTTATTGCATGCTTAACGGTATGGCTTCTGACAGGCTACTCACTGCAAATCAACAACAGGTGGTAGAATATTAAACAAGTAAAAACACTTGAGGTTTTACTTTTGCTTTACTCACTTTTTACCACGAGCGAGACAGGAATCTCTGCTCCTCCAACTGCATTAGTAGCAGAACACCAGTACTGTCCACTGTCCACCATGCTATCTGTCTCCCTGACGGTCAGGTTAAACCAGGTGGCAGCTTGCTCAAGGATATATTTTTTTGGCGTTTCACCAACATTCCGTTTTAAGTTATTGTACCAGGTGACTTCTGTCACTGCAGGATAATTCTTGCTCAGGATGCAAGTCAGCTGGGCCTCATTGCCCTCATACACTGAAACCACACTGCGCTGAGTCATCAAAACTGGTGCCTCTGAAAGACAGATCAATGTAAAGTTGACACGCAATGTCCTCTGACACCATAAAAAAATTTTCTGCATTTCATACTGGTATTTCCTTTCCTTTTATTACCATTCAGCTCACTAAGCATATTAAATTGTGTTTTCTTCAAGCTAAAGTGAATCACACAGCAACTACATCAAGAATAAATGCTTGTTGCCTGCTGATGGATGATGGAACAGCATATGAAGTTTTTGCCACTGTGGTTTGCTGTAAAAGTAATCTGATATCTTAAGACATTTTATGTTAAATTCACCACGGTCAATTCATACTGTAGATTTGTCATTGGTTTTTCCATTTCCAGAGCATATAAAAACCCAGTTTTTATAATTATCTGAAAAGTTTAAATTCAGGAGTTGAACTAGAAAACGTTGCCATTCTACCCTTGACTTAAACTGACACTTAAGCAAAGAGTATCTCAAATAAACTCTTACCTAATTTTAACACACACTGCTTGCTGTCTTTAAAAAGTGGATGTTTGGCATGACAAATGAAGGCTTTGCCGCTGTAGTTGGCGCTGGAGCGTAGAACCAGGATGTTGGAGTTCTCCTCTGATGTTCCCTGCATGTTGCCGGAACTGGACACCCACCACAGCAATGCCCGAGGGACACCACCCTCCCAGGAGCAGGACAGCATCAAGTACTCGTTATTACGAGTCACATATGCAAAACACTGGGGTTCTCCATTAGGCAGCCCTGAAAAACACAACATGTTTTACACACACATACAACTCACATTTACACATACCATACACCATACTCACATGTCCTGGTGCTGCAACTCTGGGGAACTTTTAGGGCGATATGAGTTCCATAGCACGTAAAAACAGAGTTGTTCAAAGTCTCTGACCCTGGCTGAATCCGGGTAATGTTAGCTGGACCCTGTAGATTGTCTCCGATCATATATGGACTCCAGTTTAGATTCGGTGATGGATATCCACCCACCCAGGAACAAACAAGAGCCAGATCAGTGTAATTATTTATTGGGAATATGGAACATGATGGAGCACCATCTGGTGGATCTGTTGGGAAAATGACCTCTGTGACACAAGATCCTGGACAATTAGCACTAATTTACTGTGGCTAAACAGGGGAAGAAAGGTGATGCTAAGTAATGTAAGGCTAAGAAGGTCAGATCATATGTTTTTTTCTAGGCAAAGACATCACAATGATACTAATTCAAAGAAGTGCAACATTATAGGTGAGATCGATCTTTCTACAGGGCATTAAGACATGGTTAAGACAATAAATTAAGTAAACAACAGAGGTGGAAAGTAACAAATTACATTTATTCACATTACTGTAATTGAGTATTTTTTTTGTGCACTACTTATTAAAGTACTAAAAATAAAACTACTTCAATTATTGATTGATGAGCGGAAAACAAACGTGCTAAATTTAGAAGAAAGAAAGATGGAGACAGACAAGACAGACGCCAGTAATGCAGACCCAGCTGAAAGCCAAAGGCCAATCCAATCGAAGCTCTTCAGTGCGTGCGCTCACTTTACTTGTACTTGAGGAAAATTTAAGTAACAGTACTTTTACTTAAGTACAATATTAAATTACTTTTTCCACCTCTGGTAAATGGTTATATAACATATCATATGCAGTGATGACTGATAAAAATATAAGATGGGATGTCTAAAATCTCATTAGTAACACAAGCTTGACAATCAATTATGACTGAGCAACACAAATGATGACTGATAATTTAAATAATACACACATACAGTACTTAATATATATAAGTAGTATGGTATTTAATGCCATGTTTAGTATTTTACAGCATACAACGTAGAGACAAAGTAGAAACACTTACGCAATGGCTCCCTTTGTAGTTATGTGTAAGGTTGTCTTCATTTCTATTGTAAGGTATGTATACATTTTTAAGGGTAGCTGTTATAGAATAAGATGTTCTGATATGACCTATGCATGATACTGTGCAGTATGCTCTTCTGACTCTATGTGTTTATTACCTTTGCATGCAGAAAGCTAAAGTCATTATATTCAGAAAGATAGCTTCTGTTTGCAAAGAAATGCTATAAAAAATACAGTAGTTTGCAATATATTTTAAATATATGGCCAATTTAGTTAATGTTGGCTTGTGTTCATTTCTGTTGTCAGAATATTATCATTTCACTGCAGATTTGTGTTATTCACTGGAAGCAGGCAATATCAGCAAATGGACCAGCTATAGAAGTAAAGGCAAGATACTAAGGCACAACACTCAGCATAGAAGTTGCTATCAAGTTATATATCAGCATGTATTTATAAAGTAAAATATGAGGACTCACAGTAGACAGCGAGAGTGACGGTTTTCTTAGAGCGGGTGTTGAGATTAGTATTCTGGGCCAGACAGGCATAATAGCCTGCTTGCATTCTGAGAATCTTGGTGATGGTGAGCTGTGGACCAGTGTAGACCTGGGTGTTGTTGTAAAACCAGATGTACTGACTGGGAGGGTTAGAGGAGGCTTGACACACAAGGGAGACGTTGCCATTTTCCAGAGCTGTGTATCCGTAATCTGTTACTGAGTAGGCTGTGACGTCAATTTGAGGTAAGTCTGGACCAACTAAACACAAGATACCCATATCACATGAATGTAGAAAAGCTTTAATGCTGGTTTATATAGTGTACTTGCTTGTACAATTATATCTCCTTTGGATAGAGCTTCCAAACAGAGGTGTACATAAGCATGTATACGCAAAGCATAAGCAAAAATACTCTTCTTTCAACCACCATTTCCTGGGAGCTCAAGGTCATGTACAATCTACAACAGTTAACGTTCCCTAGCAACGCATAGCAATGGCATTCCTTTGTCCCTGCAGTGCATGCACTCACCCTAAAATTGTATTCAATTATAAGAACCTTCTTTAAGGTATAAGCTCAAGGTGTGAAAATGGCATGAGAAAGAAAAACTGTCAATAAGATGAGACTGTGAAATGTCTTAAAGCTAACCTTTTTCTCTACTTGCTAAAGACTGTGCTAAATCATATTCAACCCTCAACCACTGCATTCAAGAGCCTTAGAGCTCGGCATTTTGATGCAAAAGATTTGCTTATCTAATTTGGATAACTGCTGTTTTTGCACCTGTTTGTTTTGCCTTATAACCATTACATTTTATACAGTTTGTCTTGTTTTGATCGATGAGACACAGGTAGTAATTAAATTAACCAAATGAATGAATAATTCAAAACTGCAGGACACAGAGATCTTTTTTTTTTTTTTTTTTTACACCATGGGCATGTTCTGTTTTCCAATATGACAAGAAGTGATAAATTATATTAAACAACTTTAAAAAGGAGCTCAAAAGGGAAATACAATTATTAAACAGCAGTGTAGCCACACCTATGTGCTCATAGTGGGCTGAAGACCTATATATATAGAAAACAATATATTAATAGAACAGGTAAAAAAATACATTTTTGCAGTTACAACAAATGTTGAAATATAAAAACCTCATGCTTATTATAATAAAATAAAAAATAAAGGAAATAAGAATATTTTTCAGATAGAAAGAATTGAATTGAAGGATCTGGAAAAAGCTAATCACTTCAATTCCACTAGTGGGTAAAATAGGGCAATTAAAACCCATCACTACCAAATAGATTTTTGGTTCTGTCCTCTTCACATCAGGTGTGAACTGGCATGCAACCTGTGAACTTGCTTATCAACTTTTGCACATTACACTACCCAGAGACTTTTTACTTATTTATTGTAATCACTCAACAGCTTCTGCACTTCCATTGCCTTTATATTAATTTGCTCTACCTACCTACCTACCTACCTACCTACCTACCTACCTACCTACTTACCTAAAACAAATGTGGCACCCTGTTCTAGATACATAGGTGATAATTTACAACATCAGCAAACTTCTTAGCAAAGACTTCTTAAAAGTACAAAAACAGTTCTCACTCACATAAGACATTTAACCAGATCCGGTCACTGCGCTGCTGATTGACCTCATTCCTAGCCAGACACCTGAACCAGCCAGTGAGGTTACGGGAAACCCGTGTTACACTGACCAAACTGCTATTTTCTTTAGCCAGTGTTGTGGTCAGCCCAGCCTGGCTCTCCTGCTCCCATGTGTAGGTAATAGGTTCTGTGCCCTTTTCCACAATGCAGCGCATCAACAATGATGTGCCTTCCGCTGGCGAAGAGTCACTCAGCAGCATGGTGGGTTTGGAAACTGGCACTGTAAGAGATAAAAAACATTTTTATAACCTGGTCCATACAGTACATACGTCATTAATCTTGTTGAACATTAGACTTTTAATTTAAGTAACTGTAACAGGTTTCACTGTTTTGTCTATTATATGAATTCTGAGTTTCATTCATATAGAATAATCACTTTTCTTTTGCATTCTGCTTAGGACTGTAGTGAAAGATCAACAGCCTATCCTGTAAACCATGGGCTTAAGGCAGACATACTCCCTGAATGTGCCACCAGTTTATCATAAAGCTTCACATATTTCCACCACAGACAATTTAGCCAGTAGCCAGTCCATCATATTGTAAGCAGAAATCAGAAACTCTGAGGTAACATTGATTGACAAAAAAAATAAATTATACAGAGCTCTCCACAGACAGCAACTGAAGTTAAGGATTGAACCACAGACACTGGATTGGTAGGTACCAATACTACCTGGTAAATGATTTTCACAAAAACTAAATTAGACTATTAGAGTATTGGGATATTGGTCAGCTATCTAAGCCCTATGAAGTCATTGCCTAACTGGATTACCTTCATAGCTGTGCTATTTTTGTTTTGTACTTTTAAAAAAAATGTGAAAAAATGTGAAAATGCTTGTATGTGTCTCATCCAGGATGTATTCCCAGCTACAGTAATGCCTTGTCTTCCTGAAATAGGATTTAAATCCACTGCAAGCATGAACAGGTAAAAAGCTATGAATAAATGAATATATGATTAGTGTCTGAGCTTTGTCAAAGCCTTTAAACCCATATCTCTTGAACTATACTTTAAACTGGAGATCACTCACTTATCACCAGCAACATGATTGGGATCTCTGCTGCTCCAACAGCATTTGTAGCAGAGCACCAGTACTGTCCACTGTCCACCATGCCATCTGTCTGTCGAACTGTTAAGGACCATCCATCAGCTTGCTGTATGCTGTATTTCCTGTCATAATCCCCCACTTTTTGCTTCATATTGTTGTACCAGGTGATCTCTGTGACCACTGGGTAGTTTTTACTCAGCGTGCAAGATAGTAGAGCATCAGTGCCTTCAAAGACCGAAACCACACTGCGCTGAGTCATCAAAACTGGTGCCTCTGGAAGCGAGAAGAATATGAAATATCTCAAGTCGAATGATGAACAAATTGAAAATATAGTGCAAACCTTAGAGTGGATTTAAAGATATTGTATATTATATCAAAACCAGATAGAATCAGTCATCTGCTGACTCGTGGATAATTCAAGGTTTATAGAATAGATATATCTTAAAAAGTCTACAACAGTGTACTGTATCAGTTTTATACGGTATATAAAGGATAATACACCCAGGAACAAGACACCCAGAGCCTGTTGTTGTTCAGAATTAATCATGTACATTAACCGCAAAAGCTTTTATCCAGAGCCACTTATAGTTATGCAATGATGTTGTGCTATGCAGCCTATGTACAATAACACCCTTTATTTTTTTGTCCAACACCCTTTATTTATTTATGTATGTTAATAACAGCATGTCATAAAGTATTTTGTATTATGTTTATTCCTCAGAAATGTGCAAAGTTAACAATTAAAAATATATACTTAAATGTGATATTTTTACATTACATGATACAAGTTGCTTTGTGTTATTATTTATGACAGCAAAAAACAGCTGATGCTGGAGACTCCCTCCATAATTGTTAAATAGAAAATATAATGTATTAAAATTAGAAAATTTTTATAAACCTAGAATTTCCCTTGTTGTAAAACTACTGTCAGATTCCCTGAAATTAATCAACACATTCTGACTAATTAGATTCAAGAGTTTAACCGTGCTAAGAGTTAATAGAATGATAACTATTTTTGAATTAATAACAATTTTGAGCACAGAGATAAACAGATCTTACCCATTTTTAAACTACATTGCTTGCTTTCTTTAGCTAGTGGATGCTTGGCATGACAAAAAAATGATTTGCCACTGTAGTTAGCAGTAGAATGCAGGGCCAGGGTGCTGATGTCCTCAGATCGGCCCTGCATGTCACCTGAACTGGACACCCACCATAGCACCGCCCTAGGGAATCCACCATTCCAGGAGCAGGAAAGTATCAGGTACTCATTATTATGACTGGAATTCGCATAACATCTGGGTTCTCCATAGGGCAGCCCTAAAACGTACATTATATTTGTATGAAAACCAGTCAGATTTTAGAAGATTTATCTGATTATGTGATGTTTTAGTTCACAAACCTTAAATCTCGAGTCATTATTAAACTCACTTATGTCAAAATATTAGAAATCATATAGTAGACTCATACAGAATCACCTTGTAAATATAGACCCTTCACTTACATGTCCTGGTGCTACAGGTTTGGGTGCTGTTTAGTGCAACATGAGAGCCATAGCACATGAATGCTGAATTGTTAGCTGTATCAGATCCTGGCTGTATCCGAGTAATATTAATGATAACCTCTCTTTTGTCTTCATTCCCATTGACATATGGACTCCAGCTCAAGGTAGCTGGAGGGTAACCTCCATCCCAGGAACAGAAGAGAGCCAGATCAGAATAATTATTGGCTGGAGACATGCTACATGATGGAAAGCCATCTGGTGGATCTGAAATAACAAAACATGGGAAAGATGGGTGCGCTTGAAAAAAGTAGTATCACAAAACACTAGGTTGTGAAAATAAAACAAACAGTGTTGAGTTAAATTTGCTTCCCAGGCAACTTCTAACAGATAGTGTAGCAATTATATAAGAAGAAATAAATAAATAGTGTTTAGTTGCACTCACAATAAACGATGAGTGGGATTGTTTTCCTGGAGAAAGTGTTTAGGTATGTATTCTGTGCCAGACAGGTATAGTTTCCTGAATACATTCTGGTAATCTTGGTAAATACAAGCTGGGGTCCAGTGTAGACCTGGGAGTTGTTGTAGAGCCAGACATACTGACTAGGAGGGTTAGAGGAGGCTTGACACATGAGGGAGACATTCTTTTTTTCAAGGACTGAGAATTCTATATCTGTGACAGTGTAGGCAGTGGCATTTATCTGAGGAATGTCAGGACCATCTAAAAGTAATAAACTAGTATAAAAAATATATACATCATCATAACATTTTGAAATGACTTGAATTAAATAGTGGAATAGAATAGATGTTCTGTACAGATCTCACTCACAAATTACATCCAACCAGATCCGGTCACTGCGCTGCTGATTGACCTCATTCCTGGCCAAACACCTGAACCAGCCGGTATGGTTACGTGTCACCCAGGTGATGTTAATTAGATTGCTGTTGCTCTCAGCCAAAACGGTCACCATCCCACTGCGGCTCTCTTGTTCCCAAGAGTAGTAAATAGGATATGTACCATTCTCCAGACCACAACGTATCCACACTGATGCACCTTCTAGTGGTGACAAATTACTCAGCATAATGTACGGTTTAGAAACTGGAACTGACACTGTAAAATAAAAAAAATGCTGCTTATGTAGTTACTGATGAACCATAATTTTTCATCAGGTTTTAACATATCAGTTCATACCTGGGCTCATGACCTCTGCAGGATTTCCAATGGTTTGGTGATTCACAGCTGTTACACGGAATGCATATTTGCTGTTCGGATCTAGATTAGTGATCTGGAAACTACGGGTGCTGGGCTCCAGAGTGTCTGTCAGTTTTTGCCAAAGAGGGTCAATATCACTCCTCCCTACAGGGAAAGGTAGCCTCTGATACTCGATAAAGAAACCAGTGAGGTTAGCATCCATCTGAACTAGCCATTCCATGTTAACATCTGTTCTCTGATGTCCACTGTATATGAGCTTACTGATTGTTACATTCGGAGGCAATGGGTATCCTGAATAAGATAAAGATTAGCATTCAGTCACTGACCTTATTTGATAGCTGAAGTGAAAACAGGTGCTGATATAACCGATCAGAAACACACGGAAAACCGTAACATGATACCCAAAATTCACACCTCTATAGACATGAAGGACAATGGATGTCTTAGAAATGAATAACCAAAATGGCACCCTGATGGACAAGTATAACAAATCAGCCCATGAATAAACCATCTAATACAATATTGCAAACCACTCACTCATCACCAGAAGTAAGATGGGAATCTCTGCTCTTCCAACAGCATTAGCAGCTGAACACCAATACTGTCCACTGTCCATCTTGCTGTCTGTATCCCTCACTGTCAGGTTGAACCAGATACCATCTTTCTGCAGGATATACTTCTGGGTTTTCTGAATTACATCCTGCTTTGAGTTATTATACCAGGTGATCTCTGTGACTGAAGGGTAGTTTTTGCTCAGAATACAGGTGAGCTGAACATCATTGCCCTCATACACTGAAACCGCATTGCGCTGAGTCATCAACACTGGTATCTCTAAATGAAAGAAATATATACTTTAGGTGTAAACCACAATGTCAGTAAAATACTCATGTTGGACAAGTCTTACCTAATTTGATCGCACATTGCTTGCTTTCTTTAATCAGTGGATGTTTGGCATGACACACAAAGATTTTGCCATTGAACATAGCACTTGCATTTAGGTTCCAAACAATTGTGGCTTCCTTAGAGATACCCTGCATTTCTCCATTAATGGAAGTCCACCATAGCAGAGCGTTAGGGAATCCACCTTCCCACGAACAGGACAACATCAGGTACCTATTACCATGGGTAGAATTTGCAGAACACTGGGGTTCACCAAATGGTATCCCTATAAAACATCAAACATAGTTAGAAAGTTTGTTGATAATCCCTGTGATTTGATAATCAGAATGTTGAGGGAAGTGTCTGTTGGCATAGTAGAAGCTAGATTAACTGTACACAAAAATACCTAGAAACAAAAAGATTTGTTTTTTTTTTTGGTTTTCAGTTAACTAAGTTAGTTGATGACCAGTATGTTGTATGTGTATGTATATATATAGTTTTTTTGTTTTTGTTTTTTTATACATACATATTACATACACTCTATTTCCAAAATTACTGGGTCTCCTGACCTTTCCTGCTTTATGTGATTCTTTTCCAAACTGTTACCACAATCCTAGAGGTGCTTAATTGTATAGGACTACAATATACAATTTTGTAATCTGGAATATAAATATAGTTTACATGCTTTGAAGATGAAGAGCTTGGGTGGCCTGCTATAGAGCTCTAATCTCATCCGTACTGAACACCTTTGGGATGAATTGGAACGCTGACTGCACCTCAGGTCTTCTCAACTACACCAGTACCTACCTTTTGTAATAACCTTGTGGCTGATGAACATAAATATTCATAAGCACACTCCAAAATCTAGTGGAATATCTTTCCAGAAGAGTGGAGGACATTATAAAAGCAAATTGGGCCTAAATGTGGAATGCAATGCTCAAAAATCACATACCGTACTTATGACCAGGTGACCCAATACTTGTGGAAATATATTGTACATTTATACTATAATATTTTTTTTTTCCTGACCATTGATTCAGGGATGATTTTTGTTTGCTGACATTTTCTTTTTGTATCACTTTTCTTTTATGATCACACTATTCAGTGGTCTATATTCTTTATTTAAGTAATGGAAATAAACCAATGCACCTCATACTTACATGTCCTGGTGCTGCATGTCTGAGTGAAGTTTAGTGCAACATGTGAGCCATAGCAGGTGTACACAGAGTTGTTAGCAGAGTATAGACCAGGTTGAATCTGAGTGACATTAGCGGCACTCACTCCATTCTCACCATTCACATATGGAGTCCATTTGAGAGTTGCTGGAGGATTGCCCCCCTCCCAAGAGCAGAAGAGGGCCAGGTCAGTGTAGTTGTTCACTGGAAAGATGGAACATGTTGGCACACCATCTGGGGGGTCTGGGGGAAGAAGACTACTGCTTAAAAAGGCATGGAACTTGATCAGCAGAAATGTGTATTATACTGTAAATACAGTATGTCTGTGTAAATAGAGTTAGATTTACAGCCTTGGCAGACACCCTTATCCAGAGCAACTTACAACAGAGCAGTTAAGGTTAAGGTTAAGGCCCTTGATCAAGGTGCTGGGATTTTGTGACCTTCAGATACAGAGGTCAATGCCTTAACCATTGAGTTCCCAACAGATACAGACGACTCCAGTTTAAATATAAACATGTATGTATATTGGTGATGTAGACACATCACAATATACAGTATATATGGACTATATGTTAAAAAGTTGCATCTGCTCTGTCTTTTCCTTCTAGTTCCTTTAGCAGAAACCTAGATTTTTTTGGCACTAGCAATACCGATTTCTGAAGACTGAAGATTTTTTTTTTAAGTGTACCTTTGAGATTGTTAGTGTAGGCAAAGGTCTAAATCAAAGCCATACCATGTTACACGCAATAAAAAGACACAAAAGCTTCACAAAAAATAAAAAAAATCTTTATACACATGAATGCATGTAGTAGAACTCACAGTAGATGGTGAGAGTGATAGTATTTTTAGAGTGGGTGTTCAGGTAAGAGTTCTGGGCCATGCAGGAATAGTAACCAGAGTCAACACGTAGGATGTTGGTGATGGTAAGTTGTTGTCCAGAGTAGATCTCTGAGTTGTTGTAGAACCACATGTACTGGCTGGGAGGTTTAGAGGAAGCTTGACACATGAGGGAAATGTTTCTTTTTTCTAGGACTGAATATTCTTGAGACGTTTTAGAATATGCTGTGCCATCGATCTGAGGAAGATCTGGTCCATCTAAATGCATAATAAGAATGGTTAAAATATTTTTACAAAGCAGGTCAGTGGCCACTCACGCACATTCTTCTTATATTCCCATTTACTCTAAAATGAGCTAAATCTACTATGTCCTATATACAGTAATATATTGTTGTATTGAAGATAAGTTAGAAATTAGAAGTAATACATTGTACTTTTGTAAAGGTTGTATCACATTAAAATGTCATTTTGTATAATATAAAGTTTAGAACTCACATAAAACATCTAGCCAGATCTGGTCACTGCTCTGCTCATTGACCTCATTCCTGGCCAGGCACTTAAACCAACCAGTGTGATTGCGGGTAACCAAAGTCATGTTAATCAGACTGCTGTTGCTTTCAGCCAATTTGCTGACCTGCCCACTGCTGTTCCCCTGCTCCCAAATATATTGTATGGGTTCTGTGCCATTCTCCAGACTGCAGTGCATCCAAAATGACAAACCTTCAACCGCAGTAAAGCCACTTTGCACAATGTATGGTTTGGAGACTGGTACTATAAGTGAAGTCATGGAAAAGTCATGAGTTTTAAAAGTTGAGTTGAATTCATTTAATGCAACATAAAATAGTCTAGTTTGTTGTGTTGTAAGAGTATTAAACATATAAATAAAATATATTTTTATATACTAAAAGTGTCCAATGTACTATGTACGTTGTTTCATACTTTCACACAAAAATACACTTTGTTGGTAAACTAGAATGTTACAAACCTAAAACACGCAGATATAAGTAGTAGTAGTAAAGTTTGGCTCCTTCAGGAGTGTCATACAGAGCCTGGCAGGTGTATAAGCCCTCTGCTGCTAAAAGGAGTTTTTCTATGTACAGAGAGGCAGTGTTAGTGATGTTTAGGTCACCCAAGTCCTTGGCTAGTTGCTGTAGTTTTGGACCCTTGCCAAAGTTATACACAATGGCTCGAATCGTCTCGGTGCCTGGTTTGGTGAAGCTCCAGATATAGACATCAGGGAGGGTTGGGCCACATTTCAGGACTACTTCATGTTCCACTACTCTGCTGATTCTGTCTTCTTTGTACACTACTTGCCCAGGGTCTGTGATCTCCAAGCCTAAGGACAAACATGGATTTAAGAGGAAACACAAACAAAGAATTACAGAATGGGTGGAACAAAATGTACACACACGCACACACACACACACACACACACACACACACACACACACACACACACACACACAGTCAGGTCCATTAGAATGTCTACACGGTGTACTGGAATGATCGACATGCAAATAAATAGGGAATATGAGCACAAAGTACAGACCTTCAGTTTATTGGGTAAACAGTGTATGACTCACAAAAAAAGTAATTGGACAAACTAACAAACAAATTAAATTTATAATACTTGGCTGCAAATCCACTTTAGTTAAGGACTTTTTTAAGAATTAACAGAAGGTTCTTTCAGGCTTTCCACGTGGAGTGCCACTTATTAACTCTAGTAAATGTTCTGTGCACTGTTTTTGCTATTAAAAAGTGTGCTTGCAGCTGCTTCAGATTCCCTGTCCTCTCATCTTCAGAATATTTTTTTGCATTAAATCTCATAATATTCAATTCCTTAATTACCACAACAGTCTCTTGACATATGAGGTACACATTTACTGTGGCTCTCAATGAAGAAGTATCCTTATTTCCATCGCTTCGTCTCAGTGGTAGCTATTCTAGTCTGTGGCCATGAATAAATATCGTTCAATAAATTATTATGCAGGTTTAGTCAGAGAGAAAATGAGGCGATAAGGGAATGTAGCTAGCTATGTCAACATAGTCTGCTGTCATTGTCAGGTAAAAACCTGTTTCTACTATTTAGTACTCTTTTACACAGTGCATATAACATTTCAAATATTTCAAAATATATTTTTTTAGTATAGCACTATAACATAAATTTTCTAACATTACTACATTTCTATGTAATTGTATATTTCTAATCATAAAATGAAAGTTTAGCATTAGACAGCTTCTGATTGCAATTTCTTACAAATATACCTATATGTATATACACATACATGAATTAAACGTAAGGTATGGATCTAATCTAATGAAATTCAATGAGCTCTAATGAAAATGTTGCTATTTGCAAAATATTATATTTGCTTCTATGCACGCTTTGTATTTATTACTGGAGATTGTATTATGACAGCTAACTATTTGCATTTAGCTAGGCTCGTTATGATGCTAGCTAAAATTGTGAGATTTAGGATAAAAACATTAATTTACCATCAATGAATTAAAACAGTGTATAATGTAAGACCAGCGTGTTTTTTCTTTTGTGAATCAGTCTTTTACATGTAGGTTTATATTAAATAAAAGAGTTTACTCTTTTCAACATTAAGTTCAGTGAAGAATTTATAAGACAAGCTATTCAGAGTAATAATTGCATTTACTTGACTAAAGAACTTCAGTATTTGTATCACCTCTGTTCTACACTACACAGCGGAATGAATATTTTTTTCTATAATAAGTAATAATATTCTATTACATTCCACAATATTTGCCAAAGGGTATACATTTGCAAAGGTTATTATCTATATTAAGAACAACTGAAGATTTAAAATAATTAGCTATAAGTTTTAAATGACAACTTTCTTGTAGAAAGAAATTGTATCTTATTTTCTAATTCTATGATAATGGTATATTGTATTATATTGTTTATCTGGACATTAGTTGTGACCAAAGTCTACACTTTCAGTGAACTAGATGTCTTTGTGGCCTCTTACCTTGCAGAAGAGGAAGTATGAAAATAGGTAGAGAGAAATGAGACAGTCCCTGTATCATCATGACATGATGCTTATATCTTCACTGCCGGAAATCCAATTTGAAAAGCAAAAAAGAAAGTCCAAAAAGTGCATCAGTCAGTCTAGACACGCTGGGTGAAGCTGAGTATAAGCCAATATAGACTTCATTAGCTGATATAGTGTAAATTATTTACCGATCCTCATTTCTGGCTACAGGAATACAGCCATGGTTTAGGATGACATGAGGATGCCTTATCCATTATTGAAGACAGAGGCGTGGATGGTCATGCTAACATTCCTTCATATGCAGCAAGTACACAGTGACCCTGTACTAGCCCTACACACAAACTGTACTGTACTGAATTATACTTTTATACATGCAGCTTTTTCTGCCAAAAATAATAACCTTCATTTCTTAGCAATCTTAATCAATCCAAATAGAATGCATACTTTTTAATTAGAAATAGACAATACAAAATGTAAATCTCTTTTAATATAATTCCTTTAGCTGATAATATCCTTACACACATCAGAATTGGTATTCATGTTCCTTTTTTACTTCTGTATAATTTGTATTGTTAGAGAAGTTAAGCCTTTTAATGAATGCAACAAATATTAAACAATGATGAGCATGTATCTATTTCTATACATTACTAATATTAGGGTAACACAATTTTAATAAATATTGATTTGTCAAGAGTGTTTAATTGACATTGTCACAAATAGCAGAATATGCATTTTAAAATCCTAAATTTGTCCCTAGAAGTTCATCCCAAATGTGTTTAATTTTATGTGGAACCTGATATAAAGTGTTGTCCATAGTTGTCCATGCTATTGCCATGACAGCACAATGAAGTTATAATAGATGCTTTATTCGATCCTCAATATAACAATTTTCAATTCAATTGTCCACATTCAACAGGAAAATATACATGGGATTCATGTTATTCCTTTGCTAAAATGTTTAGGTTTTCACTTTTTTTTTTCTCTTTATATATATATACAGTGCATCCTTCTTCTTCTTCTTCTTCTTCTTCTTCTTCTTCTTCTTCTTCTTCTTTCAGCTTCTCCCATTAGGGGTCGCCACAGCGGATCGTCCGTCTCCATAACCCCCTGTCCTCTACATCTGCCTCTTTCAACCCAACTACCTGCATGTCTTCCCTCACCACATTTATAAACCTCCTTTTTGGTCTTCCTCTTTCCCTTCTTCCTGGTGGAAGAAAACGTCCTTGTCTCCAAAACGTCCTACATGCGCTGTCCCTCTAATAAACTTGTTTCTAATTCTGTCCATCCTCGTCACTTTCAGGTATTAAGATGGAAAACCTCAACATCTTATATACAGTGCATCCTATGATGGTATATTGGGGCCACTATAGGATAAAAAAAAAAAAAGAACTGGAAGGGGAGGGGCAGGGAATTTCCGAGTTTAAAACTCGAAAATACTTGAAAGTTTTGTGTTTAAAACTCAAAAATCTGGGGTTTTGATTTCTATCAAGGAAGAAAATATACACTTTGCAAGGTTGGGAAGACATCACTTGTTTTGCATTATGCCTTACATTTTCCCTTGGATTTAGCAACAAGGAAATGCTATTTTAGCACAGAATTACCAGATCATCATACTGGAAATTTCTGAGTTTAAAACTTCATGCAAACTTGTGTTGGTTTCTTCCAATATTCTGTTTTAAACTTGAAAATTACAACTTATAACTTGAAAATTCAAAGTTTTAAACTTGTTAATTTCCTGCCACAACCCTTCCAGTTCTTTTTTCAACCTTTTTATTTTTCGTAAATTTGAGTTTTTTCTTGTAATCTTCTGGTTTTTCTCATAAATTTTGAGTTAAAAAAATAAAATTCCCCAGAGTGACCCTAATACACCGTCGTAGCATCCAGAAAGTATTCACATTGCTTTACTTTTTTAACTTTTCTACTTTTTTAACTTTTCTGTAGATCTCCGAGACAAGATTGTATCGAGGCACATATCTGGTACAGAAAAACTTCTGCAGCATTGAAATTCTCAATAAGCCCAGTGGCCTCCATTATTCCTAAACGGAAGAAGTTTGGAACCACCAGGACTCTTCGTAAAGCGCGCCACCCGGCTAAATTTAACGGAGAGGGGAAGACCGATGATCACTCAGAATGAGCTCCAGTGTTTTTCTGTGGGGAAAGGAGATTTGAGAGGCCAAGTATGTCTTCAGACCTAAACCCTATTGAGCACCTGTAGGGATCCTCAAGTGGGAAGAAGTGCCATGTGTATAACATGTAATATCATTATAGAGGAGTGGAAGAGGATCCAGCATGTACCCTGCACAATGACTATAAAGCTGAATCTAATCTAATCTACTCTAAAAATGTTCAGGAGGATTAATGCAGTGCTAGATACCAATGGTGCTCATGCAAAATTTTGACACTTTGGACCAGTTTTGACATGTTCACTTAGGGTGTTATCACTTTTTTTTTAGCAGTTATTTAAAAAATAAAGAGCAGTTAGAATAGAATAGCCTTTATTTGTCACATATACATTACAGCACAGTAAAACTAGTTAACCTGCACTGCTGTACAAGCTGCACATTGACTACTTTGAAAATATGAAATACGTTTGACATACAGCGATGCAGCAATGAGCAGTTTGAGATGTTTTAAATGGCCTGTGTGCTTCAGGAGCGGAAGAACATCACTACAAGCAGTATGACTTTCAACAAGCTCAACCCCCAAAAATGTTGAAACCATTCAGCAACTTGCACACGATGACCGTCGGAGAACAATCCACATGATCTCACTTCTGCACCCACCCTACATGCCAGATTTCACTCCTGCAGACGTTGCCCTCTTCCCGGATATGAAGATCTAGCACTAAGGCCATTTTTTTAACACCACTGCGGAGATCCAGTGCAAATTGCAGACAGTGCTTGAAAAGAACACTTCTAGGACACATTCCAGAAGTTGCAGGAACACTGGGAGCGCTGTTTTGCTGTGCATGGAGACTTTTTGAAGGTAACAGTGTGTAAACCCAGATAGATGAAGTTATTTCTTGTAAACAGAGCTAGTCTCGAAATGTTTTGATATCAACTGTGTGTGTTTGTGTGTGTTTTAATATTAAGTGTTGTTGTGTTCATGTCATGTTCAAGCATGAAATAGTTGTGTTCTATTACTTGTTTTGTTCTAACTGTTATCTGGCAGTAGAATAAGACGATTTAAAGTCTGAACTCAGTAACCTTTATCAAATCCTACATAAATGTAAGTGAATGTTATCTTTGTTTTTGTTAAAATCTGAGAGATTTTTGAGGATTATTTTACATTCAATATATTTTCCACTTCCATGGTGCATTTTTAGAAAATCAGTAACAATTGTATTGTAGTCACAATTTCCATAAGCTGCTACATATTACTTGTACTGTTATTTGGCAACTGTGAGATTTTACTGTTATACTGGTTTGTTTAAATTATATTGTTTGAAGTGATCTAAGACTGTTATTAACATGACATTTAAAGATTCTTCTAATATTTCTTTCATTATAACCATAATAATTAAAATGATTAGATTTGCATATATTCAAGATATACTTTCTGGACAAAAAATATATGGACACCGATTATTGCAGCCATACAGTGCCCTCCACAATTATTGGCACCCCTGTTTAAGATGTGGTCGTGGACTTCAAAAAATTCTCCTTTTTTTTTTAAACAACATAGAACCCAAATGCAAAAAAAGAGAAAAATCCAACCTTTCATTTAAGTACATTACTTTGGTGGTAAAAAAAATCACACATTTAGAAAAAAAAAAAACTTGAAATCATGTGTGCCACAATTATTGGCACCCCTGATGTTAATACTTTGTACAACCTCCTTTTGCCAACAAGACAGCACTTAATCTCCTCCTATAACATTTCACAAGATTGGAGAACACAGAGAGAGGGATTTTTGACCATTCTTCTTTGCACAATCTTTCTAGATCATCCAGTGTCCTGGGTCCTCTCTTATGCACTCTTCTCTTTAGCTCGCCCCACAGGTTTTCGATTGGGTTGAGGTCTGGGGACTGAGATGGCCATGGGAGGACCTTGAGTTTGTGACTGCTGAACCACTTTTGTGTAGATTTTGCCACATGTTTTGGATCATTATCCTGCTGAAAGACCCAATGACGACCCATCTTCAGCTTTCTGGCAGAGGCCATCAGGTTTTTATTTAAAATATCCTGGTACTTCAAAGCGTTCATAATGCCATGCACCCTAACAAGGTTCCCAGGGCCTTTGGAAGAGAAACAGGCCCACAGCATCACAGATCCTCCACCATACTTCACGGTGGGCATGAGGTGCTTTTCGGCATACTCATCTTTTGTTTCGCCAGACCCACTTAGAGTGTTTGTTGCCAAAAGCTCAATCTTAGTCTCATCTGACCAAAGCACACGATCCCAGTTGAAGTCCCAGTACCGCTTAGCAAACTCCAGGCGTTTACGTTTGTGAGTGTTAGTGAGAAAAGGCTTTTCCTTACATGCCTCCCAAACAGCTTGTTGGCATGTAGAGAGTCTGATGGTTGTTTTGGAGACTCTGTGACCCCAAGATGCCACTCTTTGATGCAATTCTGTGACGGTGAGCTTGGGAAATTTTTTTACTTCTCTTACCATCCTCCTCACTGTGCGTTGTGGCAAGATAAACTTGGGACCTCTTCCAGCCTTGTTTGTCACTGTTCCAGTTGTTTTAAACTTCTTAATGATTCCTCTGACTGTAGATACCGGCAAGTTAAGGCGAGTGGCTATTTTCTTGTAGCCATTGCCTGACTTATGAAGGTCGACACACATCTGCCTTACTTAAATGGTGTGTTCTCTTGTCTTTGCCATGTTGACAAATGGGTAAGAGAATTAGGCCTCTGTGTCACGTCATATTTATACCCCAGGAAACAGAAAATCATGAATTACTAATTAAAAGTCCCTAGATACCCTGACCAACCTTAGCAACTACAGAAAAATATATAAAAAAAAAACAATTAAATTTTTCAGAGGAATTGTTAGGGGTGCCAATAATTGTGGGACACATGATTTCAAGTTTTTTTTTTCTAAATGTATGATTTTTTTTACCACCAAAGTTATGTACTTAAATGAAAGGTTGGATTTTTCTCTTTTTTTGCATTTGGGTTCTATGTTGTTTTAAAAAAAAAGGAGAATTTTTAGAAGTCCACGACCACATCTTAAACAGGGGTGCCAATAATTGTGGAGGGCACTGTATGTGGTTCGTCTTCAAACTGTTTCTTCAAAGTTGGAGGCACATAGTTTTTTATGATGCCTTTGGATGCAGTAGTATTAAATTTTTCCCTTACTAGAGTTCAGTGACCCAAACTTGTTCCAGCATGATATTGACCCTGTGTACAAAGCCAGCATCATAAAGATATGGTTGACATGGGCTGGATTGGAAGATCTCGAGTGATCCGTTATAGACCGCTGACCTTAACCCTACTGAACACCTTTGGGATGAATTGAAACACTAACTGCACCCCAGGTCTCCTCACACTACATCAGTACCTGACTTTACTAACACCCTTGTGGCATAATAAATCTCCACAAATCTCCACAAGAACACTCCCGAATCTAGTGGAACATTTTCTCAGAAGAATTGAGGTTATTTTATCAGTAAATGAAGACTAAATGTGGAATGTAATGTTCAAAAAGCATGTATAAATCTTATGGTCAGGTCTCCGCAATCTTTTGTCCATATAGTGTTTAAGAATTCTGCCTCTTGGCTTACTTCTCAGCCTCCTTCCTTAGCTTACTGTGCAATCATTGCACAAGCAACTTTAAAAGTATTACTTTATGTAATGTTGTTTCTTGTGCTGAAGCTTTACTTAAGTGTATAATAGCTGTAATCTACAGTAGCACTTTAGTTTAAGGCTCTCCAAAAAAAAAAGCTCTGCACTTGTCCCCATGGGAAACCCATTTATTCATCTGAATTTGTTCTTTATATTACTGGAATGCAATATGTGGCATGCTTTCAACATTTAATTACACTGGGAAGAACCCACATTGGCTTTTTCTCTCTCTCTCTCTCTGTCTCTGTCTGTCTCTCTTTCTCTCTCTCTCTCAAATTAATTACAGGTATGCAGGATAAGGATACAGGTATAAGGAAAATAAGCAAGAATAAGGAGATAAAGGTGGGTTGCTGTAATACAAACATGTTTTCCACAGCAATGTAGCAGCTTTACCAAAACTTTATTTATTAAAGAATTACATTTTTTTATTATTTGACATTTTCAGAAACATCTATGAAACAATTAGTTTTCTTTTTTCAATTATGTTATTTAACTAATGTTTTCACCACAGTCTGTCTACTCTTTTTAGAAGAGTCATTAGTATAAAAATGCATCTTACCATGATACCAAAAAACCCACAACTACTTCTCTCATATAGATTCTTCATGGAAATCTTTAAATCTAACTTTGAGTGTTATAGAGAATGGTAAAACCTTCATCATACCAATGAATAAAATTCATGGATTGAATATGTCATGCATTTCCCACAGCACATTATAATTTTTTGTGTTACCAAAGCTATATTAAAGCTTAATATTTTTGTATAAAATACATGTAAATATGTTTTAAGTATTGTAGCTAGGATTGTATTAAACAACCTATTTCCTACCACTGTTGTACTATCATAAAGCCAGAAATCAGGAATTTTTTCTGCATTTTGCATATTGTAGGATTCATACTCATTGCATATAAATTAGATGACTGAAGATTTCTTTTGCATTATAAATCTCCTGTTTTAGAGCCCACTATTATGTTGATTTTGCTTAGTTGTTGTCAGGGGAGGTGGTTGAGGGCATTGCAGCAGATCTCGGCTGGGATAGTGCTGGTCCTGGAAATGTTGAAAATGATTATATAAGCAAAGAATAGTTTCTGTGTCAAAAAAATTATAATATTAAAAATAACTACCTGACTTTGTTTCTCCTCCCTCGTCTATTGCTCCTCCAACAATGTCATCCTCTGGGAAGTTGATATTTTCTCTGGACTGGCTGTTATGTCTTTAAAACAAAAATCACTATATTAAATATATTCCTTATTCTGTTTTATTCTATTGGCACAATAATTTTGTCTGTACTTGTTTCATTATATTATATATATGTACTGTATATAGGAACTCATTACTTACCTGCCAAATATCATGTCATGAAGACCTGGACAAGCATAGAGACCATATTAAAGTAGTGTAATATATCATATAAAATGATTTACTTCACAGCAATTTGTCGAATGTTTTAAAAATGTAAGCTCTTTGTGTGCATGCCCTCATTAAGAATGACCTATTAAAAATTGACTAGATAACAGCCAACAGTTATAACAGAATGTTATAGCTTATTGGTTTTATTTTGTTTGAGGTTATATCATTATAAATGTTGTCCTGCCCCAGTATAATCTATGATCTCGAGCTGTTGTTTGCTTATACCATAAATGACTCCACAGAGGACAATTATATGGTAGCTTGCAGGCGAGATTCACTGTTGTTACAAAAATGAATCAACATCTTCTGGTGTTACAAATTATATAATGTATACAGCTGGATCAGAGCACTCACGAGGACTGTTGTGGCGATTTCGCAGCACAAAAATGAAGAGCAAGAATGTAGATAATGTTGCCAGAAGCATCCCTCCAATGGCTGCTCCAACAACAGCAGGATAAGCTTTAAATGGTGGGTTTGCTGGAGGACAAAATAGTAGGCTATTTTAACAGTGGGCTTTCATGGTTTTTCAGTATACTGTAATATCAGCTAAAAAGCTTTAAATCTAATCTCATTAAATATAAAACAGATCAACTGTTTTGATAACTGACATTCTCAGATCTTCTAGCACTGCTCGACTGGTCTGGCTATCTCTTAGAGTAAGATGTAGGTATACTTTACATCACAATTTTTTTCTGTTCTAGCCCCAGGGTGGTGGAATGAACTTCCCCCACCTGTACAAACAGCTGAACTACTGGCCATCTTATTTTTCACTTTTGTTGTGTGTATTTCTGCATTACAAAATTGTGCTTTAATTTCTCTTAACAGTTTTAGGCTGATGCTATCTTAAGTTTGAAACCTAGTGTCTGCTAAATGCCGGAAATCTTCTTCTTCTTTCGGCTGCTTCCATTAGGGTCGCCACAGCGGATCATCCGTCTCCATACGCCCCTGTCCTCTACATCTGCCTCTTTCAAACAAACTACCTTCATGTCTTCCCTCACCACATCCATTAACCTCCTCCTTAGCCTTCCTCTTTTCTTTCTACCTGGCAGCTCAATCCTGTGCATTCTCCTACCGATATACCCCATGTCCCTCCTCTACACATGACCAAACGATCTCAATCTCGCCTCCCTCACCTTGTCTCCAAAATGTCCTACATGCGCAGTCCCTCTAATAAACTCATTTCTAATTCTGCTAAATGAACTTTAAATGCAAAATTCTGTTGTTAGTTTCTCTTGGTTGATCAGTTCACATTTTTGGCAGATGTATTAACACTGCTTTTACTGAACATTCAGCCTAAATATTCTTCTTGTATTCTTTACACAGCAGATAGGACATGAGTATTTCTAAATGAATAAATAAATGAATAAATAAATGAATAAATAAATAAATAAATAACTCTCCTGATGGCCTAAGAAAAATGTTAACCCACAAAAACCTTAAAATAGTTAAAGTGCTTACAATTTCCTACAATATTCTACATATTAAATTGAACTGCATAGTACAGATGTGTTCCACACAGTTTTGCTCGAATACATTGTTTCTCATTTAATTTTTTTATATTTCTACAAATATAATCGAAGTGTCACATCATATGTGAAATATATGTCAAATATCCCAGAGTTTTTTTTACAGAGCATTTCTAACCAAATAGCATCATAAACAGCAACGAGCAAATCTGGACAAAATTCTGAAAATGGATTTCGTGTTCCAAATGGTTACCATTATGTATATAATATAACATATATAACATATATAATTCAAAGAAATAATCAAATATTTACATTTGAATGTTTGTCTCACCTGGGCTCTTGATCTCTGATGGATGTCCAGTGGTTCGGTGATTGACAGCAGTCACACGAAATGCATATTTTCCATTAGGATCCAGGTTTGTGATTTGGCAATTCCTAATGCTTGGATCCAGATCTACTACCACTTTCTGCCAAACTGGAGAAGCATCACCCTTTCCTACCTGGAGCTTCTGACACTCGATGAAAAACCCAGTGAGGTCTCCATTTCTCTGGATCAACCACTCCAATATGACATCTGTCTTCTGCTGGCTGCTATATGTGATCTTACTAATGGTCACATTTGGAGGACTTGGGTATCCTGAGTGATAAAATTAGCAATGTAAATATTTGTTTTGTGATTTAATAAGTACATAAAGAAAGTTGTACAAACCAAGAAAAAAGGAGAATGTTCTATACTTGAAAATGCTACAACAATGACAAAGAATGGTATAAAATATTTTTTTTTAACTGCAAACTCTCCTCTAAACCCATAAAATCAGTTTGGCTTCTTGCAGTGGATCATTATTGTAATGCATAATATTCTATTCTATATTCAGTTAAATGGAAATTTCCTTAGAGACTCACTCATTACTAGGAGCAAAACAGGAATCTCTGCCCCACCAACAGCATTAGCAGCTGAGCACCAGTACTGTCCACTATCCAGCTTACTGTCTGTTTCCTTCACAGTCAGGTTAAACCAGGTGGCAGCTTGCTCAAGGATGTATTTCTTGGGTGTCTCACCAACGTTCTGCTTTAAGTTATTGTACCATGTGAACTCAGTTATTGCTGGGTAATTTTTACTCAGAATACAAGTCAGCTGGACATCATTGCCCTCATACACTGAAACCACACTGCGCTGAGTCATCAACACTGGTGCCTCTGGAAAAAGTGCACATTAAAAAAATAGTTCACAAACCATCAATACAATAACAAATCTTAGAACATATATAAATAATACTGTACATCATGCTCCATGTGAGTTTTTTCTTACCTAATTTTAACACACACTGCTTGCTGTCTTTAACCAGTGGATGCTTGGCATGACAAATAAATGCTTTGCCACTGTTGGTGGCGCTGGAGCGCAGGACCAGGATGTTCGAGTTCTCCTCAGATGTGCCCTGCATGTCCCCTGAACTAGAAGCCCACCACAGCAGAGCCCTAGGGACACCACCCTCCCAAGAGCAGGACAGCATCAGGTACTCGTTATTACGTGTAGCATATGCAGAACACTTAGGTTCTCCATTTGGCAACCCTAGGGAGTGCAAGTTATCTGTGATTAAAGAAAAGTTCTGACAAATCAGAGGGAAATATAACATATAGCATACTCACAAGTTCTAGTGATACAGGTTTGTACAACATTCAGTGCAACATGAGAACCATAGCAGATGAATACAGAGTTGTTAGCCGTCTCAGAGCCTGGCTGAATCTGAGTGATGCTAGCAATACCCTCTCTGTTGTCTCCATTCACATATGGGCCCCAGTTTAGGGTGGGTAAAGGATAACCTCCCTTCCAGGAGCAGGACAGAGCCAGGTCAGTGTAGTTGTTCATTGGGAGAATAGAACAAGACGGATTGCCGTCTGGTGGATCTGAGGGAATAAAACATTATGTCTTATAGCATAAATGCAGGGTTTGTTTATACAAGATTTAGAAAAATAACAAGAAAATTCTGAAAAAATATGTTCATTGGGCACTTTATTAGGAACACCTGTACCTACTTCATGCAATTATCTAATCAGCCAACTATGTGGCAGCAGTACACAGCATAAAATCATGCAGATGGGGCAATTAGCTTAAGAATAGAGAAAAAAGTGATCTCAGAGCTTTTAATTATGGCAGGGTTGTTTGTGTCAGATGGGCTAGTTTGACTTTTTCAATAACTAGATTTTCTTCTAACACATAGATGGTAAGGTTAGAGTTTGGAACAAACGGTATGAAGCCATGGACCAAACCTGGCTTGTGTCTAAAGTCTATGCTGGTGAAGGTTGTGTGATGTTGTGGAATGCTTTCTTGAGCTAATCTGGGGCTGTTAATACCAATCAATCATTGCTTGAATGCCACAGACTGTTCATGTTTCTGACCATGTGTATTCCTTCATACCCATAACAATTTACTAATATGATCAACATGATAATGAGTTCAGTGTTCTTCAGACTTCCCAATCACAAGATCTGAATTTAATAGGACATCTCCGGGATGTGGTAAAATAAAAGATTTGTGACATAAAAGTGCACCTTTGAAAAACTGCAAGAATAGCAGGATGTAATCATGTCAACATAAACCACAATCTTAAGGGAATGTTTTCAATGTGTGGTCGAATCCACATCATGAAGAACTGAGGCTGTTTTGAAAGCAATGTGAGGCCTATTCAGTTTTACTATAGTGTTTCTAATAAAGTGCTCTTTAAGTGGGCATAAATAAAGCCTGAAAATAGCCTGAATACATAGGACACAAATTATTTACAAAAATCCTGAAGTACAATTTTTTGGCAATTGAAAAGGACTTTATTTAATGATCTAGATCCATAACTCTATCAGACTTTATGCACAACACAGTTCATTTATGGTTTACAGTTAATAATGATACTAGTTAAGCAAAGTAAAGTAAAAGATATGACTAATACAAAACCCAGTGGTCTATAAAAATAGATGAAGATAATTACATGAATTATGCAGGTTATGACAGTAGAAGTTGAAAAAGTGAAAAACTCACAGTAGACGGTGAGAGTGGTGGTTTTCTTGGAGAGTGTGTTCAAGTAAGTGTTCTGAGCGAGACAGGCATAGTAGCCTGTGTGTATGCGCAGGATCTTGGTGATGTTGAGCTGTGGTCCACTGTATATCTGGGAGTTGTTGTAGAACCAGACATATTGACTGGGAGGGTTAGAGGAGGCTTGACATAGAAGAGAAACAGTGTCTTTCTCCAAAGCTGAGTATCCTTGATCCGTTACTAAATAGGGCCTTACATCAATCTGTGGCACGTCTGGACCAACTAATAGAAAATACATATATATTATATACGATTAAATACAGTATATATACAGTATGTATATAGTAGTTTGCAGAATCCTATTGATTATTGCCACAATTGTATTTCATTTTTATTTGACAAAGAAATAGAATTATCTGTTATGAATCTACACAAAGTAAGTCATAAAATGAATGGGGAATCAATACAGTTTGCAAATTCAGTTGTGTTCATTGATTGCATAAATGAGTTGCTGTTAAACCTATAAATTAGCTGTGGAAAATCAGAGAAGCAATCAATTGCCCAATAGCAAAATAATCTGCATATGGTAATCATAGATTACACAGATTGCACCAAAGCACATCCAAGGCAGCTCTCACTCACATATAACGTCTAACCAGATTCGGTCACTATGCTGCTGATTAACCTCGTTCCTGGCTAGGCACTTGAACCAGCCTGTGTGATTGCGGGTCACTGAAGTGATGTTAATTAAACTGCTGTTGCTCTCAGCCAATATGGTAACCAGCCCACTGCGGATCTCCTGTTCCCAGGTGTACTGTATAGGGTCAGTTCCATCTTTCAGACTACAGTGCATCCACACTGACACTCCTTCGACTGGTGATGGGTCATTCAGCAGAATATAGGGTTTGGACACAGGTGTTGACACTGTAAAATAATAAAGAATACAGATTTACTAGCAGTAACTTCAGCTAAAATCAATTTTATATTAACATATCAGATCTCACCTGGGCTATGAAGCTCAGAAGGATATCCAATTGTACGCCGATTGATAGGTATGACACGGAATGCATACTTAGCATTGGGGTCCAGATTGGTTATCTGGTAGCTGCGGGTGCTGGGTTCCAGATTTTCAGTGACTTTCTGCCAGACAGCTACAGTGTCACTCTTCTCAACAGGGGCATTGAGCTTTTGACGTTCAATGAAGAAACCAGTGATGTCACCATATGCCTGAACAAACCACTCCATGTTGACATCTGTTCTCTGTCGCCCACTGTATATAATTTTACTGATAGTCACATTCGGTGGGGTTGGGTATCCTGAATAAGGAAGGCATTAAAATGGACCAATAATCATCCCAAGTGAACATGAATAACGTTCCAGGGTATATGTTTAACCGTAGATATGGAATTAATTTACATTCTAGTTTCTGTCCACTTACTCATCACTAGCAATAAAATGGAAATCTCCCTTCCTCCAAGAGCATTGGAAGCAGAGCACCAGTACTGCCCACTGTCCACCTTGCTGTCTGTCTCACGCACAGTCAGGGTGGACCAGGTTTCAGCTTGCTGAACAATATACTTATTAGGTTTGTTTCCCACATTTTGCCTTAAGTTGTTGTACCACATGAACTTTGTGACTGGAGGGTAAGTTTTACTTAACATGCAGGTGAGCTGAATATCATTGCCTTCAAATACTGAAACCACACTCTGCTGAGGTATCAAGACTGGCTTCTCTGTAAGAAATAAATGGTGTAAAATCATTTCATATAAAACGAATACAGTAAATGCTGAGATATTAATCGATATTTCATCTTTAACATCTTCTGAGTGGTCCCTACCTAGTATTACCACACATTTCATGCTTTCTTTAATAAGTGGATGTTTGGCATGACACACAAACGTGTTGCCGCTGTACGTGGAACTTGAGCGCAGGACCAGGATGTTGGAATTGTCCTTTGGCGAACTCTGCATGTCTTCTGAACTGGAAGCCCACCACACCAAGGCTTGAGGGACACCACCCTCCCAGGAGCAGGTCAAAATCAGGTAGTCATTATAAAGGCTGGAATTGGCAGAGCACTGAGGTTCTCCATAGGGCAGCCCTATACAGGTAGGAACCATAGAATGCTTGTAAAGACTAAAGACTAATAAGGTATAAAATATCGATTATAAAAATATACTATAGAGTTCCAGAAGGTGTAAGACTCAAAACACTACAAAGGCAAATTATATCACCAGTATATGGTCTGATAATTTACCTTTTAATAATTGCACTGTTTACAAAACGTAATTGTTACACAAGCCAAATAAGAATATTTTTATACATTTTGAAGTTACAGCATCCTTACTAACTGGCGGTATACTTGGTTCCGGTGGAACGTTTAGTTTTTAACTGTGTACCACTGTGTATAGTAAAAATTAAAATAAAAGCCTCTTGACTTGATTTGACTTGAACTGTCTGATCAGTGTTGCAGTGAATTAAATAGGAATACAAGCTGATTTAAATATTTGAAAATAAAAATAACTATATTAGTTAAAAAACAGTGTTTGCAGGTACATCAAAAATATTAACTGTGTAATTGGGATTTTAAACCAGTCTTGCACACATCTTTAGTTGAGATCAATAATAAACTAGAATGATGCAGCTGAGGTTGAAGATCTTTCAGAGCCAGAATTCATACACAAAGCTGACACTGGTGGCGTTTTGCATTTCAAGTTCAATTCTGAATATGGAGTACTAAACAGAATTTGGAGCACTAAACAGATAAAGATAGAAGATATAGAACTTTTCATTTCTCCACAGCTGAGTTCCCTATTATGTTGTTATATTCACAAGGAGAATTCACACACCATGTATTGAAGAGTTTTATATATATATATATATATATATATATATATATATATATATATATATATATATATATAATTATATCTCTCATATTTTGATTGTATTCCTCAGGGGATTTAAAAGATTGAATTCTCTGCATTGTATTGATAAACCACAAAAAATATTGATTGGATTTTTAAGAGTAATGTGTATGCCATATAGAGTGTGATTTAATGTTTATGACTGCCTCCAAGTATCAACGATTCCATTAGAAAGCCTTAGAGACCCATGTCAAAAGAACACAACACAGTTAAGTACTACAGTTTAGTCTTTCAAACTAGTCTTTCCTATTATACACACAATCCTAGAGTGTTTGCGTGCTCATACTTACATGTCCTTGTGCTGCATGTTCGGGTGCTGTTTAGTGCAACATGTGAGCCATGGCAGGTGAATACAGAGTTGTTAGCTACCTCAGGTCCTGGCTGAATCTGTGTGATGTAAGCGATACCCGTTGAATTCCGTCCATTCATATATGGACGCCAGTTGAGGGTAGCTGAAGGGTTACCTCCTTCCCAGGAACATAAAAGTGCCAGGTCGGTGTAGTTGTTTTTTGTGAAAATCAAACATGAAGGAACACCATCTGGTGGATCTGTGGAAAGAAACCTATTAAGTACCACAGTGTAGGGTGTTGGATCATGGATATCTGCCAATAGTGTTCACCCTGTATATCTGAGACTATATAGTTTTTAGTTGTTTTTTATTTTATTTTATTCAAAACCCTGGTGTTAAATTATTGGCAACCTACCAATAATATTAGATTAAGATTCTCTTACGGAGTATAACGGCACTGAGCATCTTTCTTAACTAAAGTTTTTGGTGACTAAGAGCATGGAAAAAAGATCTGGGCTTTGACTATTGCCTTAATTCAGATTGATGGGGGGTAACAATTTGAGGGAATGCACATTCATACAGACAGCAAAAAAAAAAAAAGAAAAAGCTAAAGAACTCCAGTGGGCACACAGCAATGGTCTATAATTACACTTACAGTAGACAGTGAGACTGATGGTTTTCTGTGCATTGTTGTTGATATAAGTGTTCTGGGCAAGACAGGTGTAGTTTCCTGCATGCACACGCAGGATGTTGGTGATTGTAAGCTGTGGTCCAGAGTGGATTTCTGAGTTGTTGTAAAACCAGACATATTGGCTAAGAGGTTTAGAAGTGGCTTGACACATGAAGGATACGGTTCCTTGTTCCAGTACTGAATAGCCCCCCTCTGTTACTGAGAAGATGGAAGCGTTGATCTGTGGCATGTCAGGACCATCTAAACAGAATGGTTCCATACAAACAAATTATAATAATTGTATTAGTTTAGAACAAAGTTGTATGAAAGTCTTTACAAATGAGTAAACGGCAGAACGCTATCATCTGGGACTATTGATTTTGCAGTTTTAACACAACAATGTTGCTTTCCATTTCAGTGGCTCAGGGGAGTCAAATAGCTCATAGGAATCATAAATATTTTAGTAATTATATATTGCAGGTATGATGTAAAACATTACCAAGGAGAAGGTTTATGGATGTGGTGATGGAAGACATGCAGGTAGTTGGGTTGAAAGAGGCAGATGTAAAGGACAGGGGGGGTATAGAGAAGGATGATCCGATGTGGCGACCCCTAATGGGAGAAGCCGAAAGAAGAAAGAAGAATATAAAACATTTAGCAAGTGTCAGTTCTATGGGTGGAAATTAATTTTGTTGGAAAAATTGTTGGAAAAAGGAAAAAGTCTAGAGAAAATGGCCAGGTTGTTTTGAGCTGAGTAAAAAAATATATAGTTCATCAAATAATTAGTCTTTATAAGCCTGGTGAGCAGAAAAGCATATCTGTATGCACAACTTAGATAAAACTAGAAAAAAGAGCACATTGGATTGTACTCCTGTATTAACAAGTGTGAATCTGTTGATATTTTCAGCTCTTGTACCCACTTACCTGAAAGTTTATAGTGTTGTATATTCTGAGATGCTTTTCTGCTCACTGCAGTTGTAAAGAGTTATTATACTGTACAAGAACATATTGTTTCCTTGTTCTCTCATCAACAAGATGCCAGCATGCAGATCTCCTGCTAACAGCATTTTGGACCATTCTGTGTAAAATGTTTAACCTGTATAAAATTCCCAAAGATCTCTCAGATTTCTAAAATACTTAAAACAGTTCATATATACCATAAAACAAAATGGGCTCCTTCCCCAAAGTTCAAGATTCAGAAATAAAAAAACCTTCACTTACATAAGACATCCAGCCAGATCCGCTCACTGTACTGCTGATTGACCTCATTCCTGGCCAGGCACCTCAACCATCCGGTGTGGTTGCGGTTAACAGAGTTGATGGTGATCAGGCTGCTGTTGCTATGGGCCAGAATGCTGACTTGCCCACTGCGATTCTCCTGCTCCCAAACATACTGAATGGGTTCGGTGCCATTCTCCAAATCACAGTGCATCCCAAATGAAGATTCTTCAATTGCTGAGGAGTTACTCAACCGAACACGGGGATTGGACACAGGGACTGTAAAGTGCATTGCATCATTAATGACTTGGATCAAATGTTTGCAAATTGTAATGTTTGCTGTCAGTTGATTCACCATCAGAAAATAAAAGCCTTTACTAAAAGCATTAATTTTTACTGGAAAACTCCCACACAAAACTGTTTCTTTTGGATAAGAAAATATACAACAAAACCACTTGTGACTGATGGTGGGAATTAAGGTCAAAGTTACAAAAGGGGTTATTGAAGTACATCAGTTTTTAAAAAAGAGCAAAAAAAAAAGAATTGAAAACATTCATGAGAACTACCTAAAAGCTTGACCGTTTTTTAAGACAGTGAGCAGGTCTAAGGGAGACAAATGAAAGAGAGAAACAGAGCAGATGGAAAAACATAGCTATCCCCCAAGGCTGTGGGTGTTCAAGAAGCTCAACAAACATCACATTCCTGTTACTCTCTTACTTTTTTTAATCTAGCAGCACTGAAAGACAGAAACTATTGCCCTCAACTTAAACACATGGAGCAAAATAATCTACTCTAGTGCTTAATACATTTGGAGCCTCAGGCAAGCTTCACTTCCTGGCCATTCCCATTTTTTTTTTTACTTTACTCTGCTATTAAAACATGAAACGGGCAACGGTGCCTCAGTATCGCCAAGCTGCCACCCTTTGTTCTTCAGGGGTACTCTGACCCCAGCTAACACTGCTGGAAAATGTGAAGGAAAAATTTTACTCTGCTGTAAAGTATATGTGACAAGTATTAAGCGCATTTTCTTTCTTTCTTTCTTTCTTTCTTTCTTTCTTTCTTTCTTTCTTTCTTAGAAGAATAGTGGTGGAATCTGGTGGATTTCATAGTGGTGGAATCTGCAGCACTAGTGTTCTTTGAATGATTTGGAAATAGGAATTGGATGGCAGAAAAACAAAAATCAGGTGTCACTAACCCAAAACCCGCAGATAGACATAGTAGTAGAAAAGCCTTGCTCCCTCTGTACTGTCATACAAAGCTTGGCAGGTGTACAAGCCCTCTGAAGCTAGAAGTAGTTTCCTTGTAAACAAAGAGGCACTATTACTGATGATGTTCAGGTCACTCAAGTCCTGAGCCAGCTGTTGCAGCTTTGGACCCTTGCCAAAGTTATACACAATGGCTTGAATCCTCTCGGTGCCTGGTTTGGTAAAGCTCCAGATGTAGACATCAGGGAGGGTTGGGCCACATTCCAATGTAACCTCATGTTCCACCACTTTACTGATTCGGTTTTCTTTGTACACCACTTGGCCAGGTGTTGCGATCTCCAAGCCTGTAGATATTAACCAATAGGACATCACTAAATGCAAGTCTAATGCTTTTCAGAAAATCAGATCAGAAAATATCACCTGATTTGATTGATATACCTTGACTATATTAATACTTTAGTAGAAGATTGTATTATCTGAGCCATTACTGCATTTTAATAGACTGCTAAGTTCTTTTGCTGCTTTCTCAAGGGCCCATGAAAGTTTGCTTTATATTAGTTTCAAGTACAATACAGATTGCTGATAACAATGGAGATTCTATCTCTAGAAATGCAGTGGTGTAATATGTTATACCACAGAGCCAAAGATTTTTCTGTTTCTCTGATTGGTCCTAATGTGTAATCTTATTTTCTCTTATATCAGCTCTGACAGTAGTTCAGGTTGCAAGGCAAATCATAGATTTAACTGAATGCCTTTGCTCTAATAACTACTATTTGTACCAGCTCGGCTCACATGGAATTGTATATTGGACATTAAATAAAATCAAATAAAAAAAATGCTTTTTTAAACAAAAATAATTAAACATAATCATTGTTAAGTTTTGAGCAAGTAGATGTTTATTTGACATTAATGGAAGGAATCTGCTGTATCAGTGCATTGTCAGTACTTCTTGGGAAATTCTTCAGCTTTAGTTTATGCTTTGTGCATACTTTGTTTTTTAATTTGACGTTTTTGTAATGCATTTTTTGCCAAAGGTTTGAGGAAAAAATAGAGTCTGGTGCTAAAATGACTCTTTACTGTCTGGAATTATCATACACAAGTATTGGAACACCTGACCTTTCCAGACATATATGGTTCTTTCCCAAACTGTTACCACAATGTTGGAGGCACACAATTGTATAGGATATCTTTAGATCTGATAGATTTAGATTATCCCTTTACTTAAACTAGGAGACCCAAACCTGTTCCAGTATGACCCTGTGCACAAAGCCAATTCAATTAAGATATGGTTTACATGGCTTGGAGTGGGAGATCTTGAGTGGCCTGCTATAGAGCTCTGACCTCAACCCTATTGAATATTAGGATAACTGGAATGCTGACTGCATCCCAGACCTCCTCACATTACATCAGTACCTGGCTTTACAAACACCCAAATGAGCAAAATATTCACAAAAATAATGGAGCTTATTATAACAGCAATTGGGAGGTAAAGGTAGAATGCCAAAAAAACCACACAAACATAAGGTCAGGAGTCCATTAACTTTTGTAGTGTATTTCTATGTTAAATTCGCTCTACTAAATGTAACTATAAACATCCAACATCCAATTAACTTTAATGAATGACAAATTGCTGTGGTTTAAGAGGAGTGAAAGTCAACATTTTTATTATCATTTTTCTTTAACAACATGACCACAAGTATAATTTTTACATTTATATTATTATCTTTATTGTTTATCCTGCCTTTCAAACAGGCTGAACTGTCAGCTCTGGATATAAACAATTAAATTGTATTTTCAGTGTATAAATCTTGCAAATGCCATGGTTATGGCAATTATATGGAACATGTATTATTATTAAACTGCAAGAAACTACTATAAATGTAATTGAAGATTAAAGTTTTCATAAAATAAAGAAAATAGAGATTTCTAATTAGTGATACATTTAATAAAATATTACTCTAACATTTTACAGAGATCTAAATTATACTTCATTGTCACAATTATGTAAAAGTATAATTGAAGGATCATTAAAGTATCATAGATGAAAAAAATATTTTATAGAGCAAAAGATTAAAAAAACTTCTTTTGACTTTAGCTTTATTTATAAATATTTTAATAAACACAACATTCCTAAAATAAAGTGTACTACAACAATTCTTTTAAAGCAATGCCACAGAAGAAGAGTGTATATGTTCTGTCTTGTATGTGTGACCTCTTACCGTGTAGGAGGAGAGGAAGCAAGAATACAGCTATGAAGAAATCAGGCACCATTAACAGTCTGGTTATCATGGTGCCATGATGCTCAAGCAAACAGTCGGTATCCAAAGTGGCAAAAATGGCCAAAAACTGCTTAAAAATAACCTGCAAATATATATTGGCCAGTCCCGGCAGGCAGTGGGAATGTGAGTGCGAGCTGATCGAATCTCTGAAAACTGATTTGGCTTGAATTATTCACTGATCCCAACCGTCACCTGCAGGAATGCAGTGGAGTAGAGAGGAGGGAAGACGATACCTGTCTCACATTAATTATTGAGTATGCAGGGATCTATCACCTTTGAGGTTTTTCATTCCTTCTTGTTAGGCAGGTCAAGCTCTGAGTGATTATGAAAAAAATAGGCTTTACATAATTGATATTATACCACAAATGAAGACTAGTATTAGTTATAACTCAGGCTCTGCTCCTTCTGTACTCATTATCCATCTTTCGGTTTGAGGTCAGTCTTATGCCGAGTTCTAATAGCAGGTCGTATTTCAAGAAACAGCAAAATAGCTATTTAATAGGTTTCTCATATTTCACTACTGTGTAACTTGGATAATTACACCAGCTCTCTCTCTCTCTCTCTCTCTCTCTCTCTCTCTCTTACTTTTTATACATTTATACATAATTAAAAAACAGAACTGCACACTGCAGGGATCATTGTGGTCTGTGATCTTCTCTGCTTTCTTTTTTCTTAGATTCGTTTATTCTTGTCTAAGCTTTGTCTGGGTTTTAGTATGTGGGCTCTGTTATCTTATACTTTATACATAACTCTATATACATTATACAGTTATATATACATAAAACAATTCAGCATACCAAACTAACCAGTATATACTTGCTATATAAATATATAACAGATCAATATATAAAATATTAACAAAAATATTACAATCATTATAATTACTATAATAATATTGTAAATGAACATACAATGTATATAGGGGCTTGTGCAACTGTGCTTGGCTTCCTAGCTATAATTATAACAATATACCTCAATACAATAGAATACAATATAGTTCATGCTATATTATTTTTTATATGAGTTATATAAGATACCTTAATGTAAGATTTGTATGTGCTTATTTTCCACATTTAGTCTCTCTGGTTGTGTTGATATTAAGTAGTGCTGCTGTGTAGTTTTCAGAATGAGTAGAATGTTTGTTCTTCTATTCCATCCCATAATTTCAATATCACTGAACCCTTGCATTGTGCATTGTTGCATTTGGCAAGACAATGTAAATCAATTGACAGGACACATGTGAACAATATTTGCTTCTTTATTTAAAAAAAGAAATGCCACCAGTATATATTCTTAATGAACACAGACACACAATGGAATGGGATGGTATGTATATACAGCACAATGTCTACAAGAATTAGATTTTTTTGTTTCTTTGTCTATCAACATTTTGCTATAAGTAAAACATGTTCAAAATAGTTCTTTAGATTTTAAGAATATAATTAACTCAGGATTTTAGAAATTCTGAATTTTTTTATAAAAAAAAAACAAATGATTAACTAAATGCATGTAGTAAGTTATGTTTAGTGGTGTGATTCAAAAACTTTGGTTGTGGGTTATATTTCTAAAATATATTAGCATAAAAATCAAACTTTACACAAATAAGGAATGTAAATGTATTATCAAATGGCCTATTGTGCCTTATATGCACAATGGGAATATGTACAAAAGAATATAACAAATGAATAGGCTATGTCTATATCACAGTGCTGATTAATTTCAGTTTTGATTCATTTCCTATAACAGCAAGGCAAATGACAGGTTCACGTTAATGTGCTTGTTTAATATAATTTTCTTTTGCATAATAACAACAAACAGGTAGCAGTCTTCAGTGTAAGTGCTTTGTAACAGTCAGAGGTAAAGTTTTCTGACTTGGGAAAAGTCTCAAGGGCTGCATACTTTACAGTTCGCTGTTTCTTATAAACAAAACAAACTGCAGTTTTTTTTTTTATTAACTTCAAGAGAGAATAAGAGAGGCTGGTGAAGACCTATTTCACAGAAGTCCCAGAACATGAAATACAGGTGGTGAAAAGTAACAAACAATGTGACATATTTAATGAAATATTTGACTACACTGAATTTTTATCATTGCTAAAAAACAAAAATAAATAATACTAATAAATAATAATGACTATAAGTCAATTAAATGAATTTTAACCCCCAGTACCAACCTCATTATAAAATGTACATTGCACCTGAATCCTGATGAAAGGCTACACTTCAAGTGTCAAAGAATCATCATCAGCAGCAATGTCTGTTACAGTGAAGACAGATGCTCATCCCTTCCCCAAATTATTGCATATGCATGCCAAAACCCAGTGGTGATATCAGCATTTCACAGCTCAACATCCAACCTGCCAAAACACGTACAGGCAAACTGTTAGATTGCTAAGTGCATTAGAGTAGCTAGCTAGAGCTTTAGATGTTTTATACTCTAAAGTCTCTAAAGTTAAAAAGATCACAATCAGTCAGAGATGTCATTTGGATTTTCTGTAATGAAATATATTTGCTAGATCATGAATAACTCTAAATTTAAAGTAGCTATCTAAAAAAAACCTAACAAGCCACTTCAACCATAACAGCCTTATCTAGTTAGCTAAGCATCTGTTATTTTTATTCATATACTGTTGACAATGAGGGTAGTGCTCACTTCAATAATGTAATTGTTTAAAAAAATGCCTTCTTCACAGAATAATTTTAGATAATAATAATTTATAAAGTTTTGTGTTTTTTTTAAACCAGATGATTCCTTTATGCTTACATGAGTCATTATTTCCATGAACACTACTACAGTATTAGCACTCTTTCTCAAGTCTATAAGTTTTGTACACATTTCACCAAAACTATAAATCTAAACAAAAGTAATAACATACATAAGGTTATTATAGGCAACATTTTAGAGAAATAAAACACTTTGGGACATGCTGTTATAGGAATATAATCAACATTGAGATCAACTTTTTATAGAATTAGTTTACATTTGTTCCTTTCATAGAAGTTGTACAGGAGAAAGATAAAGATGGTGAGGTTTGCATGTGCTTACTCATACATACTGTTCTTTAGGGAAGGTGAAGGAAGTGTTAGGTCCAGGTGGTGTCGTGTAGGTAAACCTGCTGCCCTGGGCGCATGGGTGCTGGGGCAGAAATGTGAGTGGCGGCTGAATGGGTGGAGAGTGTTGCTCTGGAAAGCCATTCTTATCACACGCCAGACGATAACTGACATAATCAGCTGGGTTTGGAAGCTCGTCGTATATCTGGCCCTGGTTCTGTGGAGAGGGTGCACCATATTAGAAAAAGATCTACTGCAGTAATTAAAGCTCTTGTATTTTAGAGCATGAAAGAAATGAAGACAACTTAATCTGGTTTATGAGTAGCGTTTACGAGAAGACAAGACGATCCGTCTGTTCCTTTAGTTAAAAGGGGAATATTATCAGTTCATTTTTCAATACCTGTTCACCAGTAGGAGGTGCTGTCTGTTCATAAACCCTAAAGCACAAATGTCTACCTTTTTAATTTAGTATGCTAGATATAATGCAGATTAGTGCATATAGTGCATATTATATCTAGCATAAACCACAAGAGCTAAGTGCTGTCTTACCTGGAAGTCATCCGCTGGCTTATTTTGAAACGAAGAAGGCTTTTTACGGGCAGGAGAAGAACCGGCCCTGTTGAGGACAAAGATCTTTAGGGAATAGAGGAGTCTGCAAAGTGCATGCTTCAGAAACACACCAGGACAGCCGCAAGACTTTTCTTAATGGCACTGCACTTATATGACACATGTAAACATCTCTCTCCCAAAAAACTTCCAGTGTTCGCCAGCAATAATGTGTGTACATGTTAAAAGTTATCAGAAAGATTGTGCTAGTTCAGTACACCAGCAAAACCTGCGACGTAAACACCGACAAGGCATAACATTATGAAATTATAACATTATGACCGGTGAAGTGAATAACATTGATTATTGGTTCATCATGGTGTGTTAGAAGCAGAAAAAAATGGGCAAGTGTAAGGATTTGAGCGAGTTTCACAAAGGCCAAATCGTGATGGCTAGACGACTGGGTCAGTCAAAACTGCAGCTCTTGTGTGGTGTTTCCCGTGATCAATATCTATCAAAAGTTGTCCAAGGAAAGAACATTGGTGAACCTGCGACAGGGTCATGGGCGGTCGAGCTCATGGCTTGAAGGCTGGGCCGTGTGGTCCGATCCAACAGACAACTTTAGCTCAAATGGCTGAAGAAGTGAATGCTGTTAATACTCGATGGGTCAGGACTGTTTTGACAGCAAAAGGGGGACCAACACAATGTTAGGCAGATGGTCATAATGTTATTCCTGATCGGTGGCCATAAAATTATTCCTGATCGGTATATACTGATAAAGACCATTAACTCTTTGCTAGACAGTTACTTGGCCATGATAGCTGACCCACTAACATTAAATTAGAACTATCCAGAAAAACAGCTTGGACAGACTAGCAGGTAACTTAGCACTGATGATATGAACAGCTATAAAAAACTGTAAAATGATGTTATTTATTGTATGAATGACTACCAAAAAAACACTAGCAGGTATCAAGGGTTGATTGAATATTGTAATAAGCTGATGACACATAGTGTTTAACACATTAATTTTCAATAAGAACACATTGACTGTTCTAGCTCAGTGCTTTGTATGCAAATTGCATGGTACCCACGAGTCACCGTCGGTTTCACTTTGCTTCTTCCTCTGCTGTCTGTTGACCATGAATACAACGGCGGCTACACTGAGGACAATGCCAAGAGCAATCACCCATCCAAGGACACTCATCACCCTCCCAGCTGCGTTCAGTGGCTGAGGGGATTCTGTGGAAAACATAGATGCTGGGTGATTGTCCCACAACAATAATGAACCTTGGTGTCATTTTAGAAGCCTCAGTGAGATTTTAAAAAAGAGATATTACACAATAGTTAGTTCCATTTCAAATATTTGATTGATCAAAGGGTTTTCAAAGAGTGCATCTATTTTGTGTATCCTAATACTGTGAATCACTGAAATTGGCTGTGTTCATAAAGTAAAATGTAACTTCTTAATTTGAAGTAATTATTACAGTACAGTTCGGAACATCATAAATAGACATGGCAAATTATATTTCTCAGGAATATAACTTAGGAAAGCTCAGGAAACCATTTTTTCGAGAACCATCCAGGAAAGCACAAAATCAGTGCCAGCAATATACTGTAAAGCTACCATATAGCTATTTTCAATTTCAGAATTTTTGGCAATATTTTGTCCACAATGTTGCTTTCTCAATGTTTTACAAAATTACTTGTTTATTGAACTGTTGTAAAAAAGCAATATCACAATTGCACTTGACACCATTAGATTGAATATCGGCATGGCAGTGTACCTAAATCAGAATCAGACGGACATTCAGTACTGTCTCACTCTTGCTTGTGCGATACTGATGAATTATCTAGAATTTATTTATTTTTTTTTTTTTAAGGTAGAATTTAGCACACAGGAAAAACAAATATATGACTTTATCATGAACATAAATTATACTGTATTATTGCTGCCTTTGAAACATCAGTAATGCTTTAATAAGTAATTTTTTCACTTGTACAATTTGAAACATGCAGAAATGTTGTATGTTGGAGTAAAACAACATGTGATATGTAGTTATAAAAAATAATCAGTGACCTGATCCTATATGTAAATTTGAGTTCACATTACCACCCTGAAGATAATTATTTTTCCTAAAAGTTATTTTTATCACTTATGTTATAGCAGCTATAAACAGTCAATCCCTTTCTAGCCTCTCCTTTTTCTCTTGCTTGGAGTTCATAACAAAAAACACAAACAACAGCTTATAATGTTACCTAGAAAACAGGGAAAAACAAACATCTCCTTCATCCTGTGGTGGAAAACGATGCCATATGACACACACTGCAACAAGTCAGTTTGCGTGGCCATCGTCCCAGAAGGATGCCTCTTCTGAAGCTGGCTCACAAGAAAGCCTGCAAACAATTAGCTAAATACAACCTGTCTAAGAGCATGAATTACTGGGACCATTTCCTGTGGTCTGAGGAGACTAAGATAAAGTTGTTTGGCATGTGTGCCGATGCCCTGTTGAGAAGCACCAAGAAAATTGTGTCTTGCCTACAGTCAAGCATGGTGGTGGTAGCATCATTGTCCGGGGCCGCATACTGTAAGTGCTGCTGGTACTGGGGAGCTGCATTTTATTGAGAAAAACATGGATTCCAACAGGTACTGTGACATTCTGAAGCAGAACATGATGCCCCTTTCTTCAGAAACTGGGCTGAATGGCAGTTTTCCAACATAATAAAGACCCCAAACATACCGCCAAGATGACAACTGCCTTGCGGAGAATGCTGAAGATAAAGGTGTTGAAGTGGCCAATTATGTCTCCAGACCTGAACGCTATTGTGCACCTGTGGGGATCCTCAAGAGAAAGGTAGAGGAGCGCCATGTGTCTAAAATCCAGCAGCTCTGTGATGTCATTATGAAGGAGTCAAAGAGGATTCCTGTGCAGCTCTGGTTATTTCCATTCCCAGGAGGATTAAGGCAGTGCTCACACAAAAAATTTACACATTGGACACAGTTTTTGACATGTTCACTTAGGGTGTACTCACTTTCGTTGCCAGCTGTTTTAACAATAATAACTGTATGTTGAGTTATTTTCAGAGGACATCTGTACTGTTATACAAGCTGCTCATTGACTATTCTCAAATATATCCAAGTTTCATTTCTATAGTATTGTCCATTGTAAAAATGTTGCTGAGATGTGATGGAAGTACTCACTTTTTTAAGATACTGTATATATATTTTTCCTTACTTTGTGCTAGCTCAACCTTGTCTATCATGAATGGTAAGTAAGCTTTCATTTAGGTCACTGAACAACATGATGTTAGTTCCTGACCAATGAAAGGCTGTTTCATATTGGATTTTGAAAGACAATGGTTGGTTTCTGTCCAGGAAAGAAAGGACAAGAGTCAGCCACAAACTAAAAGCCTCCAGTGAGTATATATATGTGTCCTTATACAGTTTCTACTACAACACTACTGCTGAGTGAAAAAGGAATTCACTGACAGAACTAAATGACAACCAGCCAACACAGGCCTGTTACTCAGCTAAAAAAAAAAAGGTTTTGTGCAATAAAAAAGACAAAGTTTTCTTTTCCCTCCCACACAATACTGATTACTGATTTTTACAGCTGGATTTTCACAGTTTATTTTGCAAAAGAACAATGCATGTGCTTATGCCCAAAAGTCCCAACAAATACATACACAAGCTACACTAAAACGATTTCATATACAGTTACAACCAACAGGAAAACAAAGCATTAATTCAACAAATGACATGCCAGTGGAAATACATGGAAATACTGTACAGCATAGTCATTCCACAATAATGACTTATTGCACAACATTGAACATGTTTCAAATATTTACAAAACAATATACAGATTTAATTATATCCATGTGCAAAAGCAAAAAAAAAACATATTAGTCATCACATTTCAGGTTTAAGCAACACTTTTGAGTTGAGAACAACATATACACATTATACATGGTTTTATTGTATTCCTTCGCACCGAAAAAAGTTGCACTGCAAGACATTTATACAGCAAATATATACAATTGTGTCAACTGTGTGTTTTTTTATTTTTATATAAATTATGTTTTACACATCAAAACTTAAATGAACTTTTCTTTTCTGTCACTTTTACATCAGTCTCTGTTGAAGTGTATGATGCACCGCATGCACAGCATAAAACATGATGAGTTCATGCAGCTCTAAAATATTCACACCACTATTATGGACTCTGAACAGATATTTACAGTTTTCACCAACATGTTTAAATGGGGCATGTGTGTACTAAATACACTGGACATGTTTTGCTAAATTATACTCGAATTACCACAATGCCAGAATGTAGTTATCAGCCACTGTTTACATTACGTTTGGTTTGAATCTGGTGATCTGCACAACTCGTTCTGTCCTCTGTTAGCCGTTTACGTTCCTTATATGGTCACAGCTTCCTGTGATAACCCGCATACTTCTTCACAATGGCACTAATTATCGCTTCAATGACTTTGACGAAGACCTTGTCTGCTAATTGCGAAGATGTAAGATATTCTTGAGGTGCAGAACCAAAAGAGCAGAGGTGGAGCAGGATCTGATCAAACCTCTTCTAGAAGCCTTACACTAACCTAGACAACAGTGTATAACATAAAACAATATACTTAATGCACTCACAGAACCTGAACCTGGAGTTCTGGTCCCTTCTATAGATTTTTTTGTTCAGCAGTGAGAGATACTTGGATCCTTTTGGGTTGATCATCATTAATGCCATTGCTGAAAAACAGAGCCCACTAGTGAAAATCATTTATTTAATCTCCAACCCCTTGTCACTCAACTTTCCTCCTCGGATTAATTAACAGAGTGATGTTCATTTCACCTCGCTGTTTAACACATTACTGTCTACTGTTAGCACACCGAATCTTGCCATGCTGTATGTTAAAAATTGTAAAAAGCAGAATATTAAGAGCATGCATTAACTTTCAAACCAAAATGGTGAAGTGATCTCTTTCTAATCAACAAACAAGCTATATTTGTTATTACTGAGACAATAGCCACCATCGGTCAGATGTGCAGGTGAGTGTGCTATCAGGGTGCTTTGCACAATCTTTCTGGTTATAAGTTCTGGTTAGGATGTGTAACCGTATTCCATGATGCTTCCCCTACCAATTGTTTTTTGGAACTTGTGAGTGGATAACGAAATTCATACACTGAATATATACATGTCAAATACTTTTCGATCAATAATTGCTCTATTAAGAAGTCACAATTTCGATTGCTCCATTTTTACCCAGGATCAAGCATTTCTCCTGTTTCTCTGTTTCTGTCTGAAACTTTCTCTAACTATACTGAGCTGCTGATGCAATCAAGGTTTACTGTATAAGAAGGAAAAAATAAAATATATTTATATATATTAGGACTGTCAATCGATTAACATATTTAATTGTTATTAGGAGGATGATTGTCATGAGTTAACTTGTAATTAATCGTGACAATCATACATTTTGATCTGTTCTAAATGTAGCCTTAATGAATACTTTTTAAGTTTTTAATACTGTAATCAACATAGGCATGTACAAATATGGATGCTTTATGCAAATGTACGTTTAATATTAGTAAAACCAAACTCAATATAGAGCATGAACACAAAATATTCTTGTAAAAGTTTTATAGTAATTACAGTGTTTTCAATTACGTAAGTCATCAGGACACCAAACAGAACCTTTGCTATGTTACCACACAAACGGTTTTAATTGCCAGATTTGTGCACCATGGCGGATTTTGGCGCTGATTTGAGACTTGATGCATCAGTAAAACAAATGTTATTGACTAAAAATTACTTTTCTGTGGAGTTTATTTATAATTTTTTTTATATCTGAGCTGTGTTGAAGATTTAAATTTAGCCTCTTTCACATCTATTTATTTATATTTTTATAAAAATGGTCAAACAGAATTGCTTGCTGCATAAATCGCGCATTATTAATAATTTGTGCTGTTAAAATTAATTTGCATTAACGCATTTTCACCGTGCTAATTTTGACAGCCCTAATATATATATATATATATATATATATATATATATATATATATATATATATATATATGATTGGCATTTATATAGCAAGATTTGTTGAGGGTAAACTGTGCATTATGACAAATTTTGAACTTCTAATACAACATTTTTTCAAAGCAAACAAACACTACACTTGGAATCTAGTGCACTAAATGCTGCTTATGTAAAAGCCTTCCTAAGGAAAAGGTGTAGCTTTGAACAGCTTTGTTTTGGATGGGGATAGGGCTAATTTCCAGGTCAGAAAAAAGTAAACAAAAGGTTTAACAGAGGTTATTTGTCACATGAGTCCAACTATTATAAATATATAATTATTACCCGCAAATACTTTAGAACATTACAAACTGCTCCTGAAAAGCAGTGGAATATTTAAAAATCTAACTGAGTCTGGCTTCAGGCATAATTCTGCTGCACATCAGAACACCATCTGGGCCTGGATTTCAGACACAATGCCATAAGTCTCACTTTAAGCACTCGCGCGAACACTTTGGGAAATAAAAATGCATTTGTAACTAAGCTCTGTCTCACACATGCTTTAAAACCCACCACCTAAATCTTCACTGTTTATCAAAGGCTTCTGGCTCAGTCAATCATATTAGACTAAAAGCATCGCAGAACAGCGGATTTTGCACTTCTGATACTGGCGGTCATGTTTACTGAATTTAAATTAATTTCCAATAGATGTTGACTTAGATTAGATCACTATTCATTTCCCAGTGTTCATTTTGTATGCTTGACACAAACTATTTGACTTATGTTACTGGTAATCACTTTTTTTACCTATACAAAATCGCATATTGTAATCCATTTTATTTTCAGCTTGTGCTTTGAGCATCTGATCATCATAATCTCTGATAAAAATATAAACTGTTTGGTGCCTATCATGCAACCCTGTTTGTTAGAAAAGTAACAAAAGTGCTAATCCACATATTTTGCCTTATAGTTTACAAGAGATTAATCATAATAATATATTGTGGCTGAGCATTCATATTTGCTTAATTTTCTTTTAATTGTATGTTCTTGATTGTAGTGGCAATTGACACTTTTCTATGTGAAAGTTGACATTTCATTCTCTTAAAAAATATCTACAATATCTAGTATAATTACAAAGCATCAGCAAAGTACAACACTAACAGTGACAGTGCAAAATTTTCACAGTAAACAAAGTGCCTGAAAAAATGTTTGAATGTTTCACTCTGAACCCGTTCTGTAAGTGTGTGAGATGCCCTGACCTCTCACACACATTTCTTGCCAGCACTTGATGTTTAGACTTCACTGACTTTACTCATCCCTGACTGTCTCACTCTGTGACCATGTGCTGATAAAACCAAGGTCAGGTGTGAGTAAAACTGCGACTGTGGTGCAGGGTATGTGAGCATTCTCTCATCCCATGCTGTTTCTTCATTATATATTTATATATATATATATATATATATATATATATATATATATATATATATATATATATATAGTGCTGCCATTATCTGCATATTAAGTGCTAACAATGAATAATGATAATGAATAAGTGAATAATGAAAAGGAATTAATCAAACACTCTGAATACTCTTATCAGCCTGAAATTGAATTATTTTTCTATAACAGCATGTCCTTTACTGTTTTATCCCTCATATACCATTATAATTAATAGTAGGGTGACCAGACATCCCGTTGTGTGCTGTAATAAAGGTTTTTCTTGGGTTTTTTGTGAGTTTCTATGATAAGATTTCGGTTACAAAAAGCCAAACTGAAATAGACAGAAAATGTTGGCAATGGCTGTAAAAAAAAAAAAAAAAAGAAAGAAAGCCTGTCATCAAAGGGACTGTGTCAGCTTTCACTCAAACTGGACACACGTGAGGTAACACCACAGAAATCCTTCGCTAACAACACAGTTGCATCAGCCTAGTTCCATTTTAAAGAAAAAACATGAATGTGGAGTAAAGAAAATGTTTGAAAAAGAATAGGATTTACGCTTCTCTTTGTGAAATAAAAAAGTAGAAACAGACGAAATATTTATGTTTCTTATTCATTTAGAAGAAATCACAATAATTAGCCTTTCAGGAATATGGCCCACATTTTCCACAGACTATATATATATATATATATATATATATATATATATATATATATATATATATATATATATATATATATATATATGTGTGTATATATATACAGTGGAACCTCGGGTTACGAATTTAATTCGTTCGGTACTTTATTCAGTAACCTGAAAAGTTCGTATCCCGATACAAATTTCCCCATAATAATGAACAGAAACTTCGTAATTCGTTCTGGACAATCAAAATATTACTTAAATAAAAATAAAGCCAATATTCACTAATATTATTTACTTTTAACATGTTATATTAAAATCATACCACATAAAAACATACAAAAGAGGAAAAGATCTTTACCGGTACTTTCCTTTGAGAAGACTCGCTGCAGGAGACGACGTCAGAGAAGGGGAGGAGGGAGAGTTATTGTTTGAAGGAGAATCTTATTATATTATATTATTATATATTATTATATATTATATTATAGAATATTAAAGACAGTGTTATTAACACGAACGCTGAGACAATTGTTGCATTAGAGGAAAATGAGAGCTGTTTCTTTAAGGCTACTATCAGTTGGTATTGAAGTCCAGAGTGAAATTCATTATGGGTATTGTACTGGAAAAGACTGTAACCCTGCTAATCTATCTTCATAAAAACAAGTAAAGTGGTTATGCATCGCTAATGTTGTCCATCTCATCATTCCACGAGCATCAACTAACGAGTTGTTACGCTGCTGCCGGAAAAGTTCAAGCGGATAAGTAACACGATGCTCTCGCTAGGGACACAGGACGCTAACTGATGTGACGAGCTGCGTGGATAGAGCAAAACAACCGACTTGCCTGCGATTTTTGGTGAGCGACGTCAGATCCCGATATATTGTTCGTAACCAGGGCAAAATTTTGATGAACTGCGATTCGTAACCTGAATTATACGTATGCGGGCGTCAGAACCGAGGTTCCACTGTATATATATATATATATATATATATATATATATATATATATATATATATATATATATATATATATATATATATATATAAATTATATTACATTTATTACATTTAATATGTTGCACTAAGTCCTGTTATAGCAGCTTTAAACATTTACCCCTTCAATTTCTCTTGATAAAATATCAACTTACTAATGATAAAACGCTTGCAATTACAGCTATATATTTTGTGAAGCTGGACACTGGAGGCTACGTTCTAAAAAATGCTAATAATAAAAAAAAATTATTATAAAGTAATTATCTTTACCATAACTATTATTATTTTTCTTATTTACTGATCATATTTCTGTACATTTTATTTATTAGACTTAGGTAATGTGGAGAGTTTAGCATAAGAGTTTTTTACTATAGAAATAATGACATATTAGCTTTAAAACATAACTATACATAATTTGACTACTGTCAAAACTGCTGTTAAAGAACATTACACATCTTCGGGCCAGTCAAGTTCGGGAATTTATCAGCACTGGAGTATAATTTACTTAAGAGCATGACAAGTGTATTATAAATGTGATAAACGACAACAAAAAAAGGACAGGTTTATGGTTAAACATTACCATATTTTGGAATGCTGAACAACAGATAAATAAAGATCGCCCATATTTATACTATATGTGTCTGAATCTCTATTTACCAGCATGTACGGTGGAAAGGAATTCTAATGATGGTATGTAGATGAATCTATATACAACAATTTTTTTTCAATCTTTTATCCTTTTCACACATACCACTCCTCTTTAGAGATAACCGAACCATCCATTTGAGGAACCATATCCACTGAGACTTCCACTTCAGATCCATAGCCATCCCTGTAGCTCTCTTCATTATATTTCAACCTCTTGTTGTCCTCCACTGGACTGTAGGTCTTCATACTGTTCGGAGGATGGTTATGAAACTCCTGAACACTTTCCCCTAAAAAACTGGGGCCCCCATATAGTTCAGGCTTCTTCTCATCCTCAGGATAGTTCAGGTCTTCGGGGTACGTCAGGCTCTGGGGCAGAGAGGGGCATGATGACAGGTCGCTAGCTTTGCCAAAGCCATTGGCCAGGACCTGTTTTTTAGTGTTGTAGTCTCCTTTAAAGGTGCGTCTTTGCCGGTTAAAGAAGACCACCAACAATATAATGGCTGCGAGGAGAACTGTACCACACACAACAGCTCCACCAATAGCAGCGCCTGCTCGCTGGTGCTCAGCATGTGTGGAGCTAGGGGACTCTGGGTGAGGAGAAATGGAAGGGAAGAGGGTATATAAGCCTTTTTCTAATTCTTCTAACAGCCACACTTCACATAGTTAAAGCTGCTGAATGTTTTTTTTTTTAGTTGGTTGATTTCCAATAGCCTAGTTTGATGCTATTGCAAGTCCATACATTTTAAATGTCATGCCCCAAACCACATACTTTAAACAGCTTATAAATCATGTACTTAATTTATGTGGTTTTAAAGATTTGCAAAAAGATATGTCTGTTGATAAATACTACATGAAAGAGCAAAAAATCTTCGAGAGCTGTGCTTTGGGCAGCATGTTAGTTTTAAATGGTAACTTTCTCTGATCGACTGATTTGTTTTCCCAGTGTCTATAATTCTGCTGTTTAAATGTGCTGAATTATTAGGATCAAATAAAAGTAGCATATCAAGCTATCCTTCTAATTTTAGCTAGTTTGCCGAAACAGGTCTTGTGGCTCTGAAGGTCATGAAGACTAGTCAGCTAATGTTAACTGTTTAGTTAAAACAGAAGCCCTTACAAAAGAAGAAAACTATCTCACTGTGATTTCTTAGTGGTTTGTTGTGCATGTGGTTATTCATATGTCTTCAAATATAATATGTAATGTAAGATACTGTATGTATTGTTATTATATAACCTCTTTATTATTTTGTCAACTGATTGAATTTTTTTCTCACCTCGGCTTGTAACAAAGCTTGAGCTAGCATGCTAACAACAGGCAAGCATACAAATATTTCCACCACCCCACTACTCTTTTTGATTTTATTTTAAATAATACATTAAAAGTCTACACACAGCAGCTTTAAATTAAAAGATGAAAAGGGAGGTTTAATGAGGGGGAAAGGGGATGACAGTGTATTGATAACTTGAGCACTTTCATTCAGGAGAAGAGATCCAAGCATGCAGCAGACACACAGCGGCAAGCATCACTGCGTATTTCTAATGGTTCAATTTGGACAGAACATGACAGTCCATTACTGCGAGCAAGCGAGTACAGAGATAAATGAGACATCATGCAGAATTTCAGTCTTGTTAGAAGATGTCTATGATCACACGAATGATCAAACATACAGCAAAACATGCAGCTTGAAGAACACTGAGATGACCCAGAAAAGGCACGAGACCCTTTTCCAGAAAATCATGAGTGTGGCTTATATGGTGATGTTTCAGAGGCAGTTCAATACGATTAAAATAGCAATCTCACATTAAACATGCATGACAAGCACTTTTACATTCAGAGCTTCAAATTCCAGCCCTTACCTGTTATAAGCACCTCGACTGATGCGGATCCTGTCCCAATACTATTGGTGGCATCACACATGTAGGTCCCCGCTATCTCGTAGGTTACAGGACCCTTAAAGATGAGTGTCTCCTCACGCTGCTCAGCTGTATTCGGCATCGAGCCGTTTAGACTATGTGAACAAAAAGGGTTCAATTTAAAATGTAAAACTAGGATAACAATGCAAGATTATAAAATAAATAGGATTTTTTTTTTATAATAATGCATAATCAGGGCCACCACCACAAAGTTTAGTTCTTCCTGTGTAAAATTTGGATCTTACAGAAACTCCTAAAAATGGATATCAAACATGAAAGGACACAATTAAAGAAAAATTATTTCATACACTTGACCTTGCTGTGGTCTTCTTCTACTTTTGTATCAATCCCCAAATCAGGTCAGTTTACCTGCTGGTTATAATGTAATTCTATAAACATTTTAAGGACAAAAGTATTGGGACACCTGATGTTTCCAGCTATATTTGTTTTTTTCTTCAAACTGTGTATTATACTATTGTATAGGATTGTATAGGATGTCCTTAGATATGGTAGCACTGCATTGCCCCTTGAACTAGGAGACCCAAACCTGTTCCAACATGACAATGCCACTCTGCACAAAGCCAGCTCCATGAAGGTATGGTTTACATGGGTTAAAATGGAGGATCTAAATTAACCTGCTATAGCCAGTCCTCCACAAGCACACTCCAAAATCTAGTTTAACAGTGGAGTGGAGGTTATTATAAGAATAGAATAGCCTTTATTTTTTGCATATACATTACAGAACAGTGAAATTCTTTCTTCGCATATCTCAGCTTGCTCAGAAGCTGGGGTCAGAGCACAGGGTCAGCCATGATGCGGTACCCCTGGAGCACAGAGGGTTAAGGGCTTTGCTCAAGGGCCCAAGACTGGCAACTTGGCGATACCGGGGCTTAAGAGCAAATGGAGACTAAATGTGGAGGAGGGTGTTCAAAAAGCACATACAAAACTTATACCTACATACATTTTTGTCCATATAGTAATTCTGCAAACATTCAATGGATCTTTTCTTAGATATCACACTAAAGAAAAACTGTGTCTAGCCAAAAAAAATAAAAAATCTGTTTATTTCCTTGAAACGAACATATTTGTCTGACAAAAAATGCAACTATTTTAGACATTTGACCAGGCCTTGAACTTGACACTGACCCTGTTTAAATCTTCTACTTCTACTGAGTATAATGATAATCCCAAATCATTCCATGTATATGATACAAACATATCTCATTCTTGAAATATTGTGCCAACAAAAATCTCTAAAGGCAACTGAAATCCACATAATTTGTGAAAACTTGTAAAAAAAAAAAAAATGTAAAGAACTAAAAGAAATACTTTTCAACATGACCTTCTCGGCCTCCAAACCCGTTCTGAAGAAAACAGAACAAATATTGCAAGAAAAATCAATAGCCAAGTGGTTTGGCAGAGTAAGAACTAAGATGTCAGGAAGAATTACCATTGAGAGAGTCCAAAAACAGATCCAAGGATACACAAAGAGGTTGGAACACAAAAGGATTTGTGAAAAAACTAAACTTTTTTTTTTTTTTTGTATTCGTATCTTGACGTATGCAATTTGATCACTGTGTTACATAAAATAGAAAAGCAACATCTGTAAAAATCAACACGTTAATTTAGTCCTGAGGGCATGCAAGATTGTGCACTCAACTGCATATATACCTATATTGTATTATTGTATTGTTTAAGTCTCTGTCCAGCAATGTACTTACTATCTCCACTGGAATGAAGAAATGGCTGGATTCGCATCAGCCAAACAAGTTAGCTGAACATTCTCTCTATTTATATACCAGTTTCCATCAAAGCCCTCAATGCTCACTTCTGGCTCATCTGTGCAAAAAAGAAACATATGATCAGAGCATTTAACTAAATTAAAAACGTGTTAAAAATATAAACTGTGCTGTTACATTAAGGAGGTACATATTCTTAAATTGTATGTAAATGTTATTGTGATTTTTGTTCCTCATTGCAGCAAACTAGAAGGTCTGCTTACATTGTATGTTGAGAATAACGTTGTCTGTCTGCTGATCATTGTTGTAGGTTGAGATGCAGGTAAGCCGCTGTTCGTGTGCTTCTCGACTGGGCGTCATGATGTAGTCACTGCGCACTGTTATAGTCCCATCAGGGTTCCTGATCTCCTCAGTGTTCGTTTCACCATCTAATTCAGTGTCCCACGTGATCACAGCAGGGGGCTTCCCGTTAGCTGAGATACATGTTGCAACGGTCATTTTAATATCCTTCGATCCTGCCACTATGGTGGGTGTGGACAAACTCATCTGGACCATCGGTCGAGCTACGGGATAGAAATTATGCAACGTTCATTCGTTTCGAATGCTGTAGATGTGGTCATTTCAAGACCGCTCATAACGAACATCTGTTCAACCCATGTTTGACTTCACTCTTCAACACCTATCTACAATAATGACTTATAATCTCATTAAAGAAAAAGAACGAGTTCCCTTTTGAGCCTGAAGTTTCAAGGTTTCTTCCTCATGTCACCTTCTTCCCACTGCCACCTCAAGTTTACTTGTTAAGAAAAACTAAATCTACATCTGAATCACTATAAATAATTATAAATATACAAATAAAAATAAATGATAAATACATTTATAATTTAATAGAAAAATTAAGCACATCAAGTAGTATTTTATTTTTCAAATGCAATTGCTGCAAAGTTTTCAGGGGAAAAAAAAACGTTTTCTACTGGAATCTTGGCTTTGTAATCCCTAATAAGAAAAAAGGAGCCAAGAAGCTGTATGTTGTTCCAGATTTGAACACCACATGAGAAACTCAGGTCACCAGCAAAGGCATGTATCCTTGGCTGAACTAAACCAGTGGATATTTACCAAGAAACTGGCAACTTGTTTCACTCACAGGTCTTCCATTAACTGCGATTAAATCTGACATTACCCTGATCAGTGGTTGGCATAAACAATGACTTAATGATTATAATTCTTTGGTTTATCTTCCCAACCCAAAATAATACTGAATTTAATGGCAATAATCAAGAGGAAGATCTCTTCTCTCCATGACTGATTAAATTCTGAAATAAACTCTACCCAGATGGCGGTTTAAGTGATTTATTTATTTTTCTCATAGTTCATTGTGCTTTAGTATACCGTAAACAGTGAGATTGACCATGCTCTCCCTGTTGCCTGCAGGAAAGGTGGTGTACTCGCAGATGTAGGTGGCCTCATCAGACAGTTTCAGGTTATTGAAGATGATGGTTGTGTCCTCTAATGAAGGTGTTCTTTGGCGAACCGCTGGGTTCTTGAACCTCACACGGTCTTTAAAAGCTGGTAACACAGACACCCCCAGAGCTGGATTGGCGATGGCCACATTCTGCTTGGTGCCATTGACAGACTTCTGCCAGGTGACCTGGGAGATCTTCACTGGTGGTTTACTGTTGGCAAAATTACAACGCAGCTCTGCCTGAGTGCCCACAAAGCCTGACCGGTCACTGTCCGTGTGAACAGTCTGGCCACTGGCACCTGAGGGACAAGATAAAAATGAAAAAAGTTTTGCTTCATTTCAACATTCCAGCATGCCCACAAAATTTCCCAGATTTTCAAATCTATGTGTTTTTAGTCTCAGATTTTGTACTGCTTCACAACTTTCATGGTCAAACATTATTTGTTATATCCAATATATATTTTACAGATATTTAATAATATTATAATCATTATAACAATTTTATCCCTTTGGATTATACAGAGCATGGATATCCCTGATAAAACCCATTCATCTGAGAATGTGTGTCTAAAAATAGTAAGGTTTAAGAGCTCTGGCTGCAGTAAGACACTGAAAATAAGCTGCAGTTCAACATTGGCTCAGTGGTTTACATATAGCATGTGATCGTATTTGTGTGTGTCCTAAAGCCAATGTTGGAAAAGGCTGGAATTGAAAAATGGCCAACACAGCATGTAACTAACAACAAGGCTGCATTGTATCGGAGAACAGTCCCTTATCTAACCTTAACATTGGATTGCACTCTTTCTTTCTTTCTTTCTTTCTTTCTTTCTTTCTTTCTTTCTTTCTTTCTTTCTTTCTTTCTTTCAAAGCATTTTGTAGTTGGAAATGTTAACTTATGCTGTGCACAATTTCTCTGCCTTAAGGGGTTCGCAAACCGAACAAATGTCTTTTTTATTTCAACTCAGCATTTCTTCTTTTGTGACTTGCAGTGTTTGAAAAGTGGAGGTCATCTGTCAAAAATTATTCCCATCTTTATTTTTTCTATGAACATACACACAGAAATAAAGCCAAAACTATCATTTTCCAACGATTATGTAAGCCAGAAGTTTGCTGAATGGCAGTAAAACAGATCGCTCATGACATACAGAGGAATCAGGACAGAGAAAGTTCCACAACTTCCAGCAACTTAATGAGCCACATAAGTTTTACCAAGCAAAAACCAGCTATATGCTTAAACTAAAAATATGCTATTCCAAATCTTAGACACAACTCATGCACTGTAATGCCATGAACATGATTGGTTAATGTATTGTAGTATTTACAAAATATCACACATTTTTAAAGGTTTTACAACATTTTCCCTGAAGATTTCCTCCACTAAGGCCCCATATTATTATAATTATTGGCAAAAATAAAGCTATGACTCAACCACCAACCGATACACAAAATATAGTCATAAAATACTTTTACCAGAAATAGAAAAAGTTGTTTTAGTTCTTTGATTTGATCAAACTTAACCCTGTTTGGATCGGTTTCAACAATCTTTAGCCTCTGGCTACACATTTACATACAAAATAAACATTTAGTCACTTAAACTGTTGAAGTATAAAAGGAATAAAACAGTTGGAAATGTGCTCTAAATATAGGAAAACACCACCTCACTCTTTATTTACATTTTTTTAAAGAATACTTTATTGATCCCACAGGGGAATTGCAATTTCTTTACATATCCCAGTGATGTAGTAAGCTGTGGAGTGCAGGGTCAGCCATGTTACAGCACCCCTAGAGCACAGAGGGTTAAGGGCCTTGCTCAAGGGCCCCATGATGCCAGGGCTTGAACCCACAGACCTTTCAGTTAGTATCCCAGAGCCTCAACCACTGAGCTGCCACCTTTCCAGTTTAAATTGTAAATAAAGAATTTAAATACTTTTAATTCATAGTACAATTATCAGTCCTCCAGTTTTTTAATCAATGTTGCCAAATAATGATTATTATTGTTGGTATTATTATTATTATTATGTTTTGTAACTAGATTTGTGAAGTCTAGTTAAGGCTGTTAACTGCAATCAATACCCCCCTTAAATCTGATCATTCGTTGTTAAGAGATTTTCTATGTGAAAAGGCCACAAATGGTGGCTGCACCCCCAAGTCACTCCAGCTCCATGAGATATACTTATTAATACATAGGAGATGTATATAGGCAGGAGAAGGAACAATAAAAGAAAAACTTTCAGAGAGGACCAGTTGCTGTCATCTTTGATGAGACTCCAGACGTGGAGAGGAGATGTGTGCTAAACATATCGATAGCACCACTAAAGAAAGATGAGTCTGGAAGGATCCTTGCACATCTAGTGAATACACAATTCATGGAGAATTGCAATCACTCCACTGTTTTCGATGGCTGTTGTCAAAACTTTGCAAGAGTATGACATTGCCAATGAAGATGTCATTGAGTTTAAAACAAACAATGCAGCATACGTGCTGAAAGCATACAGAGGAGCACTGCAGTTTATTTTAATTCATTCCACCAATGTTGCCTGTATGGCACTTATCATGCATTTGATTAGAGGTACTTTCTGTACTTTTGTGGACTTTAACACATTTACAATGTAACTTTAGTCAAATGTTTTACAAAAAAATACTTGTCCCACTTGTCTTGGACTTTAAATGGAAGAAAACCAACCATGGCCACAAATCCATGTGCTATCCATTGGAAATCCGGCTTCTCTGCAGTGCAATATCACACTGAGAATTTCACTCAATGCATTAGATTTCTACAGGCAGAAATATAGGTACAGTTAAAAATAAAATAGCCCTTACCCCCTCTTCTTCCCTCTCTTCTGGCTTAGGTGTGTGGGCACAATGCTCCACAATCAGTGGAAAATCTGAACAAAATGCTGAAAGCACCAGTGTGTACAGAATCCCTACCGGTTCAACTGAACACTGTGTCTGACAGGAGCAAGTTGATGCTGTGAATGTTGAACCTTTTTAAAGCAGATACCCTGTCACAACAATGGTATTTGATTACCTTCAGGATCTGCAGAAGAACTTTGAAGCAAACAAAGTGCTCCGTGATGAGGTGTATCAGTCACATGCCAATGTTGACTCATGGCAACACTGTGGATAGTTGGATATACTATCTGCAGTTTTTGTGGCAAGATCCAGAAAGCAGATTTTCAGACCTCTATTGCCAGAACTCTATAATCAGCCCACACTGCTGTTGCCAATATAGATGCCTGACATAAGACTAAAAATTTCAGATCAGGAGTCTCTTGCTTCCACCACTGAGCTAGCCAGGCATGGTGTCAATACGTCTTATGTTTTTTTTAGCCTCATAAATATCCTGAAAAAATATTCAGTCAGGCTAATAAAAATCTGAATAAGTATATAAAGCATGGACAACCTAGCATTTTCTCATACATACATCAAAGTTTATCAGCAAACATGCCTTGCATTTATGAATAAGAGCCCCAAACAGTAAAAAAGGCCTTTCCTGGCTTTTCCTCAGTCCTTGAAAAATTATTTGTATAACTACATCACTAATCTGGCAGTTTCCAACCTTGCATTGCCATGCTTCTTATAAAACTTTCCAAAAGTGTTCATTAGTTGGGCATTTCTTTCTGACCTTGTGATCCAGAGTAGTTCTATAGGATTTAAGTGTGGTGACTGGGTAGGCCATTCCATGATAGATAACACTCCAGCTGAGTTTGCTTTTTAATTAATGCTTACAGAGCTTGGATATTCTGTATGCTTCAGGTCATTGTCTTGTTGTATGATGAAATTGGTTTCAATTAGTTCAGACAGAATTGCATGGTGTTTAAGTATGAAATGAAAGCCATGTTGGTTACTTTTCCACAAAATAAATTTCCAACCTTCCTTTCTCCAAACCATTAAGCTTCCACCCCCATGTTTGACTGTAGGTGTGAGGCAGTCTGGCAATATCTTCTTTACTTTTCTCTGTCTTACACAAGTTCTTCAGTTTGAGCCAAAAATGTTGAATTTGAACTCATCTATCCACAGAACTTTCTTCCAGGCATTCACCGTCCAATTGTGTGTTTTTCCCTTTTATCAATTTGTTGCATATAAACAAAAGGAACATGCACGTCTGTAAAACATTTTGAGACTAGGCATATCTAAACATTTGACGCTGTATATTTGTATGCATATCATATCTTAGAATGGCTTATAATCGTTGTTTGCATTCTGTTTGTTTAATGTATAAATTGATCACGTTTGTGTGATCATCAGAGATATAAAATCTGTGTTAATTGGAGTTAAATGCAATAACATCTATCTACATTTGTTGTATACAATAACCATGTGATTGGTTCATGATCATATAAGTCAGGTGGGGAATTTTTTATGCTTATACTCTTGTTAAAGTTGATGTCGTCAAATATGTGTCGAAATTTGACAAAACACACATAACCTCTTTGCATTTTGGGTCATGTAGAACTATTGTACATTTAGACTTATATAATAAAGCAAATGTAGTATCTTATACATCATTTGAACATTCTGGAAATTACCACCACAAAATCAGTTGCTTGCATGGACAGATAAGAAATTCTTGTCACACTATAAAGCTTAAGCATCAGTGAAGAATAGTCTTTTCATTTAAATAATTTAAATGCCAATCATGTAATGCAATTGAGTGACTAGATCCCATATAGTGATTTGAAGAGAAAAAATATAATAACCAAATGAACACTGCCTTCATCATCTACATTTAAATAACATCCTTAAATAATGCTACAGACTAGCTGATATATCCAGGACAGTCATTTAATAATATTAAATCTCTTGGTGACAGAGGGCTTAAAAATCGGGATTAACATGAGGGCTACTAACTAAATGAGCAGTTAAATGATGCAGGCATTTAGAGCGAGACTGCCCTACATTAGAGTAGACATTGGGGCTGTGGGTTTGCCTTAGTAGGGTCGATGGCTATTATTAAGTGAACACAAATACAGGAAAGCGCTGATGAATGTAGACCTGAGTGCACTGGCTACAACAGCAGATTACTGCACTTAGTAAGGATATTAAGATCCAGGCTGATGTCCAATTGCATGGATGAGGACAATCAGCCCTTTGCCTTCGGCTCTCTGCTGCACTAATACCAAAGACATTACAAACACTTTATAGCCTGTAAACACAAGGCAGCTAAACATAAAGACCAATAACAAGATAACATACGCAAGCTACAAACTGGCGTACTAAGAGCTTCTCCGGATCAGCATCAGCATTAACTTTGTTTAGCAGCAATGAGCTTTTTATTTCAAATTCATTGTGTAAATCCATCATATCCTCTAGCTATAAACTGATCTATCAATCTGCTGTGTGGAAAGAAGCCAAAAACAAGGGGATAAAAAGTTTTTTCTTAACAAATCTATGACAAAATGGATCATATTAGAAATATTGAAACAATTGTTATTTCCTCCTGAATATACCTGTTTTAGTAGTATCAAAGTCACCAGATCGTTGTAGTGGTAAAAATGATAGAACCCTTAATATGATAAGTAATACCATTGGCATAATGACAATTGTATTCGTTTTAATGGTCCCTGTGGGTCTCTTTAATTTGTTGCCTTTAATGGGTGCCATGATATGAAACCATTATCGACCAATAGAAGACCTCTGACCACTTGTAGATCCCATACTGGTATTTAATGGACACCAAGTGAGACCATTAGGATATCATTAAGCATCCAGATTCCAACAAGTCACTGCAATGGTTTCTCTGGTTTGATGTTAATGATTTAATGATGTGCACAAACAATGTGATGGAAACCATTTGGCAATGGTTTTAATGGGTAACAGCTGATGGTTTACAATGGCAATTGTAGTGGAAAAAACATTCGAATTTCTGTAATGGTTTCTATTGTTGTTGTTTTTTTCAGTATTGAAGACTCAGTGGTTTGACTGGTTTTATTTAGGCTGGAGAAAATTACTAATCCACGTCCACTAAAAATTACATAATGTGGCCACCCCATCTGTATATGCACTCGAAAGAATCCCCATCAGATATTAACAGCACACATCTTCACAACATTTGTTTTCTACTAAGCTACAAATTTGTGAGAGCAGAGAAACATTAAGCTATGTCTTTAAGTATGCTAGTGTTACGAACAGCTAATAATGACCTTAGAAATTTTAAGTAATGTCTCAAAATGCTACATATTGTTTGTGTCTTCAATTTATTCTCACCTGTTTTTTATTTGTATTAGCTAGAAAAACGTACCCATGCCTTCCACGTGGGTTGGTCATCCTACATGCTACCACTCTAGCAAGATATACCCTTGTTTAAAGTCTTTGTTTCATACATGAAATTCAGAAATACATTTATTTTTTTACAAACACAAAATTCTTTGTTATTCTAAGTTTAAAATTTGAAATGTAACATTTCAATAAAATCTTGTATTATTATTATATAGTTGATACCTCTAGGGGTTAAGAAGTAGCAGTCTGGCCAAAAATGAAATGCATATACCTCAGAATCAATCAAACAAAAGCATGTTTGCTATTTTTACACTGAAGCTACAAGGCAAATTATGTTACAAAGAAATCCGTCAATGTTATGGATGTTGGCTTCGTTAAAAACGTCAGGAAAACAGCAGGCACCTTCCTTAAACGTGATTTGTTTGACCACTTGTGCATTTAACAGTTAAATGTGGTTTGAATGATGTTAAACTGGTGCTATGTTGCCTTACTTGTTTGCATAATTGGCTTTGTGGCTCTAGTGTAAAAGAAAAAAGAGAAAAGTTTCAGCTGCCAAACTTGGCCGATGTCTTGGCTGATAGAATGCATTTGGGGGTAAAGGGAATATTGTTTAAAGTTTCATTTTTGGCCAGACTCTGCCTTAAAGATTTGTTGGGATTTGTGCAAAATATTTTTATCCACAAAGGACCAATTACTATAGGCAGGAGCAAATCTGTCCTTATAAAGCCTTGTGAATGCACACAGCTCAGACAGGGGAGTTGAGTAGGGACAGGAAGGAGGAAAAACACAAAGCATTTTTTATAACATGATGCTTTTTTCAGTTTGATCTTTCACACTGTGGCAACACCTCCAGGTTATATTTAGCCAGTCGGTATTAATCACGAGTGAGAGCAGTTGTGTACTGCTATGCTCCTATAGCTCATGGCAGCACTTTGTACCCTGATGGCTAAATAACCTCTTAGTACACCTCATATTTTATTCCCTTCACTCTGGGTGACTAAAAAAAACAAAACTGAGCCGCTTCTGGGTGTTTTCCCTTCTCACTGAATTTTTAAATCTAACTGCTCTTTATTTATTGCATATTTGGTTTTCTTATTTTTTGAGCTCACAAAGCAGGGCCCCTTTCTATCCTATCAAATGTTCAGAAAAATGCATTCATTAAATACAGTATACTGTAAACAAACTACTGGGATGTAACAATCCTGTAATAGTTTTTATTAAATTATCCTTAATATGAATAGTAACAATAAACAGTCTTATTTACTTCTCAACTACTCATGCCTCAAGTCCCGCAAGTTTCCTTCATGGTCCCTGGTGTGATCTTGAGATTAGGTTACTATCTGTTGTTTTTTTAGGTTTCTGTGTGGGTTTCCTCTAAGATCTTTGGTTCCCTTCAGCTACCAAAAATTGCCAAAATTGCCCCTAGGTGTAAATGTGTTTACATTTATATGTATGGCATTTGGCAGCTGCCCCTTTACAGAGCAACTTATAACTGAGCAGTTGAAGGGTTAAGGGCCTTGCTGGAGAGCCCAGCAGCAGCAGCAGCAGCAGCTTGGTAGTGCCAAGTTTATTACACAAGACATTCCAAAAAAAAGTCCAAAATATTAACTAATGAGCTACCACCACATGGTGCTTTTAAAACTTTCGGTTATTGCAAAGCCTATAGCCAATAAATTCTGTTGTTTATTTTCAGTCTTTCAGTTTTTTATTATATTTATTTTGTCTTTTTGGATTGCCCTCTGTTTTCTCCACTACACATCTTTGGGGTATTTTTTAACCCTTTTCCCATTTTTTTTTCTTGAAGTCTGTGTATACTTTGAAATTGGAACTGAATGACACTTCTGCACATGGATCCCCTTTCCACCTCTGAGTCCCCACTGTTGCACTGGAACAGATTAGTGTTTTTCTGCTTAACACCTAGACAGTAGGTCTATAAATTATTGTTTAGTCTAAGGCTATTCATGACACATCTCAGGCACAGGCTGTACAAGGGAAATGACGGATGGCTTCAAAAATGAAATTCCACTGCTGAAAGATCTGTAATCTAAAAGTAATAAAAAGTTTGATGGAGAAGCACACTACACCTGCGACCCACTCTGTCCCTGTTCACGACCTGCTAAAGACAACCACTGGTCTGTGACGTGTAATAACACGGATAAAATAACTAGTCAGATTCTTGCACTCATGCTTGACCACTGAGGCAACATTTCAACACTGATAAAAAGCGTGGAGTGCTGAATTTCACTCCTTTTAGAATTTGTATTTTTGGAGAAATATCCATAATGCGCTGAAAAAGCAATTAGTAGGCCTCAGTTGACAGAAATGTGTCTCTAATCAATGAGAGGTGCCTTCAGTTTGTGGGTCTAAGGACATATTTTAGGTTTAGTAAAGGTTCAATCTGTCCACTTTAGTCATTCAGTCTGTCAGCAAGGAGGCAATTAATGTCAAAAATACAATGCAAAGTAATATGGTTCTACATAGAGTTTATCTGTATATTTTATATAAGCAGTCCTATTCTTTTCAGCGTGGGATGTTGTATGGTTTACACAATATTCTGAGCCTGCTAAATTTGTAATCAATTCTTAAATTACTATATATATATATATATATATATATATATATATATATATATATATATATATATATACTCTGCTTTGCTTTTTCTTTCCAACTCATTAAAATGTTTTGTCCCAATGGCATTAGACCAATTTCTTTTTTTCCAAGAACTTGAACATTATTAGATAATAAATTAGTGCAATGGAAAACCATAACCCACACACAAAATGAACCCCGAAGTAATTTTCAAGTGGAAGCTTTGAATGTGAAATTATATTTAGTCTTGACAGAAGGGCCCAGGCAAGACAGCACATTGTAAGACGGATGTCACGGTCCTGAGGACACGGGCTAATGAGAAGTGAAGGTTGTCTTGGAACCAGGACCACAGTCTGTGTCTGAAACTCTCGATTTATTTTTTTATGTCAAGAATAAAGACATGCAACCCTCTGTATTGCAGGATGAGGCCAATATGTCAGTATTACAATAAGAGAAAATGGCAGGAACATAGCCCAACAATTATGGCCCAGTTTTAAGCTGATAATGCATTCTGCAATTGCACATCGTAGTTCAGTGTTTCGAAAATTGACACACAGTCACTTGCGTATGTAATTACAATCTTCTAAATAGGTGCAGGAGCCTTTTAGTGCTTTTAATAAAAATTAAGTGGAGGGTTACTACAGTTTTGTGCTTTAGCCTTCATTATTTATTTAGCAGTGTTTTTTCCCCAAAACAATTTATACTTCAGCAATACCACCTTTTCCTATTAATCAAAACTGATAATAACATGACGGTGTGAGAGGAGATTCTAGAGTACAGTATGAATAAATAATGAAAGAAACAAATACAGACATGAATATGAGACTTTCTATTATCTCCAGCATAAAGCTTGCCAGAAAGGCTCACACTGCATCTAATTAAGATTTTAAGTGTGAATTGAGCCTGGAATCCTTTTGCACCAATACAAACTGCTCCATGATACATTTATAGCATCCGTACTAACTGCCTGTTTTGTGTGGCAGTGGTTTCAATTAGTTTTCTGCTATATTTGCTTCCTATATTGTGAAGATAGGACCAATTACATTCCTTAGAAAATACACATCTCTATAAGACCAGCTATAAACTGATATATAAAGTGATGTAACTATGGTTGAGGAATTGTCCAGAGAGAGAATTCACCCATCAAACTAAAAGGCATTTCCATCCAGGAACACAGTGGTAGGGTTTGTATTTCATTAAAAAAAAAAAAATTAAACAAAAAAAGCTTTCAGTTTAAATCTGGCTTTAAATCCCAGTACTGATATCGAAACAGAAACCGTCAGTGGTATTGTTTTATTCCCATAATACACACTCATGCAAACTTGTATCTTCCTACATGCTAGCTCAGCAGTTCAGGTGGTGAACCCCTTGCTAGTAAGTTCAGTTCAAATTCCTGTACTGACATAAAGCAACTGCTGGGCCCTTGAGCAAGATCCTTAACTGCTCAGCGCTGTGCTTGGATTGGAATCTTCCCCACTTGGAAGCTGTCTGCCAAATGTGATAAATGTTCGGAATAAAGCAAAGTTGGCAGTGTTAACCAAAAACCCATATATTACATAGTACAGAGGCTATTTTAAATCTCAGGTTGATCAAATCAGCGGCAGCAAAAGATGACAGGCGAACTTTTATCGCTAGAGGATCCTAAGAACACGAAGAGATGTTTCTGTCTCAGGTCCCTGTCTCATCATCTTTTTGTGGCACAGCACTTATTTTAGTTAACTTTTAAAGTTAGCGACTCATATCACACTGCAGTGGATTTCTTAACCACGCTTGATCAGTTTAAGCAGACAATAATGATAGCTCTATTTCTAATTGCAGGTTTATATAAATGGGCTTATTTTAATCATGTTATTGTTTCTATAGCAACATCTTATTTCTATTGACTGTGATGGACAAGTTTTCAAAAAAAAAAAAATAATAATTTAAGTAACTAAATAATTAAATGAAACAAAATCCAATACCACCAGCATTGTGTTCATTGTATTGCTCATGAAAGCTCAAAAAGAAAATCTCAGTCATATTTTATAAGTCGACTTTGGGAACTGATTATTAGATTATTAGTCTTACTGGAAGTCTTTGAAAAGTCTGAAATGATTCAAAGACCATTTGTTCCTGTTAAAGCTACTTCTCTTGCCTTACAATTCTTTGGACCTGTCAGCAAATGGCTCCAGATGTGCAATCTTTATTCTCAGAAGTGCAAACCTTTTGTATTATTTGCACTGCAGCTTTAGAATAATGGGCATTAGGTGGAAAAAATGATTTTATTTAGTCAAAGAAATGTTTCAACAGAAAATCAATTTGACCCAATCTTCCATCAAACTCAAATGCAATTATAGTGTTTGCTTCTTAGTTTTGCACTACAGTCATTTAAGGAGTCTGTTGGTAGGAGGTAGGGGGTTCTTTTGAGTTTGAACAACTCTTTTATTGTCTTCAGCAAAATGGTACTAAATAAAGTGTTCCAAAAAAGTGTAATTCCACTTGTGTCAGATTGCTCTGCCTGCAAAATTATAGTGTTACAGCTACACAGTGAGAGCTTCTTCATGTTTATAGATTACAGAAAGTCACACTGTGTCCTAAAGCACAGCAGTATGGCTGTGTGAAGGCTGCTTGATAACACCGTGTGAACAGCCAGCTTCGAAGCTTGTTGTGCGTCACATTCTAGGAAACAAAGGCCAAAAAAATCCTTGATTCTAAGGTATTCTGTGATATCAGTTGAATTACAAAATAGATTCTTCAGCAATAGTTTTGTGATGCAGATTTACTCCTTTAATCACTGTCTTAGAAGCATACACATTACAAAAGTAAGATTTTTACACCACCAGAACTTGTTTACATCTCACCATTAGTCATAAAGGTGCTTTACTGAGTTGAGCAGAGTGAGGAACTCTAAAGCCACTGATTTTATCAAATGGACATCAATCAAGAACTGGATGCAATTTGAGACATAGACAGGTGAAAAATGAAATAAAAAATAGTATTTTTTTTTTACTCTATGGGGGCATTTAATTTATTTGTTATGCTGACAGAGTTTGAGTCCACTCATCCCCATATAGCAAAAACTAATGGCAAATCAATACAAAGCTCATCTGCCTGATCACCTCTGTCCTACTATGAACCATTTCTCACGCCAATGGTCTTATCCAGGATGACTCCTTCCCCCTCCACAGGACATGAGAGTTCACTGTACAATTTCTTTGGGATGAAAATGACACTCAATGAAACCCAGTTAAACACCTGTGGAAGATTTCTGGAGTAATGTGTTAGAGAGTGCTCTATCATTATCATCATGATTATCATTATCATCAAAATACCAACTGAGAATATTTTTCGGTGTTCATCGCTCCAGTAGAATTAAATATGTCGATTTAAGGCTAAGGTGCACTTGTGCTGATCTTGTAGCATGCAGAGGAGGACAAAATACACAAAGTTCCTGTAGTTGAGTAAAAATACAAATCCTCTGCAGAAATCTCACAACACAAGTAAAAATAATCCTTCTATAGTACATTTCTACTTAAGTTAAAGTAGAACTTGCTGTTGAATATACTTTAGCAACAAAAGGAAATGTACGGATATATGAGAACTATATTTCAATCATTCAAGGAATAAAAAATTCAATTCTCTTACAAATCATACCTTGATTAGTATCATATTAGTGAGGGTACCTGTATTCCACGCACCCACTCTAATAAGAACAGTGACATTACGGTTGTGGATTCATGACACAATTTATGTATTCATTTCAAAATACAGACGAAAGGCATGATTTCTGTAATGAAGTGCAGAAATGGACAATTAAAAATTACAATACTCTGATAAAGTACTTTACTTTAGTACTTTACTTTAGTTTTACTTTGTTACTGGTTCGCTTGCAGTGGTCCAGCAACTTAAATAAAAATTTGTGGTTTATCTTTTAATTTGTCACCCACCTGTCATTGTAAGCACATGTTACTTCTGTTTTAACTTGCTCTGTCGCTAAAAAACAAACTTGGTATATGAAATAATCTTTGGTGAAATTGGTGTATTTTTTATATAAGCTAAAAATGAATTAGAAAAATTGCCTAGCACAGGAACAATGTGACTGTTATTTCTGTACAGAGAGTAACGTGCCAAGAATCTCTTCTCCTCACTGGTAAGTACAAGAAATGTGATCCAGATGTAGGACTTTCTCTGCTTCTGATTAAGAAAATCCCCAGTGGGGTTTAAACAAGATCAAATGCTAGCACTCCAAAACTGTATATATATTTTTACATTGAAGAGGCACTAGGGGATGGATAAAACAGAATTTATGGTCCAACGATGATTATATATGTATGATATACTAGAGATGTATGATATTCTGTAATGGATTTTGCAGTGTCCTGCACGAGTCTATTCATTTTTTTATCTGAAAGATTTCACTTTTGTGCCCTGTGTGTAGACTAGTATGAAATACATGTCCACAGCCTCAGGGTCAGTGCAAGTTCATGAAATGTTTCGAGCAAACCGAAAGCCAGGACATTCAACCCACATTCCCTTTTAGCCACTCGAGAATGTGATATGTTCACTCTGTTTCATTTTGATCAGTCTTTTTTAAAAAAAGGGTGTCATCTGATATTATCCCGGAGCTTCAGTAGTTTTCATAACAGCTGGGTATCAGAGCTGTTACAACAGTGTCAGAAACAAGAAAGGAAGGATGTGTATAGGACGCTATTGTTTAACTTCCTCAATATAGCAGCTCCTTTCCCATGCCAGTAAAAAATGTAAGCTCACACATTTTCCATTCCCTGTAAATGTATTTCAGTGTACACAGTGCACTTCAGTGGCACAGACAGGAATTAATTTCAGGGAAGGCTGAACAAATATGCTAAATGAAATCCCTGTAGGATTAAATTGATAAGTGTGACATGCTCATGCATTTGGGGGAGATGCCGCCAAACCAATCCTGTCATATTAAATAATATTCATATAAATAGACATAGGAAATGAAATGCATTTATGACAGTTCTACTGGAAATGATTAAAAAAACATAGATAATATATTGTTATAGAAATGTCATCTCAGCTCCATGCTGTTTTATTTTCTCCTCCTCACTAAACCACAGGTCATTTATTCCCTGGTCACATATGCTCAGAGTGTAACTAGCTGGTTAGCTGCATCGTGTGTGAACACCAAAAAAAGTCCCTGTAACCTCATGACCTTCATAGCAGTAAAGTTGAATGACTTCCACTGAGGTTACATTTATTTTAAAGAAGATAGCTTGGAGCCTTTTCTCAGTATGAAGTGTCAACACAGTATGCTTGGGTGGTTATACAGAAACAAGAGCACAGTATGCTCAGGCATTTCACTTATATGCACACAGACCATCTTTATTATTCTGTCAGTCAGAAGTAATGGAGCTCAGGATTAAACCCTGATGCCACGTAACAATAAACCTTCAACTTCTATATCACTAGGTTAGATTTCTCAGACCCTTCCATTTAAATCTTGACACATAGTGCCTAAATTTTACAGATGTAAGACAATGGCATACTTTTCCTTTTCTCGTTTATGTTGCAAGCCCATTCTCATACAACCCACACAATCCTAGAACCCTTAGAAATAATTAACAGCAATTTAGAACAACAATTCAGCAGGCGTACCTTCATAAGCTACATTCAACACAGCTAACAATATAAGCTGAAATATATCAGAGACCAAAAAAATAAATAAATAAATAAAAAATCTTATGGTTATTGAGACAAAGAAAGAGAAGTCCCATATTTAGCAACTGAGTCATGTTCAGGTGGCCTGCAAAGGTCATCATCCCCTCATATTGCATTCACATTCCCCTGGGTTTAGTGAACAAAATCCGGAAACCGTATCATGCCCCAGGATGACCTTCTCTGCTTTTCAGTGCTAACCATACACTTACACATACTTTATAGTGCTGGCTATTCAGAATTAGAATCAGTAAAGCAAAAATTTATGCAGGATACGACTATATTTGGCCTATTTTATTACTGGAGTTAAATACTAGTACAGACATTTAATTAATAGCCACGCAGACATTTACAGCTTTAATGCTTTTTAAAGGCTACATCGTTCACTATGAAAATGAATGAAATCTGAATTTGAAGTGCAAAATGATATATGTGTACCATATTACACTATTAAATTACATACTCTAGCATTAACTCCAGCAGGGAGTGGACGACCTGCTGGCTGACATACAGTAGCTCTGTGGAAACGGTTGAATTTTAAACTAAGAGCACGCAGCATGGAAGCTCATGTCTGTCAACAACGTCTTCATTTATATCCCAATGACCAAGTACACGTAAAAGTCCAGCTGCTCACAATGGCAAAGACTTTACTGTTTAGAAATAGATTTGTATCTGCTTTTTGAACACCCCAGGGGTTCAATAGTGTTGAGGTCAAAGCCTTATAGCAGGCCACTCTATATATTCCACTCCAACCCATGTAAAACATATCTTCATGGAGCTCATATGCATAGTTATTGTCATGCTAAAACAGGCTTGGGTCTACAATTTCTGCCTCCATCTTCAGCCAACTACATATGGCTATAAAAGTCAGGTGTTTCCTCATATTTTTGTTTATAGTGTAGACAGATGTTTATTGGACCTTAAAAGTTTATTTAGATTTATTTGACATCAAATATAGGTTTAAGGAATGAGCAGGATTGTTCCGAATTATTATATTTCTGTAATTTGCCTCCATAACAATCAGTGAGGCTACTTATTCCACACATTCTGACTAATCAGCACACAGTTTAGGAACCAGTGTTGTTTTATAAAAAATATGATAGAATAACTAAGAAAATGATGTGGTTGAATATAGTATTAACACAGCAAGATATTCGAATATACAATCTGTAATTACAATAAGATTGTTGTGTTTCTAACTACAGCTCGGTTACAGAAGGCAGCCTTAAGCTAGACATTATAGTTAATGCAATGTGCCAGGAAGCTGTAGGGGCTGCTGTCTCACTGAGTAATACTATTAGGCAGGGTTAGTCACACTTGACAGTGTTACTGTCATTGCATGCCATAACATTCTTCCAATCTATGATTATTATCTGCACTGCTGTTTACTTGACACGAGAATGGATGATTCTGCTCTGATAAAAGACTCTTTCCAGTCTGTGATAAGGAAACATAATGATTGGATGTTTGTAATCTTGCACTAGCGAGCTCTCAGTGCGTGTGGGGGGATGGAGGCGGCTATGTTATTACCCTGTCTTTTGTAATCACTGCTCCTGATCACTCCAGTCCAGACTGCAATGTGCAGGTTACAGCTTATCAGTAGTATGACCCATGGTCAAGTCCAGGTCTTTCCTACATGGCCTGTGACCTGCTGCATTGCTTCTGTGTGGATAAATCGTACAGTATCACCATGGCAACGATCCAGAGCGTAACAGATGGTTTGGAGCGTGCTCAGTAGAGGCTAAAGAGGGATTGATGAGACCCAGAGGGCGAAAAGTGGGTCAGGATTATCCTCTGTACAGTCAGATGATGCTGGACACCAGAAATAAACACATACACACACAAATTCCCTGTGAAGCAAGGATGTGCGGGATGTGCATTTGAATATATTGAGGGGATTATCTGACAGGCTTTCATATAACTGTGAAAGGGTTTTTTTCCTTTCTGACATTAAGCTCTAAGCATGTTGCATAATTCATATAAAATAATCTGAATTAGTTCACAGGCATCATTTTCAAGGGGCTAATGCTAAAATATACCTTTTTTTGTCTGCACAAATAGTGCAAAAAAAACCTAAAACCTAATATAACACTGAAAATAATACACCCTATGTCATTATTCTGTTGTTAGTTAGGTGGAATTTTACTAAATTAAGGAATTGAATTTTACTATTATTTTATTGTCAATAATATACCTATATAAATGAATAATCACTCTTTTCATGGCATCACAATTCTATAAGTGAATTAAGTAGTAAAAAATAAAAAGTGTAAAATAACAAGTAGTAATAAGTTAGAAGTGTAACAAAAAATAATGGGGCATTCAGAATGAACCATATTCAAATCCATGTCCAAAGGAAAATATCATGAACCAAAGCAAAGATCACCAATCTTCTGAGTTGCTCCCGACTGTTAAGTCCATAGTCCACAAAAAGCTAGCAAAAAGTGTATGGAATCCGGTATTAAGGTACTGATGAGGAGAGCGGTAGGTAGGTGCTTCTAAAACATTAGATGGCACCATGGGTAACATTTTAGGCCCTAACCAAGATCATCAGTAGATAATAACCAGCCTTGCAGTCGGTTTCAGCTCATTTTATCCATCCAGTCCACTGAGGTAACCTCTCTACATCACTATAAAGATCTGGCATGTCTGCAAAAATTGTTTTTACGTTTTTAGGCTGTCATTTTACCTCACCTTAGCTGTTTTAAAGCTGAAATTCAAACAAGATAAACCCCTACCTTAAGCCTTCCCCGAACACACACTAGGCTAGAACACCTTAATGTTAGAGGCAGAGCTTTTCGAAGTGACAGACAACATGATTGACATACAAGTAAAGGTGCCTCCTTGTCTCATTTGGTTATATCGGCTCTCCACAAGAGCGCAGGGCGCCTGGGCTGAAACCGAGAACTATCCTGGCATATGTCAATTTCCCATCACATAACTTGGGCCATTAAAGAAGGATGAGGTTTTTCTATGGTTATTATATGGTGGACACACAGTATTTCATTTAATATTAATGCACTGCATAGCATGAGGCACAGTAACTTTGTTTTAATAGAAGTGTGCACACACACACACACACACACACACACACACACACACACACACACACACACACACACACACACACATATATATATATATATATATATATATATATATATATATATATATATAAGAAGTACAACACTTTAATGATACATCTCAGAGAAAGTTTTTAATGTAGACTCCTTCCATAAATGTTAATCAAAAATTGTGTTTATTTATTGTGTGAATATGTTTATTATAGACTTAAATTGTTATCATTGGCAAATCCTTGTGAATTAGCTGTAACTATAGTAACAATAAAGTATTAACTAATTACATTTAATGTAAAGCTATATACACAGAGATGGCAAAAGTTCACACATCCTTCCCTCAAGTAGAAGTACAGATATTCATGTTTTGAAAGTTGACATACGTTGAAGTACTGACTACACTTTCAGTCAAGTTCAATTGAAAAGGTTTGACATGTACTTAAGTAAAGAGTAGTGATTACGGCTACCTGTTTTAGTGTCATGCTGGTAACTTTTTTATTTTTCTTGGCAACAGCATTACGGGTTAGTCAAAGAAACTTAGAAATGAGCATCAGAAAATAATAAGGACATATTCCTTGGCCTTGCACACATGCAGTAATAGCGGAAAAATGCGGCGGCAGGCTATTCCCAAAATACCGCTCTGCTTTAAAAGGAGCCACAACATATTTCACCTGTTACACCGTGTAACAGACACTGTCTTTCGTTAAAGCCTGTGTAAAGTTCATTAGTTTCAGTGTAGACATTATAGACATTTATATAGACGGCTTATAGACAGGTGCGGCTTATTTATGTTCAAAATAAAAATCTTTGTCGCTTATATATGGGTGCGCTTTATAGTCCGAAAATTACGGTATATTAATACACCATATAGAACACAAACAGAGAAAAGATGATGATGATGATAATGATGATGATCAGGTGATCAGGAATGGCTTTGTTCTCAGGCATGTTTACCCCATACTTCTTGTTGCCTTCTGCCTTGCTCGTTGTTAGCTTTGTAGGCTAGCCTACGTCTGTGGTGTGTGAGAGCCAGGAAATGTTAGACCAGTGATAGATTGAAAAAGCCATGCAACGACAAGAATGGTGGATGATTTAAAAATTGAAAGAGTAAAAAGTTGTCAGAAAAATAAATAGTAAAGTACTGATACCAGAAAACCTATTTAAGTACAGTAACGAAGTATTTGTAATTTGTTACTACCCATCTTTGGCTATATATATATGTATATATATAAATAAGAGCTAATAGGTAAGATCATTCCACAGGATAATATTTTTCAACTGGCAACAAGTTATTTATCTCTAAATGATGCAGTAAAAACTTTTCTTAATCTATTGTCTATTCTTTTTCTATTTTCTTAATCAGCCATGTTGGAAGGCATAATCATGTGGTCAGTGTTGGGCAGTAATGCTGCATGTGGTTGGGGGAAAGATGTTGCTCTGTTTCAGAAGGGTAAATTTATAGGTTTGCATCAAGCAAAACAACTAAGGAGATTGCTGAAATTAATAAAAGACGGATAATAACTGTCCATAACATTATTAAATCCTGGATGTCTAGTGTTGACTCATTATTTTCGAGAAAATAATTTGGTCAGAAAATATCTCAAATGATTGTGATTGTAAAAATGTGGTGATCTCAAACAGTAAAAACAAACAAAAAAAAAAACTCATGTATAGTAGGGAAAGTAAGAGCATTTCAACATACACTCTGCAAAGAGAACTCAGGGAATTGGGACTTAGCTGCTGTGTAGCCTCAAGAAAACTACTTATCATTGTAGCTAATTGAAACAAAAAGTGTTCAATTTGCTAGGGAGCATAAAAAATTGACTCTGAAGCAATAGAAAAAGGGAATGTGGTCTGGTGAGCCCAGAGTTACCCTGCTCCAGAGTGATGGGCCATCAGGGTATGAATTAAGGCGGATGAAGTGATGCACTCATTATACCAAGTGTCTGCTATACAGGCCTATGGGGAAGTGTTACGATCTGGGGTTACTTCAATTGGTCAGAGGTCTTCGTTCAGCAACGTTATGTGTCAAAAAACTGAGGTCAACTGATTACTGTAATATACGTAATGACCAGTTTTCCAGCAATCAATTTTTTCCCCTGACAGCACAGGCATATTCCAAGTTGACAGTGAAAGGATTTATCAGGCTCAATCTATGAAAAAGAGGTTCAGGGAGCATGGGAGCACCCCAAATGTCAGACCTTAACCCCATTTGAGAATCAATGGAATGTGTTGAGATGACTTCCCAATGGTCTGTCTCTTCCATCATTAATACAAGATCTTGCCGAAAAAAACAATGAATCTCTGGACAGAAATAAATGTTGCAATTGCAGAAATAAAAAAATAAAACAAAACAAATTGATTTCTAACCCAGTATCACAGTTGCACATTTTTGTTGCACAATTAGCAAAAGTCATGGATATGAACATTTTGATTTCCTTAATAAACAAGTCAGAGGCAACAGTGGATCAGTAGTTTAATGAATCCCAGGAACACAGGGTCTGATACTGATCAGCAACACAACTACAATTAAACTAAATGTAACTGGGCTCTAGGATAACAAAAATGAGTTAGGAATCTCAGGAATATTTACATTTGCGGCATTTAGCAGACGCATTGTCGATCATATGTCAATCGAATATGTCAATCAAGTAGTGATAATCTGAAGAACTTTTAGCATTTGCAACATAGTTTCATTTTAAGTTGTTCACAGTCATTTTCCTATCTGGAAATCCAGATTTAGACTCCTAAGCTAAAAGTGGCACAAAACCGATCAAGCAAATATGATCTAAGCACATTTGGAAGAAACCTGAGAGTTAAAAAGTGCAATTCCACAGTTTTGATGTATTGAAATACCATTCCAGTGTTTCATATCAATAAATCCTGACATCATCTGACCGTGTCATTCTAAATCCCTAAAATTAATCTTCTCTTTTTTTTTCCTGATTTCCTAAAACTTTCCCTTGGGAATTATGGCATGTTTTCTTATGTCTCATTAGTATGATTCAGAGAAGATGGAATGTAATCTTATGGGAGTTGGAAGGATTGGAGGACTGTAAACTGCATCATGAATCGATGAAGGAAGTAAAACAAACATGTCATAATCGAATCCAAGCCAAAGAAAGGAAATAATGAGCTGATTACCTTAGAGCAGGGGGGAAATTGCCCTTTTTTTTGGTTCATTTGGATTGTGAAAGCAGCTTAAAATATGTGTGAATAATTAATTCATTGAGGATTTCATTACAAAAAGAAAATGTTTTATAAGTCAAGACAAGCCTTGTCAAAAATGAGTCACCTGCAGACCTGCTATAAGTAATTACATTTTCACACTTGGGGTTCATTCTCTGGCCTAAGCATTTACATGCATAATGTATTTACATGCTATGCAATGAGGATTTATAGCCTAAAAACAGAGCACTCTTGATGAAAACAATGTCTTACACATACCTGCGATTATAACACTCAACTGTGTCATGTCGCCAAACAAAAAACTGGGTTATGCTAATTAGACAGACTGTGCATTACTAAAACTAACGTTAACCTTTAGTAATAAGTGATGGGTTGTCATGTGATGAAAGACACTCATGCTAGAGAAATGGCCTCCAACTACAGCAATGCATGAAAAGGATATGCTCTAATGTGATACACTAGGAGAAACACACTGGTTGTTTATGATATAAGTGGCTTATAAATCATTGAATTGTAGGCTGCATATATAGTATCAATACAATGATAATAATAGCTGCAATGTATTTCATCCAGGCCTCAGTCATTGTAAAATACATTGTGCACAAGACTGCTGATTGACTGATGTTTATTACTTTAGGACTGAACGAATAAAAGCGCAGTGCTATAGAAAAAAATAATCAAGAATGAGGTGACGTGACGTAGCCTGATGGCAAGAGGGCTGCGACTTACCACCCATACTGTAAAATAATTTAATTCCTCAGGAGGAATTTACTATCTACTCTACACATCATACGTTTTTTTATTCATTTATATTTACATTTAATGTTGTGTAATGTCTGTGAGGCCGATTAGTTTCTCTTATCAATGCCTATAAACAGTATTTCTCTCAACAGCATCATTTTTTTTGTAACAAGAAAAAAACAAAATGCTGACACTGGAGACTCCTTCTGTTATATTAGGGGGAAAAATCACCTTACAGAAATATTCATATTAAACCTGTTTTGTTTAATAGCAACAATTAAAAAAATTATTATGTTGAGAGTGCAAGGCAGGAGTCATTGTGAATGAGTTGTTACCATAGAAACGATAAAGTAATATAAAAGGGGGCAACAATATTAAGCTGTGATTTGCAGCTGGAACTACTGTCAGAGCTGGTGGGAGAGAAAATAAATCAACACCATCTGAGAGGATCATGCATGCAATCTACTGTTGCTTCAGGTCAAGGCATAAGTATAAGTTTTTGTCTTTTTTAAATAGGAGTGAGTGAGAGAGAGAGAGAGAGAGAGAGAGAGAGAGAGAGAGAGAGAGAGAAACAGCTGGAACTTCTAGGCATCTGCAGTAGCAGCATCCTCTCTTCTCTTCATGCAGCTTCAACCTACCATTCATTAAACAGCATCGCACGCACACACACACACACACACACACACACACACAGCATGCTACTCTGCTTTTCCAGACAGTTTGCCTTCTGGTTTTACCGATTGTTCAATGTGCATTAAAACCGGAGCCTTAAAAAAACTCCGGTCACCTCAGGGGCAATCCCAGGAACAGGGACAAAAAAACCCCACCGCCAAATCTTACCTGCTGTTACAAGGACTGCGATCAGAGGAAACTGAAAAACCAAGGTGAACATAATCTCTCCTTATGAGCAGGTGATGAGCTGAGAAATAGTCCGGAGTCCCATTTATCGGCACAAGTCGATCAATTGTGCGATCGGGGAAAAAAAATTGAAAAGAGCGCGCGTGCACTCCGGTTGAATCGGTGCTGCTCTCTAAATTCACACTGGATGGAAAAAGCTGTGTGTGCACGCGCGTGTGTGTGTGTGTCTATCTCTCTCTCTTTCTTTTTCTCGGTCTGTCTGTTCAGCTGTGCGTGGGCAGCCTAAAGCAGAGGACACTGAGATTAATGAGCTACAGGTCACAACAACAGCACAAGAGCAAGCGATCTCTGATGGCATCTGCTGACTGCTTTCCTTATACTGGTTCTAGCTGCGAATGCGCGCGCGGTCCAGTTCCCTCCTCTGTCCTTCTGTTCATTGTGTTTAACAAGACGAGTCTGCACTCAGGTGGGCACCGATCTACAACCCTACACGCTCCATTTAACCTTGATTTCATCTGACTTTAATTGTAATGAATTGCCCTGTCACTGGCAAAAGCTTCTCTATGATTAAGATGCGCAACATATTTAAATGTGGGCGGAGTTAAAGAGAACTGAGAATTTTTCTTTTATAACAACATGTAATAAAACCTATGTTCATTTCATATTTACATTTATTTACATACATAAATTCATTGATTATTAACGCAAATAAACAGACAGGAATATTACACTCCTACAGTTTTGTCCACACAAAGAACCGCTTACGCTATAATTATTATGTTTATGCAAATTAGAGACACGCCCCAAACGCTTCAACACGCCCACCTGCATCTGCACTCGTACAGGAGCCTAATTGGCCGTATTTTATGGATACAATTACACGTGTCAAGAATTGTGTGGTTTATTGACTTTTCCTATGAAAGCATTTATTTTATTCATCTTACAACCCAGCAATATGGCCATTCTAAAGAAGATAAGTTGTTTTAAAAATTAGTACATCGTACCTTCTAGTTGATTGTTAGGTTTAATGGTGATAATTCTGTCTCAGGACTGAATTCTGTAAACAGTTACTTTTTATCATTTTCAGAAGTGTTGGTGTAGAGCATTGGAGAAATTGTCCATGTAACAAAACATTAAAAACACTGAATGATCTGCATTAATGCAGGCACATAAATGTTGATATATATTTGAATGTCTATTGCCAAAACAAATCTTGCGCTTGTACTGTATGATTATAGTACAGCTCATTTCTAAACAATTGTCTCCACCTTGTGGTCAATTGTGTTTCTACAGCTGATGTCTATTTTAATATCAAATTAAAATCTGTCTAACGTTACATTTTTTGTCAAGCTTATTTTCAAGGAAATTTGCATGTACACCCCAGCACAAATTTGTTTTTCTTGCTAATTATTTTACCAGTGATTTGTTGTTAAGACCATTGAAATGTTTATATTTTGCCATTTTTGGCTTGGCCCCTTTTTGCCCAGTAGTGTATGTGTATTTGTTTTCAAGTCAAGTCAAGAAGTTTTTATTATAATTTTAACTATATAAAGCTGACGCAATACACAGTGAAATGAGACAACGTTCCTCCAGAACCCCGGTGCTAAATAAAACAACATAGAGCTGCAAAACACAACATACAGAACATACATACACAACAGAGCTGAGGACTAAAGTAAGCATCCTTACCATATAAAGTGCAACCTGGTGCAAACAGTGCAGACAAGAGACAGTGCAGACAGATAACACAAAACAGAAATAGTGCCAACCAGTAAACATACTGTAGAATATTTTATACAGTACAATGTGCGAAAGAGAACTATAAGCAAAGGTGTACTTGTAAACATGAACACTGTTGGTTTCAAATTCAAAATTACAATTCAACAATTGAATTCAATTCACCAAAACCAATTCAATTCACCAAAACCAATTATATATATTTATATTTATATATAGGCAGGGAGGATCCAGAGCCTATCGTCTGATAGCTGCATGTGAGCTGACAACATCCTTTAGCATAGCATGTTTTTTTCAAGGTAATCTTTCTTGTGATTTTTTTAATCATATTATTTTTGTCATATTATTCATATGATTCATATACATTTATCAGCAACTTACAATTACAATTGAGCAGTAGAATGTTTAAGGGCCTTGCTCAAGGGCACAAGAGTGACAGCTTGATGGTGCTGGGATTTGAACTCAAACCTTCCAATCCAAAAGTCCAACATCATGACCACTGATCTACTATCTAACTTCAGATGCAGAGCATGTGGTCTCATTTTACAGATATGATCTTCACACATTTTTTTTTACAGTGAATGCATATTGACATGAGTTCATGAATTTATTTTTTTCATTTGCAGGTGCATTTTCAGTTTAAAATGCACATTTCCACTCTTTTTGTCTATGCCTACACAATTAGAAAAATCGAGTTAAACAAACATAATTTACTTAAATGAATAATTGATGAATCCATAATGATCCAGGCACTATAAATGAAATATACTGTAGTTTGATTTAATTTAATGAGACAAGGCAACAGTTTGTATCTACCCACAACATTTTATGTGCATTGACAGGCCTTATTTCAGAATCCTTTCAAGTGCAAAATGCTTCTTGGCAAATCCACCCCTGTCATTACCATCACACGAGGGGAAATTAACAATTCAAAATAAACCTGCAGAATTAATTTACCCACTATGCGCCTGTCTTTTAAAAAAGAAAAAAAAAACAGAGCCTTTTAGACACATCTGAAGCTGGATATTTCCCCATCGGGCAACATAAGATTTAGATTTGAACATTATTAAAGAATAATACAAGACTAAATTTATTTGAAGCGCATTAATATTTCTAACAGACACCCATTCTAGGATTTTACACAGTTTGGCTTATAGCTATGAGCTCATGGTTTGAGCTAAAAACCATGAATGCCTTGCATTCAGTAATGGATCATCGTGACAATCATCAACATCGTGACAATGAAGCTATTAAGTTTGAGAAATGTGGTAGACACAAGCTTTCATTTGTGGTGTAATAAGAATGATATGCTATCACACAACTATCACACACACACACACACACACACACACACACACACACACACACACACATACACAAATAAAATACACAAAGACCGAGAACATTCATGTTTTTTAAAAGTGTTTCGCTCTTCTGGCTTCATGCCAATTTCCTCTAAATACCAAAATAGAAAGTCATTTTACTGAAAATAATTATTTATTGAAGCTTACTTTTTTTTTTTTTTTTTACTTTGATTGGATAGTGATTAGTAATTTCACTTTTAGTTTCTCCTCTAAAAGCATTTTGGGGGAAAAGGATGGAGGAATAAATAATCTAGTTTATTTATATTCAATAAGTACACCTCTGGCTGTAAAGCACATACACATTTTTAACCAGCGGTCCTGACGGACATGTCAGAAAAGTTCACTGCAATATATTAGTCCAAAGAGAGCAATTCTAGAGTTATTTTAATCAAACTTTTATTGCTGTGTCTGATAGGCTACAGGGAATACATACTGGGCAAGAAGGAAATCAGCATCAACCCTGCTTCATTGTTCCAATGTGTGTGTGTGTGTGTGTGTGTGTGTGTGTGTGTGTGTGTGTGTGTGTTTGATCACTGGAGGTGCGCACATGGTCAGAATAGCACCAGTTGCACAGTTTCTGATGTACACAGGACCATGTCTTTAGGACACTGACTTACAAAGGTCGGTGCTCCCTGTGACTGTGCGTGCAGATTTGTGCTGCCATTTGTTCGCTTGTTCCAAAACTAGTTTTGAATCTTTTTGATACCACCTTGTATATTATATAAATAAGCAAATGAATAAATAACACTATGTATTTCAGATTAAATGTATTTATTTATAATTTCCTAAGAATAGCTTTTCCAACATTTTGTTCTACCACCAAACTGTAGAAGATTTTAAATGTATTTATTATCCTCCTAATGCTAGATTAATTTATTATTATTGTTTATTAGTTTATTATTGTTATTATTAGTAGTTTTATTAAAAAAGCATAATTAATATAATTATATTAATTATTGCTATAAATATCAAAACAATTAATTACTTTATGCATATGCATATTGCTGGTGGGTGAATCTAACAAACAATTAGACTACATTAATAACTAGAGGTCAACCGATTTTACCGATACCGATAGACAGGCTGAACTGTGCCTGCCCATAACCGATAATTTTTTCAAATGGATACTGGATTAAAAAACAAACACTCCATGTAACTGTGGAAATGTAGCAAGTAACGTGTTTAAATAAAATAAATAAATAAATAAAGAATTAAATCATAAAAATGTACTAAATGACATAAACAGGAATATATACATTTATAGTATAATTATATAAATGTACAATTATATAAATAATCATTATTATTATATAATTATTATAAAAAATATAATCATTAATCATTAATAATCACTAAAATATATTGCTCTCCATGCAGTGCGCCATCTCACGTCTAAAAACAAACATCACGTAGCATCGGTGATTTGCCCCTAGAGGCCGCCCTTGTAATGACAACGTCCGGATGCCAGAAAAGCTACCGATATTTATTTTTTGCCGATAGCCGATAGTTCCAGCAATCAACTATCTGTGTGTCTCGCCCTCTATTAATAACTAAGGGAAATTTTTGTTTGCAACCCAGCCTTTATTATCAAATACTGTTATAATATGAGTAAAACATGTATTTAAAATTACATTTTCAAAATATTTCTTTCTCGTTGTTTAGAGGGCCGTTCCAAATGAGGCAGGAGGCTGTAGTTTGGGACCCTGATATAGGATGTTTTTGAATGGAGTAGCATTAAATATTGAAACACATATAGAACACATATTGTGTGTAGCGCCACTAACAACAACGGAAGGCAAAAAATATATTCATTTGAAACAATCCCACTAATTTCTCACTTAAATTTTTAAATAAAGCTAAATAAAATTCCCTCTGAATATCTATCTACAATTTATGGACGATATAAATTGAAAACCTTTTCCGGCCATTCATACTTCTTCCCCTAACTGTTACAACAAAGTTGGAGGCACACAATTGTAGACTCAAATCTCAAATCCGTGCATTTGGTACCTGGGCTTTCAGTTCAGACTTACCCGACTTAATACCACCACTTAATACCACCACTATCACATTTCAACTATAAAAAACATCAATACTATACAAAAACACACTACAAACTGTGCCATCAACTTCATCTGGAGCAGTTCAGGAAAAATATTTGTCTAATAAAATTAAATGTAAATAAAATACAACCTACTCACCAGAGATGCAGACTCATAATTTGCACTGATCCTCAGAGGCTGTAAGTCAGTGGTACCACTCGTATACACTGGTCTGGAAGTGGCGAACAATTTCTTTCCCGGGCTGAGACAAGCTAGCTAGCTTTGGGGTTGGTGACCTCTCCTCACGATGTCTAGCTTTTCTTCCAAATTTTTTTTAAGTATATCCGAGACCAAACCAAATTCTCTTCCTCCGTAGACATAAAAAAAATCTAACTCTGATGTATTAATGTGTGCAGATCGCTACATATGTTTTGTTAGTCGAACTTGGCTGTAACAGTTTCCCTCTGACCAACCAATCAGAGGACGGAAACATGCTGACGCTATTCTGGGCCAGCTAGTTGAAATTTTGTTGAAAGTCTGATTGATTAAAGAAACAGACCCATTAATAATATAATCTAAGATATAAAGGCCAGCAGAACTAACTTTGAAAGCCCTGGGCAGATTAGATTGACATGGCAGCACATAGAGGCTAGGATCTGATTGGACAAAAAAATCTAACATCCACATACACGTACTGGAAGCAGTGCAGCCAAGAGAAACGCTACGAAATAAAGAGAATAAACTGTTGGGAATAAATTAATACAATATCATGGAACAAATATTAGAATTTAGGTTGTAATTGTAGGTCAGTGCTTCTGATAGTGTTTAGAACAGCAGAGAAGGCCTTGCTGGCCCTGACACCCCACCACTGGAAGATATGGTTTATATGGGTTGGCGTGGAGGTTCTTGAGTGGCCTGCTATAGAGACCTCAACCCTATTGAACGCCTTTGAGAATTAAAACACTGACTGCACCCCAGACATCCTGACCTTAAATCAGTACCTGACTACTAATGCCCTTGTAGCTGAATGAGCACAAATCTACACAACCACACTCCAAAATCTAGTGGAATATCTTCCCAGAAGAGTGAAAGCTATTATAATAACACATGGAACGGTATGTTTTAAGAGCGCATGTAAATCTTATGTTCAGGTGTCAACAAACTTTTGTCTATATATTGTAGGTTGCATAAAACATTTGAACAGTACTATGTGTAGAATGGGAAATAATTGAAAAAGTATTAATACTTAGATATTTTTTTAAGTTTGTTTGTATTTCATTATTTATTGCTTTACTGTTTAATTCACAATACAACCATTTTAAGGGAAATTTTCACTGTTTAAAAATAAATTCCTTTAATATATGGAATCTGGATACTTGTCCTCACATAACTTGGTGTTTGAACTTCCCAATTTATTTCCCTCTTTATTCCCCCTGTGCTGGTGTGTTGGTTTGGCCCACTGCAGAGCTGGGTGGGTGTGTGAGTAAGGACTGCAGCACTGCAGCACAGAAATTGCCAGACTGGTCTGAGATCTGCTGCAAAACACAGCTCTTACATGAATCTGAAGCCATCTTTTCCTGTCTATTCAGAGCACAGTGCCCTTGGAGGAAAGCTGGAAAGATGAGACTGCTGAAAGGACAGGTTTGGCATGTTAAATATATTTCTCTGTGAATAGATTAGACTGCACATTAGACTGGTTTTGTACCAAATAGATATAAACCACATGAGCTGGTAATTATGCATAGAATTGTGGCATATGTATGGACGTTATGGCCTTAATGCACATGTAAATATTTGACTCTATATTTGCTTGAAAACATATCATTGTTACTAACCAGTTTTGTGCTTATGCTTTCTTTTCTCCTTTTCAAATTCTTTTCTATTGGTATGGTTCTCATTTTTATTAAATATACAGCTAACTACAAACTTGCTTGTATGGAGTGTTACTTGGTCAGGTAAGAGGCTCTTAATTATGCTTTAAAAGCTTTATTAATGTCTTAGATGCTTCCTGAAATATAAAAGCATTATAATATAATAATAATAATAATAATAATAATAATAATAATAATCATAATAATCATAATCATAATCATAATTTGTAATTAATAATACTCCTAATAATAATGTAAAACAATTTTGTACATAAAATATCATATTATTATTATTATATAATAATAGTATTAATAATAATAACTTAAGAATATAATTTTAGCTTTTGTTTTTAATAATAGACTAATCTAAATCTAAATCCTACATTATGCAATTTAAAGTAAAATGCATAAAATAAGGACAAATATAAATAATCTATAGAATGTAAAAGTAGATTATAAACAGTTTATTAATGAAAGTGATTCTAATGAGTTTGCAACTGGATTAACAAAACTTTGCTTTGATTGTTGCTTGAATCTAAAAACCCCATCCTGAGCTGTGATTTTTGCTTTTCAGTTTTGATGAGCTCTATTCTTTCGGATGATAACAATGACGACGACGACGATGACAATGGTGACGACAAAATGACCGTGTGTCAGGAGGAGGATAATGATCTGAGAGTGACCTGCCCACTGCGGCCTAAACCAAATTACCACACTGAGTTTGAGTTCTCCATGTCCAAGGGCAAAAGAGAGATCATCATTAACACCAATGTGTCAGGGACGATGCCTGAGCCCAGCTTTCGTCATAACACTTATGTGGAACAATTGGAACCGTATGGGTTCAAACTGACCATGATGCGCTTCACCATTACAGAGAACACAACGTTTATGTGCAAAGTGACCCAGGATGACAAGAGACTGTTTGTTGACGTGGGTAAGCAACTACTTAATGTCAAAGTGAACTGTGAATGTATTTAGTTTTTTTTAATAATGTATGTATGTTCTGTTATTGTATAGCTGAGTAGAATGATAAACCTCAAGAAAAGTTAATTGCTTATAATCTATAAAATATGACCTAAGCTATAACATATTTATAGTATATGTGTGTTACAGTATGAGCTATAACAGATTTCGGCATACATTTTTTATTAAGTCTTTCAGTCTGTTTTTTTAGTTGATGTTGATCAGGGGAACATTGTCTAAAATGTCTAGTTGATGTTGATCAGGGGAACATTGTCTAAAATGTCGCTCCAAAATTTCCAGTAGTTGTTCAGTTTGGTTGAGATCTGGTGACTGTAGGCCATAGCATAGGATATGACTTTCATCCACATCAAAACAAGTCAGTGAGCCCCTATGACCTGTGGATGTTTGCAGGGTCATGCAGGGTTCAGATCCATATATTTAATACCAAGTCTATACCAATTATATTCAATAGCCAGCTTGTGTGCATCCATATTTGCATTGACAGGCTGACAAAACAGTGACAAACGTTTACTGTGAAATAATGTCATCAAAAAAGTTTTTATTTATCTTAGCAACAAATCATTGTTCAGAATATGAGGAATAATTCAACAAATGGCTTACTGAGATTTGTAATATCAACTACTTATCAAATGAATAAAACAACACTGACTGTTCTTTTAGTAAAACCTGTCTGCAAGTTTAACCACAAGGCTTAAACATGCAAAGAAATAAAAAAGAAAAGCTATCCCATATCAAGCAACATTATCTAATTGTTTAATCCAGAGGCCCCCAAGCTTATTTCTGTGAGCCACATAATTCTTTCTTTTTTTATTAGGGTGCCGGTGCAGTCAAATATTTACATGGGCCAAAGGGACTACCAGTATTATTGTGAAGATTTTATTATGATTTTAAATATATGTATTATGTCTCCTAATGCAAAATTAGTGAATTATTTTGTTAAGCATAGTTAAATACTTTTTAGGAGCTATATATAGCCTATTAAAAAAGCATTTACTTGCTTATGCATCTGCATATGGTTGGAGGGTGAATCTAATAAATAATAAGGCTATGTTAATAACTAGAGTTCAACCAATAGTGGATTTCACTGATAAAGATCGCTAGGTTGGATCATACTTGCCAATAACTGATTAATCAACCTATGGATACAAAATGGATACTGGATAAAAAACAAAGAGCACTCCATGTAAATAGTACTGAACTTTATTTAAAAATAAATAATAAATAAATAAATAAATAAACTGCTGAATCATAAAAATGTGTTTAAAGTAATAAATATGAATATATTTATTAATACATATAATTAAATAATTAATTAATTATTAATAATAAATATAATATAGCACTCTCCGAGCAGAGCGCTCAGTGATTTGCCTCTAGAGGCCGCTCTAGCAAATACAACGGACTGAAACCCGGAAAAACTATCTTTATTTATTTTTTGCTGATAGCCGATCCTTCGAGCAATCAACTATCGGTGCCTCGACCTCTGTTAATAACTAAGGAAATTTTTGTTTGTAAGACAGCTTTTTTTAATCAAATAATGAAGTAAAGAAAAAAAGATATATATTTATATTAAATGTTAAAAATAAGTCTCTTGCATTGTTAAGAGGGCCGTTCCAAATGTGGGGGCGGGCTCTAATTCTTGATAAATTCTGATCAGTGGCTTTTTGTGAATATCACTGATATTTTGGACTTGACTCATTTTATTTATTGTTTGCACTGAATGTTTGTACATGTGAAACATCTAATGCATGTGAAAATTTGTTTTAAAAAAAATAGACCGCATACTTTCTGAAAAAGTGTTCCCTCCTTTTACCTTCTAGATGCCCTGCAGCCCTGCTCAGCGATCAGTGTGCTTCTTCAGAGTTACCCCTGGCTGCTGAGTCTACTGCTTCCTTTTTTTTTTATTATTTAGGTGCTGGAGGCCCTTTAAACAGCATTTGGTTTCCCCCTGGCAGTGTGTCAGTGTCATATCAGTGATGAAAACCTGGGAGGAAGATATAAAAACAAGGCTATGTTATTATTCTTTCTGTAATCATACAGCACTATTTTAGATATATACAGTGCCAATAGCTGCCTCTATGATGGTGTCTTTTGTCACGCTTGATGCTTCCCAATGCTGCTGAGTTAAATGATTTTGTTCGTGGTGTTCAGATCTAATTTTATTTGTAGCAGCATTTATGTGGTGCATTTAAAACAAATTTTCTGGTTAAAGTTACAGGATAAGTAATACATATTACATAGGTTATAACATGTATGATCTTTACCATACTGTAAGTGTATTTGTTCAAATGAAATGGTTTATGTACTCTGGCTATGCTATTTGAATTTGCTTTAAAATTTTCTGATATTATTATATCTGTTATACAGAATGTTTAGAGGCCACCTGTTGTTTTTGTATTTTAAATTCACTGTTCGGCATGCTAAAAAGCAATTACTAATTTCTAATTTTTCTTTGATTATTATTATTGATTATGTGTTATAATTTTTTAGTATTATTTCTTATTTAATAATGATGAGGATTATGATGATGATGATTATGATTATAATAATAATAATAATAATTATTATTATTATTATTATTATTATTATTATTATTATTATTAATATGATTATGGGGCCAAGCACTGAATGTTTAAAGACCCTGTTGTAAATCTACAACATCTTCTACTTCTTGTAAGGATGTTTTAAAATAAGTTGGAAAGTTTTGCACACTGACTGGGGACAGTTCAAAGAAAGCTCTGCCAACACTATTGCCACAATCTTGTCAAATGAGGAAATATGTTTATGGTAACTCAGTGTGTGGTAAGCAAGGATTGGAGTTTGAGTCGAGGCTGGTTTAACTTTTTCTTTGCAATTTAGATGTTCTGCTATTTTGTATTTTGTCTAAAACCATCTTTACCACTCAATCTACATCCTGTATCTAGATATTTTGTCCAAATATATACACTTGGTAGCCATCTTTAGGACCATGATCTAAGGCAGGGGTCAACAACCTTTTTGAAACTGAGAGCTACTCCTTGGGTACCGATTAATGTGAAAGGCTACCAGTTTAATACACTCAGTTTTCAGTTTGATCTGAAATAACAAATTTGCTCAAGTTACCTTTTATCATATGTTATTATTAATAATTAATGATATTCATCTATGTGAAGACACTGATCATGTTAATGATTTCTCACAACAATGATTTAACAAAGCAGGAAACAGCTATTTTTAGAAAAGGCCCACGGGCGACTCATGTGGTCCTCGCGGGCACCATGTTGGTGACCCCTGATCCAAGGCAATGCAACAAATTTCAGCCAGCACATACTAGTCAAAAATTGCAATTACATGCTTAAATGCTTACATCATACATACAGGTGACTGGCATGTTTTGCTCACATCATCTTCACAGTCAGAAAACTACACTCGATTTGGCGGTCAAAACATTGTAAGTAAAACTACAAGCCTAAAGTAATCACTGAATAGTTCTTGGCCCCTAAATATACTGATTGCAGCTACTTTCATTGTTGTTTTATTACATTTTCATTTTTTTTTCTTTATAGAGCTTTTCAGTTTATCTTGCATGTTAAAGCTCTTGTATATGTAACAGTAATAAATCTCTATACCAAATGCTGCTTTTACTTTCTGCTTGTTGCTTTCAAATAAAATGCTAACAAGTAGTTGAACCCCATCTGTTAGGAATATTTTGTGTCTTATTCCAGGAAGAAATGCTTTTATTAAAAAGAATGTAAATCAGGCAGTATAACAAGCACAGCTAAAAAAGTCAGACAGAGCCAAATCCACACCTTCACACATCACCAGCTGGAGAAAAGAAAGTGAAACTGAAGGTTTATAAGACAGAGGGACGAAACTAAACACAAGGTACGCTCTTTTTTCTGTTTCAAGCTTCTTTCACTAAATTACAGCCAATTATATGTTCTTCTCATCCATAATTTCAATTTTACATGCAGTTGAAGAAAAAGACTTTCCAAAAACAGTTGTTCATTACATTGGTGCATATTCGTGTTTCTACTCCATTCTCAATAAATAATCCTCATACCAAGGTGTGTATGTTTACAGGAACATGTGTTTATGTGTATATGTGTATATTCTAGGCAGATAAAAGAATTAATCCTTTATGTACACACGATTAAACTCAAGTTCATCTGAAATGAAAGTGAAGGAATCAGTAAGGGATCGTCTCAAAAGTGCATGACTTGGACAACTATTTAATATTCTAAATAGACCTTCAGACTTAAAAAATAAAATTACAATTAAAATGAAAATCTTGTATGTTGTAATTGAATGTAAAAGGTTTTACAAATTTGTTTGGACAACAAATGCGTAAAAAATGGTACACTTATGCAAACATGCAATCCATTGTAGGTATGTTTGGTATGTACAGAATGTTTGTATGTATGTAATTACAGTAGGGCCTGAGAGCACTACTAAAAATACTTCTATTTTGCATTATTTTCTAATTCCATTTAATTTCATTGCAAATGATACTATTGGCAGACATTTGTATGAAAAAGAAGGATTTTTATATTGATATACTCTGGTATTTCTTAGTGTCTGGTTTTCTCCATTTTGCTTTAATGACAGCTGAAGCTGAGCTGGTACAACCTTCACGTTTCAAAAGTTTGTTGTGAACCGCACGGTGTGAGGCTGTGTCTTAACACAGAAAACTTAGTAGCCATCTGCAGGACTGTGACCTGACGCTACGCAACAAATTTCAGCAACAATTACTAGACAAATTGTATAATGAAACACTATAAAGCGATAACATCTAACAGGCAACGTACACTGAACAGACCACCAAAATGCACACACAATTTCTCCATATCAGAATTTTGTCCCCTTTGAACTGTATGTATGTATGTATGTATTTATGTTTGTATCTATGTATGTATGTATGTATGTATATATGTGTCAGCAGGTCAACACAAAAAAGTCAGTGTCTTAATTACTGTCCAATTAATCACACAAAATACTCAATCCACATCCAGAGTTTAAACAGACCGCTGGTCACACCATTATTTTGTTCCATTTTGTGGTACTCTAAGACTTTCTCATATATAAAAGCTACAATTCCACAGCATGCACAAAATTAACACTTGTGTGCAATATTAATGCTTTCTTGTCCTCAGTTTTAGAAACTACACCGCAATAATGGCAATTAAGTTCAGCGGATGGGAGGCCTGCTGTGAAAACTTTAAGCAGCTGCAACCAGGCCAAACCCCCAAAAAAAGCCATGGCTATACCATGTTCCATGGGACACACAAAAGCAATGCCAGCGCTATAATAACTTCAGGATTCAAGCCTTCAGCTGGGGGAACACTGGGAGTTGGTATCTACTGCAGCAGAGACATTAACAAAGCCATGGCCTACCCAGCATTCTGCCCTTCTACAGATAGAGTAGTGTTCAGGCTGAGGGTGCGAGTGGGAAAGGTCAAGAAAATTGAGAGTCAGCTCATGCAAACCACGTGGCATCAGCATGGCTATGACACGGCCTGGCTGCCCGCCAGTCTGTTAGGCTATGAGGAAGATTGTGTGTGGGACCCAAAACGAGTTACGGTTGTAGGAATTGAATACTGTGGTGATGCCGCCTTGAGGACTTCTTTGGAGAATCTCATAAAGCAGCAAACACATAGATCAGGACAAGGGGCAAGTGGGTCACAAGGGAATCTTTGTAAGAGCTGTGGCATGCAAACCCAGAACATGCACACTGTGCAGAAGTGCTGGGTCTGTAAGAAAGCCATATGTGCCTTCATGAATAAGCATGTATGCTCTAATAAGTAACATACACTCTTTCTCCTCTTTGACTCACTGATAACTGACTTATTTAACATACAACATAATGCTTTATCATGTCTATATATTTTAGTAGACAAGAACTTAGGAGAAGGTCATTTGTAATTCCAATATTTGAGTTCTGGTTTCTTGGTTTCTATTTTCTTATCCAAAAATGTTATATGTTTTGCTCTGTAGTGTCTCTCTTTTAGATTGCACTCTGTTGTTCTGTTGTCTGTAATGATCTTGAAATGTTCTGTATTGTTAAATGTTTTAAAAAGGACACACACACACACACACACACACACACACACACACACACACGCACCCCCCCACCACACACACACACACACACACACACACACACACACACACACACACATATATATATATATATATCTCACATATCATGTCTGTGCCAAATAAAAGTACACAACATTTATCACACAAAATTGAATATTTAACAGGTTTTGCTCAGTAGTGTCTCTTAGATTGCATTCTGTTGTCCTGTTGTCTGTAATAATGCTTTAAAATGTTCTGTATTGTTAAATGTGTTAAAAAGGAAATACATACATATGTATATACTGTCATACTGTTATATATATATTGTTAGAAATCATATATGTGGCAAATAAAAGTACACAACATTATGAAATTCTCTGTGTCTTTTATTATTTAGATTCAAAAGAATAGCATTTCTCTTAGTAACTTAGTAAATTAGTAAAATTCACACAGAAACTGTATAGCTTTGTCTTGTTTATTTTTATTATTATTATTATTATTTTGGAAACACACCCCTCCACACACACTGTTAGAAAGGATTCCTATTTAGTTGTAATTCCATGCTTCACCACTAGAGGCAGATATACAGCTTACCAAGCAATGACAAGCTATCTGTGACATCACAGTGCACCGTCCTCCACCAAGAGTATAAAAGACCAGAACACGGAGCTGCTGCAAGCATTCTGCATCACGCAACCTACTGAACAGCAGCTAGCAGAAGAGAGCAAGAATCACCTCATATGCAATCAATTCTATAATCAGTAAAGTAAAGTGTTCTGAATCCTGTATCGTGTTTTTACTGACGCGCTGGGGCGAGTACAATCCACTGATCAGCGCATACCAGTTAGTGAGAATCCTTATATGGTCCTTCGAGTAAGATAAGAAAACCCTCTAACATTGGTCCTTCGAGCTAGACAGGAAAACTTCCTAACATTGGTCCTTCGAGCCGGATAAGCGTGCTTACCACAGAAGAAGGATGTCAGAACAACCCTCCGGCGAGTTTTCGCGCCCACGACGCAGAACTCGGCCCCCATCCCATCTTAGAGACTATGAGGTGAAATACTTTGCACAGCGCTCACACGAACAAGAGGAGGAAACGCAGCGAAACACAACGAGAGATGAATCTCGTGTTTTAACCCCAGATGATAGTGATTCTCCTCCCTCTAGTTCATATGCTGATGACATCGACACAATTACGGGAGCTACTAGCGCTCACCATTCGGATGTTAACACACAGCTATTTGAAAGTGATGAAGAGGAAGAGCCTTCTTCACATGAGGAAGAGGCTGCCCTTTCACCCGTTAGACATAAGTCAAAGAGAAAGAGTCAATCAAAGAGTCATGACATGGAGAAGATAGTTAGGCAACTGTATGAAAATCAAGTGGCCTTTCAGGAGGAACTCCGAGAACTTAAGGTCCTTGTCAAGGACATACGGAATCTATCCGTAAATCCGCAGGCAGCTCAGCTAGTTCCTCGACCACAGCGGGTCATAGAGACTCCAGTCCCTTTGCCCAGAACTATCTTTAAATCACCCAAGGCAGTGGTGCCAGAGCCTTATACTCCACAACCTAGTCCCCGCAGATCCCAAGTGCCCCCTAGTAAAAGTCCCTTAAAGTCAGAAGTAGATACATATGCCCATCTACATAATCCACAATATCCTCCCTTGACGGGCGGCTTCAGAGTGCCACATCTCTGGACACGCCTTATAGGGGCCCGCACCCAACAATTCCAGATTTCACCAGTCCTGACCCCAGAGAATTCACTCATATAAAGTTAGCCCTTGATAATATCCTCCCTCCAGATGCAAATGAACTCTTTAAGTATCAGATTCTCTTAGGACACCTCAAATTTAAAGAGGCTCGCCTAATTGCAGACTCATTTCTGAATTCCCCTCAGCCATACACAGACACTATGACTATGCTTAATAGCCAATTCGGACTACCTTTCCAGTTAGCCCTAGCTAAGATAGCAGAAGTCATGGATGCCCCTAATGTACAGACAGGAGATACGACTAGTTTCAAACTGTTTGCCCTCGAAATTCAGGCCCTCGTTGGTCTCCTGAACTCATTAGGTCCAAAGGGAGAAAGCGAACTAAGTTGCGCCTCACATGCAGCCCGCTTACTCACTAAGTTACCCCCGGATATGCGCGCCACATTCAAACGACACCTGCCCAATCAAGATTCCTACACTCTACCGGATCTGGCAGAGTGGCTCAGGATTGAATCGGTGTCAAGACTCTGCAATCGAATCAGGAAAAGATCAGATAAGTAGAATGTCGCGGCCCAAACCAGGCCCAGGGGCGAAGCATAAACACGCTTCTGTCCTGCATGGAGCTGACCGACCTCCAGAGACGATCACCGAGTGCCGACGCCTCGCATCAGTCCAAGCCAGCACGGGATCTGAACAGAGCAGACCTCTGTGCCCATATTGTAACAGTGCGAACATTATTTAAGCCAGTGTACCACTTTCCAGGCATTTAGTACAGAGCAGATGATCAAATGGATCAAAGACAACAAGCGTTGTTGGAAATGTGGGCGATCACACTTAGCCAAAGACTGTACCTTAAAGAAGCCCTGTCGTTTATGCAGTGGAAACATCTTCAAATCCTTCATGAGGTGAACAGCCAACCTCAAAAGGAGAGTACCTGTTTAGTGAGTTCCACGAACAAAACCCTGTATCTAGACAGGCCACAAGGTTCCAAGCGCGTCCTGCTGAAAGTGATTCCTGTTGTATTACAACACAACAATCGAGCCCTGAACACTTATGCAGTACTCGATGATGGATCCGAAAGGACTATGTTACTCCCAGCTGCAGTTAAGAAACTAGGGTTACAAGGACAGAAGGAAGATCTAATATTAAGAACTATTCGACAAGATATGAGGAAACTAAATGGAGCAGCAGTTTCCTTTAGAATACGTTCTATATCAAAGCCCCAAAAGAGTTATTGGATCCAGAATGCCTTTACCTCTGAGCACTTAGGTTTAGCTGAACATTCGTATCCCATTGCAACACTCCAGCAGAGATACCAACATCTAAAGGACATTCCTTTACAGCCCATAGATAAAGTACAACCCTCCTTTTGATAGGAGCAGACCATCCCCACCTTATAACACCTGTTGAGCCTATACGCCTAGGGCCCCCAGGAGGTCCCGCAGCTATTAAAACTAGATTAGGCTGGACACTACAAGGTCCAACGCGCTTTCTGCAGCAGCAGATACAGCCTCAACAATGCTTACATATCTCTATCACTCCCCAAATGGAAGAACTTTCCCGAAATGTAGAGAGACTCTGGCAAAGCGATACCATTCCCCACAGAAATGAGAAATTAGTCACACGATCAAAGCAGGATCAAATGGCAATAGATTTATTACAAACTAGAACAACTAGAGTGATGGTAGATGGAGTGAATCGTTATGCAACCCCCCTTCTAAGGAAAGCTAATATGCCGCAATTCTGTACAACTAAGGACTCCGTTGTGCCCAATTTAAGAAGTATAGAGCGACGGTTGGCAAAGGATCCTGAAAAGGCAGTAGCATATAACGAAGAGATTAAGAAACTAGAGAAGTGCGGCTATGTAGTCAAACTCACACCTGACTCTGTAAACACCGGAGAAGAGTCATGGTTTATTCCACATCATATGGTACAACATAATGGAAAGAATAGAGTAGTGTTCAACTGTTCTTTTGAACATGTAGGCCAGAATCTGAATAATTACCTCCTTGCTGGACCTACACTTAGCCCTTCCCTCTTAGGAGTGCTGTTGCGCTTTAGGGAACATTCTGTAGCAATAAGTGGCGATATTAAGGGTATGTTTCATCAGGTCCGCCTACTGCCTGAGGACAAATCACTCCTTCGCTTTGTATGGCGTGACCTTCAAACCAATAACCTTCCCAGCATTTATGAGTGGCAAGTACTACCTTTTGGCACAACTTGTAGCCCCTGTTGTGCCATCTATGCTTTGCAACGCCATGTTCTCGATAACACTCAACCTAACGATATTCTCCGATCGACAGTAGAAAGGAATTTTTACGTAGACAATTGTCTTAAAAGCTTAATGACCGCAGATGATGCCAAGCAAGTAGTGGATGGGTTATGTGGCCTTCTTGCCAATGGTGGATTTGAGATTAGACAATGGGCCTGTAATATCCCAAGAGTCGTTAATCATCTCCCCAAAGAGGCCCGTTCAGATAGCATTGAGCTTTGGTTATCACATGACAAGACCGATCCCCATGAATCCACTCTTGGACTGAGATGGAATTATAACTTAGATATACTCGGTTACAAACACCGCCCAACACCTAAAACCACACCCACTATGCGACACATCTATAGGATAGTAGCAAGACAGTACGACCCTTGGGATTCATCCTTCCATTCACCACCGCCAAAATTCTAATTCAGCAGTTGTGGAACAAACAGAGGGGTTGGGATGATCCCATGTTGCCCACAGATTTGGTGAAAGCCTGGTGTGAATGGGAGAATGAACTACCCATTCTTTCTCAGGTCACACTTCCCGATGTTATGTTACACCAGATATGGATAGGCCCAATACCACAAAACAAATTCATATCTTCTGTGATGCTTCAGAGCAAGCATACGGTGCCGTAGCATACCTGAGAACTGAAGATCAAGAAGGTAGAATACAGCTTGCTTTTCTGATTGGCAGATCCAAAATTGCCCCTAAACGTAAACAAACCATTCCTAGACTAGAGCTATGTGCAGCCCTAATCGGTGCCCAACTATCAAGCTGCTTGAAAATGAACTCACTCTTAAGATCAGCCGAGTGATCTTATGGTCAGATTCAACTACAGTTCTTTCATGGCTAAGATCTGAATCTTGCAGTTTTAAAGTTTTTGTAGGCACTAGAATAGCAGAAATCCAAGATCTAACTGAGACACATGATTGGCGATATGTAGATACAGCCAGAAACCCAGCCGATGATCTAACAAAGGGGCGTAGCTTAGTAGAACTTGTTACACCTAACAGGTGGAGTTTAGGTCCACCCTTTTTACTTAAAGCAGAATCAGAGTGGCCAACCCTGCCACCTCTTAAGACCCCTGAAGATAAAGTGGAAAGGAGAGCTAGTATATTCTGTGGTGTCACCCAAACATTAAAGCCCTTAGACCCTAGTAAGTACCACTCTTGGAAAGATCTTGTTGAAGCCATAGTTCAACAACATCCAAGTGACTTAGATCAATCTAGTATACCTACAGCTAAGGACTATGTGACAGCAGAACATCTCCTCTTCCGCAATATTCAACAAGATAGTTTCCCAGAAGAATACGAGCAACTAAGCTCTGGTAAGCCCGTATCCCCTACAAGTAGATTACTCACTTTAGCCCCAGAATTCGATAAAGCCAGTCAGCTTATACGGGTAGGAGGACGCCTACGTCGTGCTGAAGGCTTAGAACTCCAAACAGTTCACCCTATTGTCCTAGACCCTCATCATCAAGCCACCAAATTACTCATTCAAGACTATGATAGTAAGCTATGTCACCCAGGACCAGAACGAGTATTTGCTGAAATGAGGAGAAGTGTCTGGATACTAAGAGGTCGTGAAGCAATTCGAAAATCACAACATAACTGTATGGAGTGTCGTAAGTGGAAGGCTAAACCTGAGAACCCTAAGATGGCTGATCTTCCTCCAGCACGCTTGAGACTTCATAAACCACCCTTTTATAGTACTGGTATGGATTGTTTTGGACCTTTCCAAACCAAAATAGGCAGGCGTTTAGAGAAAAGATGGGGAATAATCTTTAAGTGTCTTACAACTCGATGTGTACACATTGAGCTTCTCACAGCTATAGACACAGATTCTTTCCTCATGGCTCTGAGGAGATTTATAGCACGTAGAGGCACCCCCTCAGAACTGATATCTGACCAAGGCACTAACTTCCAGGGTGGACAGAGAGAGTTAAAAGATGCTTTAAAGAATTGCAGCCAAGAACTTCAACGGCATCTTGCCAAACAGAAGATCGAATTCCGATTTAACCCACCTAATGCCCCTCACTTTGGTGGCAGCTGGGAAAGGGAGATCCGATCTCTTAAAAATGCCCTCCGTACAGTAGTAGGTGCACAAACAGTAACAGAAGAAGTTCTTCAAACAGTACTTATTGAAATAGAAGGAATCCTTAATAGCAAACCTTTAGGTTATGTCTCCTCCAATGTAGCAGATTTAGACCCAATCACCCCAAATCTTCTGCTCATGGGGCGGCTAGACAGCTCTTTACCTCAAGTGATATACCCTGCCGATGAACTCATAGGACGACGTAGATGGAGACAAAGTCAAGTTCTCACTGATCACTTTTGGTCAAGCTTCGTGAGACACTACTTACCCAATCTCCAGCTACGCCACAAATGGTATGGAGAAACTAAAACTCTGACAGTTGGGTCTGTCGTCATGATTGTCGATCCCCAGTTACCACGAGCCCTTTGGTTGATCGGGAGAGTGTCAAAGACATTTCCTGGAGCAGATGGACAAGTTAGGTCTGCAGAGGTCAACGTTAAAGGTCGATTATACACACGGCCAGTTACCCGACTCATTAATCTACCAGAGATAGCAGTTGAAGACGACACCAAGATCAAATCGGCAGACTTTTAGCTAAGATTTAGAAGCAAATATGCTATGCATATTTGGGGCAGTGTTAGAAAGGATTCCTATTTAGTTGTAATTCCATGCTTCACCACTAGAGGCAGATATACAGCTTACTAAGCAATGACAAGCTATCTGTGACATCACAGTGCACCGTCCTCCACCAAGAGTATAAAAGACCAGAACACGGAGCTGCTGCAAGCATTCTGCATCACGCAACCTACTGAACAGCAGCTAGCAGAAGACAGCAAGAATCACCTCATATGCAATCAATTCTATAATCAGTAAAGTAAAGTGTTCTGAATCCTGTATCGTGTTTTTACTGACGCGCTGGGGCGAGTACAATCCACTGATCAGCGCATACCAGTTAGTGAGAATCCTTATATGGTCCTTCGAGTAAGATAAGAAAACCCCTCTAACATTGGTCCTTCGAGCTAGACAGGAAAACTTCCTAACATTGGTCCTTCGAGCCGGATAGGAAAACTTCCTAACACACACAAAGACACACACACTGATAAATAAAAGAAATTATAAATACAATATAATCCCAATATAATCTATAAATCCAATATAAATCCAATATAATATAAAGATTATAGCAGAAAAAAAAATCGACTTTCTTGCAACATATAAGTAATATTCCAAAAGTTATAAATTTCCAGTAGATGGCAGCAATGTTCAACTAAACTATAGTCCTTACTAACGTCATCACCACGAATTAAACGTACATGTTTAAAGTGAATTTGACATCAAATGTCACAATTGTAATAAGCCCAATTATATACAAAGATTACTAAATTAGCCAATTCAAAAAATATATATTTTTCAAAATTCAAAAATACCATAAATCCCCAAATACTACCCAACTGTAGCGTAAAAACACTCTTTTACACTTATAGATCAGGATTTCTAGACTAGGCCAAAATCAAGTTTGTTCACAAACTTTGACCTCATCTAGTTTAGTTATATGATCATCTCATTCATTGCATCACATTACCTCTGTCTTTGTCTTGTTTTTCTTCTTCTTCTTCTTCTTCTTCTCTTCTTTTATTCTTCCCTGGGCACCAAAGGGCTTCGAACTTTTTGACATGGTGATAATCTATTAGTGATCATTTATCAAAATCAGGTAACTGATTTAAGTGGAAGTGCGGCTGCGCCAGCAATAAAAGTTATGTTTATATGTTATTACAATATTGTAGTATTGATAAAAATAAAAGAGTAAAAACCACTTCTTTTGGCACCCCTACTATTTGGCGGCGCCTTTAGCATTTGCCTGTTCTGCCTATGCCCTGCTTAGCAGTTAATAATGGACAGAGGTCTTCATTTCTTAACACCATTTCTGTGCTCAATAATGCCAAGGAACAGAATATAAAGCAACTTGTGAAAGAGTTTTCAGCTGCTATACTTAACCCTAAACTGCTCAGTTGTATGAATTGTAAGTTGGTCTGGATAATGGCATCTGCCAAATGACTTAAATGTAAAATGAACTTGTATTGTGGATATTCATTACATTTGAAACGAATAAAATGCCATGCCTTAATCAATGAATTAAACTGTAATCATTAGCATACTGCTGTGTAATGAGAGGTGTAAAACACTCTAGGACGTGCTCAATTTGGAAAATAATGCTTTGAGGGTGCTAAAAGTGAATCTGATTCATCACCCCATCCTGCTGTTGATCTACACAATTTACATAGAAGCAAGAAACAAATAATTTTTGCTTTTTATGTAGTAAAAACATCAGAAATGTTTCAGGGAGAAATATCCTTAATCACTATCAATCAGTCCATGAAAAACATCCATTAGAAAAATATTCAGATATGAGAAGTGAAATGAAATGTACTCTATTAATTTATTGGGTGATTTCATGTGGTAAATTCCTAGTTTCAGTTTATAGGCAATTGTATTATAGCAATGAGTCATACCTAACTGCTGCCGAGCTCATCTGAAGTGCTTCACAGAAATTTCCACAGGAAATTAACTGAAAGCAGCAGATGCATAGACACATATGTGTGTGTGTGTGTGTGTGTGTGTGTGTGTGTGTGTGTGTGTGTGTGTGTGTGTGTATGTGTGTGTGTGTGTGTGTGTGTGTGTGTGTGTGTGTATGTATACTGTATAAATTTATACACGTAATATTTTTGATATATTGACATCATTTTGTTGGTATTTTGTTCATCAGTTATGTTGGCTATAATCCTATGGCTTTTTTATTTCTGATCTTATTATTAAAAGTATCTGTGCTGCTGTTCTGTAAATTCCTAATGATAGTAGATAAGACAAGCAGAAATTAAGTGTTAATACACAAAATTGCATAATTTTTATTGCTTCACAATAATCTTTTGTCAACATTTTTTGACATTTATACAATTTCTACAGCAGTTCAGCGACCAGAGAATAGTCCTGCTCCTGTACTTGGGCTAATTAAATTGATGACCTCAATGCGTTTTGGATCCCACACGCAATCTTCTTCCAGATTACTTCGAACCATGCCACATCCAGGAGGACACCAAGCAGTGTCATAGCCTTGATCATGCCAGGTTTTCTGCATTGGGTGACCTTGATAATCAATTTTCTTCACTCTCCCCACCTTAACTCTCACTCTTATAACAACTCTCTGGTGCTCAGGGAGATCCAAAGGGTATCTACTGGCCTTATCAAGATCACGACTGAGGTACACACCACGCCCTAACATGCCACCCGAAGATTGCTTAAAGCCGGTTCTCATGATTTGAGCAGCAGCATGTGAAGAGGTACCATGATACATTCTGTAAACGTTCCCATCAATAGGTTCTGAACGGCTTTCAAGACAGGGAACTCCTGGACCCAAATCATCTTCAACCCACTTCATGGTGTTCTGGGAGTTATATTCAAATTACTGCAATTAGATGCAAACAAAATTAAAAATAATTAAAAAGTGTGAAAAGTCACAGATCTTGCTACATCTAAAAATGCGCTACTAATGAAAATGTATTCCATAAATGTTAAATAAATGTCTTCTTACACCTCAAAGCAGTGATTATAGTGATCATTTTTCTTTCTTTTTAATAGGGTGTATATAGCTGAATGCTGAGTAAATTCCACTGTACTAACTAAACTGGAAATTCAGGAAGCCAAAGAGCAGGGATTAGAGGTGTTTACTAAATTAAAACTCTCTCAATTCATTGAGCTTGACATATTTTCTACAGTAATTTATAAGATATTATTACTGGGCTGTAACGGCAATCCATTTCTGTGTTTCTAATTTAGCTATATAAAATCAAATTGAATTAAAATTAAACATCATTTTAAGAGTGGTGTTATAAATGAAAGTCAAGAGTTTTTCCTGTTTCATTTCTTACACAAACTAACAGTTCTGTAAACTCCCAAATCCCTTGTAACACTCTCTAGTTAAACTTGGGTAAAACAGTAATTGTTTGGATAAAGTAAATATTTATTTAATCACATTCATGTATGAAATTTAAAGCGTGATATTTTGCTCAGGTAAAAAAATTATATTTTTTATCTAGTCCTATAGGTGACTGCAGTCAAAGTTACATAGATTAGCCTTATAGACATCGTGCAACTTTCTATATGATCAAAAATAATAAAAAAAAACAGACCAATTATTGAAACAATGCCACATTTAGGTGGGCACCAAACAGTTTCATGCACATAACCATAGTTTAAAATTGTCTTTACTCTCATTGATTAAAAGGTTAAAAATAAATCTAATAATATTTACATACCTTCGCCAATTGTTTAAGAAAACTAAAAGTTTACTTTAATTTCTTTAATTTTATTAGCTTGTAGCTCTCATGGGTGTGGTGAATTCCCAGAGAGAGAACGGAAGAGAGATATTTGCAAAGTAAAAAAGTACAGCTGACAGATGTTCAATAAATAAATAACAAGGCTGACATTGAATATGAGTGTTGTGCAAATAACAGTATTAATAGTGCATTTCAATATGTCATATTATAAACAACTAAAAATAAGTATATACACTTACATAGGTTTATCCATCGGTTAGTTCAGCTTGGTTTGATTAATGTATTGTACACTTCACACAATACAACCATAGCACATGCAGTTAACACAAACCTTAATAATTTTATTCTGTTTCAGTGTAACTCACCAAACAAAAGAACACGCTTAATAAATGCAGTGAAATGTGATTTTCTTCAACATTTGGACTAGCATGATATAAGGTATTTATTTAAACAAATCTCTCTCTTAAAAATACACTAATGTAATTATTTATAAGGATTATACAGGACGAGGACAATATTATATAATATAATATATAGAAGGACAATATTATTAAGAAGTAAGAAGACAAAGTACATATTGCTCACCTCTGAAAAGAAAAGGTGCGTCTGATCTGAGTTTGTACTGAGAGGCGGATTATAACTGAAACATACAGAGGGTGTACACAGTGTTTTATTTTGAAATTCCTGTTTTGTTATGTAACACTACTACTGCAAATAGAAGACAAGGTTTCATTCTCTTCACTTTCATTTCTTCAGCATGTAGCTTTCATCGGGTGTGGTACTGTGCTGTGCTTGAGTTTAAAGGTTCAGCTTGGTTATATAGCAGTGACTTGCCTTTTAGACTTTACACAGTCATAATACACCCAGACAAACACAAATCCAGGTCTTACTTATCTGTTTAATTAACACCTACAAAAGTGACAGGCTAAAGAAATTGTGATTTTCTTCAACATTTTTTCACCATTATTTATTTAATTTTTTCCTATTTTGTCAAGCATTGTATAAAAGGCCCTATTTTTTGCAAATATTTCTAAGGAGAGAAGATTTATAAGCAGTATTCATACTGGAACACATTATGTATAATTTATAGAACATGTCTTCTCTATAATCACATCTAAATAATGAAATAAATAAAATAAGGTGTGTCAGGTGTTGGAACACTAGGTATATATCAGGTATAAAGATTATTATTTTATTCTTATTAATAATATTATTATTAAGAATAGAATAGAATAGAATAGAATAGAATAGAATAGAATAGAATAGAATAGAATAGACCTTTAAAACCAATGAAGGATCTTCAGCCTTGGACAAGGAGAAGCAAAATTCTTAATTGCAATCACATCATGTTCCAATGAGCTCATAGGAGGTGGTCACTCAATATCAAGTAAGATGATCAAGTTCCAAAGATTCCCAATCCCATCAGTTACCCTTATTTTTGGCCTAGTTCTGTTAGACATTTAAAAAATTGCATTTGTATAAAACCCTCTCTTCCTTAGGTTTTTCCTCATTTTATTCTTATCCTCCGTGCTTGCGGTCCCTTTTTCCTCCTGCATCTTTTATTCTCATTTTTATTGCTGTTTACATTCTACTGTTCTTGAGTTAAGCTAATGTCCTCCTACATGGATTATATATTCATATATGCTCAACTATTGTTTTACTTATTCATATTAGTATTTATGTTATATGTGCCTTAGAGCTGACTGTGTCTTACAGGTCTTATGAGATAACATTCACAGGCTTGCTATTGTGGGGCTTATGTAATGTGATGTTTCTGTTTTTGAAGGAAAATAATAACCCCCCCAGATGTTTTTTTGTTTTACATTATGTAGTTCATTTTGATGGTTGTGTTTTGGATTTATGATGGGTTTAATGACTAAAGTCTGGTTTGGAGAAATGTTTGTGTAAATGCATGAAACTGCTCAAACTGCTGTGATGAATGCTCAAGAAGGCATGTTGTGCTAGCAATCTAACTGTAGGGGGCTCTAGTAGGGGAAAAAAGGTGCAAGCGAAGACTGAAAACAAAGAGTTAATAGGAAAAAGGCGGAGAGTTTTGGTGTGTGAAAAGCTTGGAATTAGCGCCCATTTGTAAGCAGAGAGAGAAAATTAAGAGATAATAAACGAACCCATCAAATCACGCACGTCTGGAACTTCATTTATTTCAGCATGCAACAAACTTGGAGGCACCGCTGGGATTTCTAAGAAGTGCGAGTTTAAGGGATCACCCGGTGGGAACGGAGCAAGTGAATTGAAGAGCAGAGATTCACGGTTGAGTAAGCTAGCATACCGGCTCTCGATGGATCTAGAAACGCTAGCGAACGCGTGACAGGAAGGTTGTGGTTGTTGCGGCTAGACCAAGTGAAGGAGGTATGTGAGTGTAACAAAATCCCTACCGGGCATGTCATTACTAAACGCGCACTTATTAATATAGTCACAGAGTCTGTCGATGCTATCATGGATAGCGAGGAAGAAGATGTAGCAAAGCGCTACATGTGTTCAATGCTAACTTTTATGGAGGCGCAGCTAGAGAGGGAGAAAGTGGAAAATGGCGCCAACGATAAAACCGTGACAGATATCTCTCCGACAGCAAACGATTTACTGAATGAGGTGGATTTGCATTCTGGAAATACAGTAATGGGAAAAATTAAAGTAAAAGATGCTGGAGCAGGACGGAGTAGACCCATTGAACAGCAATCATTTATTGGTCTTGCCCCTGAAGTCACTGTGAGGAGAGATTTCAAAATCAGCGGACAGATTGGAGAGGTCGGACAAAAGGACAAGCTGTCATTCACTAATTTAATGCATCAGGTGGATAAAGGATTGAGAAGGGGCCATGATGAGGCAGAAATTATTGAAGCTGTAATAAAAGCCATTAGCCCAGGACTAAGCTTACGCAATATGCTTGAAATCAAAAGAGATCTCACTCTCTCACAGCTGAAAGTAATATTAAAGGGACATTTCAAGGAGGACAGTTCTACTGACTTGTACTACAAATTGTTGAACATTACACAAAATGCAAACGAGTCTCCACAAGCCTTCCTATTTAGAGCTATTGAGTTAAAAGAGAGGTTGCTGCGCACGTGTGAAGAAGGTGGTGAATATTTTAGTACAGAGCATATTCAGAAAAAGTTCTTACGCTCAGTGGGGACAGGTTTGAGCAGTGATCATATAAAATTTCAGCTGAGGCCGTATCTGGATGATTCAGAGATCTCGGATGAAATGCTGATAAACAAAACAAATGAAGCAGCTGGTGACGAGACGGAGAGACTAAATAAACAAAAGAAGAACACAGGGAGCAAAGTGGCAAAAGTACACCAGCTGTGTTCAGAAATGCAGTCCCATTCTGGCAAGCAGGCTGATATGACCACCAAAGATCTGGTTAATAAGCAGCCAAGTGACATCTTTAGGCGAAGAGGCAAAGAGGCACCAGCAATGGAGGGACAGAAAGAATCAGAGCTATATGAGATGGTTAAACTCCTGATAGAGGAAGTTGCAGAACTCAGGAGGATTCAAAATCGCCCTCCTGAACACATAACCAAGGAAAGAGGCCGCTACCGGAAGGGGTGCAGAGCTTGTCAGGAGAAAGGTGAGGAGGATCGATGTGAGCACTGCTTCAGATGTGGAGCTGTGGGCCATGCTGCCCGCGGTTGTAGAGCAATAAAGAATCCAGCTGAGGGGAGAAGCGATGTAAAGATATCTGTCCATTCAATGAAACCAGAAAGCTCCACCTCCATTCTGAACTACATTGATCCACAAGAGAAAACCCAAGAGCTCCTGCGGCAAAGAATTAAACAACTGGAAGCAGAACTTGAACAAAAAGGAAAGGCTGAGCATGCCAGAGCTACCACCTACATCAGTCACATTCCTTTGCAGCGTCAAGCTAAACTGGATAAACTCATTGGTCCAAGATGTATGGTTGACTGTTTCTTTGAAGGTGTGCCGGTGAAGGCGCTCTGGGACACTGGATCGCAGGTGACCATCATCAATGACGAGTTTAAAAATACTTGCCTTCCCCATCTACAGACACGGAGCCTGAGTGAACTATTGAGTGAAGGTGAAACACTCATTGGTCAAGCAGCAAACCAAACCGACATTCCCTTCTCTGGATGGGTGGAGCTGAAACTCCAACTAGGGCCAAAAAGAGGGGCTCAGGTAGAACTGCCGGTGCCAGTGCTTGTTTCAAAGGAGCAAGGCGTGGGGCAGCCTCAATCATTGGCTACAATGTGATACAGCATCTGGTGTCAAAGGAATGGAGCAGCACCCTGATGTTGTCTCAGAAGTGGTAAAGGAAGCTTTCTCATTCAACGGCAGAAAATCTGTTGCACTGATCCAAATGATGCAGAACGGGGACCAAGCGGAAAGAGAGGGAATAGTAAAGGTGGGAAGGATAAACATAATAGTGGCAGCAGGACAGACGACAACAGTAAGTTGTAATGTTAGGACTGGTCAGCTTGCTGCAAAACAGGAAGTCCTGTTTGAACCAGAAGATATTCCACAGTGGCCTGAGGGGCTAAATGTAGCCAGGATGGTAGTTAGTCTTCAGAAGTGGAACTTAACAAAAGTACAGATCCCAGTTACCAACAACACCAAATGGGATATTACTCGCCTCCCGTACGGTCCTGGGACGAGTACAGCAAGTCAGAGCCATATACCCAGCAGACACCCAACCCGTCGTTGTAACAGCAGACTGGAATGTCAGTAGTGGTGATGGGGTGGCGCGAGTAGTCACAGAAAGTAGAGAGGGGACAGGTGTACACCATGTTGTCAACACAGGCCAAGATGTTAACAAAGAGAGGTGGGACCCACCAGTGTCGATAGATCACCTGACACCTGAACAACAAAGGAAAGTTCAGCAAATGCTGAAAGAAGAATGTGAAGCATTTGCAAAGGATGAGGATGATGTGGGTGCATCCCATCACTCCAACTGAAAATCAGGCTGAGTGACACGTCTCCAGTAAAACGACGTATGTCTCTGTGCCAAAACCACTGCACAATGAGGTAAAAGCATATCTGGAAGACCTCTTAAATAAAAAATGGATTCAGAAGTCTCGCTCTCCTTATGCATCCCCAGTAGTCTGTGTGCGCAAGAAGGATGGCAGTCTTCGTCTCTGTATAGACTACCGGGAGCTCAATCGCAAATCCATCCCAGACCGTCATCCCATTCCTAGGGTGCAAGACATGCTGAACAGTTTAAGTGGGAGTACATGGTTCTCAGTCCTGGATCAGGGGAAGGCGTATCATCAGGGGTTTGTGGAAGAGGGCAGCCGACCCTTTACAGCTTTCATAACACCTTGGGGCCTTTACGAATGGGTCCGGATCCCATTTGGCTTGTCCTCGGCTCCTGCTGAGTTTCAGCGCAGTATGGAGGAATGCTTGCTGGGACTCAGAGACAACACCTGTCTTCCATACTTAGATGATAACCTTGTACATAGTAAGACATTCGAGGAGCATCTCAATGATGTCAGAGAAGTACTACGCCGTTACCAGAGTCATGGGGTAAAGCTTACAGCTAAAAAGTGCGAGCTTTTTAAGTCTGAGGTTAAGTTCTTGGGAAAAATAGTGTCGAAAGGGGGCTACACGATGGACTCCAAAGAGATTGCACCTGTGCAAGCACTAAGGGACCGTAAACCTAAAACTGTGGGTGACCTAAGACAACTGCTGGGGTTTCTGTCCTACTACCGCACATATATTCCTGGATTCTCTCAGATTGCCAAACCTCTGTATGAACTTTTGTCAGTGGAAAAGCTTCCAGAAAATAAAGCAAGCCATAAAAGTCATGGTAGTAAGAAGGAAGGAGGAAAGGGGCGAAAAACAGCTCAACTTCATGCCAGTCAGCCGATATCATGGACAGAACACCACCAAAATGTCCTCAGTCAACTTCTTGAGTTCTTGCTGAACCCTCCAATCTTAGGCTACCCTGATTTTGAAGAGCCCTTTGTATTGCATTGTGATGCATCACAAGATGGACTTGGTGCTGTACTGTATCAAAGGCAGCAAGGGAAACTGGTAGTCATTAGCTATGGGTCACGGACACTAACGGCTCCAGAAAAGAATTATCATTTACACTCTGGGAAACTGGAATTCCTGGCAATGAAATGGGCCATTTGTGAGCGATTCCGTGAATACCTATATTACGCCACCTCCTTCGTGGTCTATACAGACAATAACCCATTGACATATGTTTTGTCCACGGCCAAGCTCAATGCCACCACTCACCGATGGATAGCAGAGTTGGCTGACTACAATTTTACCATCAAATATAGACCAGGTCGCATACACAGAGATGCTGATGTGCTATCAAGAATGCCGCTGGATATGGAGAGTTATATGCAGGCCTGTTCACAAGAGGCCAGTCCAAGAGTTGTAGCTGCTGTCACAGATGGTCTTCTTGTGAAGTCAGAGGAAGAGGGACCCTGGATGTGCCCTATAACCCTAGCAAAAGTTTGTTCTTTAGTAGAGCAGGAACAAGGGGAAAAACAGATGGCTAAAGTGACAACTGAGGAACTGAAAGAGGCTCAAGAAAAGATCCAGTGCTAAAAGGGTACGAGAGTATGTGATGGCAGACCACTGGCCAGAGTTGATGAGACGAGACCGTGGCAATGAGGTGACTGTACTGTACAGACAGAGAAGCAAGTTATACCTGGACGAGGAAGGAATACTATGTCGGCAATCAGCAGGCGAACTCAGATAGTGCTGCCCAGCAAATACCTCCAGTTTGTGCTTAAGGAGCTTCATGAGGAAATGGGACACCAAGGGTGGAGCGCACACTGAGCCTCATCCGAGAAAGATTTTATTGGCCTCACATGCAGGGTTATGTGGAACATTACGTTACCAAAGTGTGTAGCTGTTTGAAACGGAAACGCCCAAACAGGATGACGAGAGCACCATTGGTGAATATAGTAACTACTTACCCTTTTGAACTGGTGTCAGTAGATTTTCTGCATTTAGAGGGCTGTAAGGGTGGCTACGAATACATCCTGGTGTTAATGGATCACTTCACACGCTATGCCCAAGCATATGCCTGTAAAAATAAGTCAGCAAAAACTGCAGCAGAAAAGATCTTTGGCGATTTTGTTCTCAGGCACGGATTTCCCACCAAACTTCACCATGATCAGGGGAAGGAATTTGAGAACAAGTTGTTCGCCCAGATGAAGGAATTTTGTGGTATCCAACACTCCCACACAACCCCATACCACCCTGCTGGAAATGGACAGGTGGAAAGGTTCAATCGAACATTGCTGTCAATGCTCAGATCCCTGCCGAGTCAAGCGAAGTCTGATTGGAAGAGCTCCTTAAATAAGGTAGTCCATGCATATAACTGCACACGAAGTGAAGTAACTGGGTATGCTCCATACTACCTTCTGTATGGGAGAAACCCAAGGCTGCCCATTGATTTAATGTTTGGCCGAAGCCGGGAGAGTGTGGAACTTCACACGATGATTATGTTGCCAAGTGGAAAAAACGCATGGAGGAAGTGTATGAATTGGCATCAAGAACGGTCCAGAAAGAACAGAGTAGAGCAAAGCACGGCTATGATAAGAAAATATATGGAGCGGATCTCCAGCCCGGAAACAGAGTACTGGTGAGAAATTGTGGAGAAAGGGGTGGGCCGGGAAAACTACGTTCTTATTGGGAGGATCAAGTTTATGTTGTGACAGAAAGAAAGTATGAAGATGGCCCAGTGTATGCAGTGAAGCCAGAGCGTGGCTCAGGAGTAGCGAGAGTCCTGCACAGAAACTTGTTGCTGCCCTGTGATTTCCTACCCATAGACAATAGCGACCAGAAGGAAAACAAATTGCAACCAAAGAGAAAAAGACACACACGTCAATTAAATATGGTGGCTGAAGAGGATTCAGTAGATGAGAATGACTGGAGATGCTTAAGGACACTGTCGACAAAGCAGCTTGCAGAGGCACAAGCCAGTTGGGTCCAGAGGAGAATGAGCTCCAGTTAAGAGGTATGGGTGGAGATCTAGGCCAGGAGCTGGATGATGAGCAGGCACTGCCCATAGAGGAGGAATGTGATGAAGGGAAAAGAAACTCAGGAAAAATTGCAGATGTAATGGGGGATGAAAATGAAATGACAGAAGCGGGAGAAGAGACATCATCGGACGAGGTAGATGAGGGTAGCCCAGCTGTAACACATCTGTCACAGAGAAAGTATCCTTTCAGACAAAGACATCCACCCATGATATTTACGTATGATACATTAGGCAAACCTTCTATTGCACAGAGAGTTATTTAATTTCATAGTTGTTGTGTGAAGTATTGTTAGCACAGTTAATTGTTCTTAAGTAAGAAACAGTTCATGGAGAACAGGTTATAGACTTATGTTTTAGTTAATGCAAATAAAGTACCAGTAAACAGACATTGACACATAGACTGCTAAAATTTGATGAAACATGCAAAAAGCTATATGTGGGTCTGTATATAGAGCATAGGGCATGTCGCAGGTGAACAACCCTCAGTACTTGATGCGTGACCCGTCTTATGATGAGGTAATCCTTAAGACATCATGTGGCCAGTGGTGTCTACGCCAGTGGATGACATTAAATGGGAGATAGATGTCATACTAAGGCAGTTGCAAGACAAAATAGCATTGAGTATAGTAACTGACTCCCTTATATGCTATCTTGCTCTAATGTTAACACATTGTTACCTGGAACTAGGGTATGTCGAGTCGACATTCATTTTGGAGGGGAGAGTGTGGGGCTTATGTAATGTGATGTTTCTGTTTTTGAAGGAAAATAATAACCCCCCCAGATGTTTTTTTGTTTTACATTATGTAGTTCATTTTGATGGTTGTGTTTTGGATTTATGATGGGTTTAATGACTAAAGTCTGGTTTGGAGAAATGTTTGTGTAAATGCATGAAACTGCTCAAACTGCTGTGATGAATGCTCAAGAAGGCATGTTGTGCTAGCAATCTAACTGTAGGGGGCTCTAGTAGGGGAAAAAAGGTGCAAGCGAAGACTGAAAACAAAGAGTTAATAGGAAAAAAGGCGGAGAGTTTTGGTGTGTGAAAAGCTTGGAATTAGCGCTTCCATTTGTAAGCAGAGAGAGAAAATTAAGAGATAATAAACGAACCCATCAAATCACGCACGTCTGGAACTTCATTTATTTCAGCATGCAACACTATCGTGTCTCTTCTCCAGTTCTGCCAACTGCACACAATAGTCTAATGTCTTGTTATTGCGGTGTTGACCTTCACTAATTTCTCTTTATCTGTTTTTCCTCTTAGGAGCATTCTTCGAAGACAGTATCGGCAATTTTAACTCTACTCCCTAGCAGCCGAGATTGCATGATTCATTGAGTACCTATCTACCCCAACTGTTCCGGATAACCCCTTCCTGCCTCCTTGCAATGCACTTTTACAAATGAGATGGGCACACAGACTTCACCTGACCTCCCTGTTGTTTTCCACCAGGAGACACAAACTGATAATGAAGAATTTGATGGTCTTCGCACACCTGCATCAACTCCTCCTTCTCTCTCTCCACCTTACATATCTACCTATCCTTCCTACTGGTCTCCTCAAGTCAAATCAAGGTTTTTATTGTAATTTCTACTATACACAGTAGTACACAATACACAGTAAAAACGAGACAACGTTCCTCCAGAACCCTGGTGCACATAAAGTGCATCGAGTGCAACCTAGTGCAAACAGTGCAGAAGGAAAACAGTACAGACAGACAACACAAGACAACACAAGACAACACAAGACAAAACACATAACCCAAAACTAAACACATAACCCAAGATAACGCTGACCAGTAAACCTACTGTATACTTTGATTATACAGTACTGTGCAAGAGAACTTTAAAAACTATAACTAGGAGTATATATAAACAGACACAATGCAGTGCAAAAAAACAGCAGTAGCAGCAGTCAAGAGGTAAAAAAAAACAGCAATTAAACAGTATAAAAACAGTATAATACAGTCAAGAGGTGCAAAAAAAGTAGTATATATAATAATAAATAAATTATGGTGGAATAGATTGAGAATGTGTGTGTGTGTGTGTGTGTGTGTGTGTGTGTGTGTGTGTGTGTGTGTGTGTGTGTATGTGTGTGTGTGTGTGTGTGTGTGTGTGTGTGTGTGTGTGTGTGTGTGTGTGTGTGTGTGAGTTCCATTTCAGTTCTGTGTATTGAGGAGCCTGATGGCTTGTGGGAAAAAACTGTTGCACAGTCTGGATGTGACGGCCTGAATGCTCCGGAACCGCTTTCCTTATGGCAGGAGGGTGAAGTGTGTGTGACGGGTGTGCGGTCGTCCACAATGCTGTTGGATTTGCGGATGCAGCGTGTGGTTAATGATAATGGGGAGAGAGACTCTGATGATCTTCTCAGCTGTCCTCACTTTCCTCTGTAGGGTCTTGTGGTTGTTAACTTTCATCGACACACTCACGGCATCAGTCAAGCCCTATTCTACTTTATATGTTAGTATCAGACTATCAGTTTACTTTCTACTTGGAATTAATAGGTTGATTGAGTTTGATTAAAATATAGGCCAAATAGAATTGATTAATCTATTTCTGTTAAACTCAAGTTCTATAATAGTTATAAGCTAAATATGTTGGTATAAACACTCTAAATAAGTTGGATTAAAATCATTTTTTCAACACAGGTATGACTAAGCTCATTCTGAAGCCAGGTTTACAACATGTACACAGAGGGTGTCAGTTTTCATTTGAATACCTATTTCTTTTCTTACCTAAAAAAGCACAAAATACCGAAACTCGGTGTGGCTCAATCTTTACCCTATGAAGAACAAGAACATTAAGATTATACACATAATATATACAAACCCGATTCCAAAAAAGTTGTTACACAGGAATGCAATAATTTACAAATCTCATAAACTTATATTTTATTCACAATAGAATATAGATAACATCTCAAATGTTGAAAGTGAGACATTTTGAAATGTCATGTCAAATATTAGCTCATTCTGGATTTCATGAGATCTACACATTCCAAAAAAGTTGGGACAGGTAGCAATAAGAGGCCGGAAAAGTCAAATATACATATAAGACACAGCTGGAGGACCAATTTGCAGCTTATTAGATCAATTGGCAACATGATTGGGTATAAAAAGAGCCTCTCAGAGTGGCAGTGTCTCTCAGAAGTCAAGATGGGCAGAGGATCACCAATTCCCCCCATGCTGCGGCGAAAAATATTGAAGCAATATCAGAATAGTACTGAGTTTCTCAGAGAAAAATTGCAAAGAGTTTGAAGTTATCATCATCTACAGTGCATAATATCATCCAAAGATTCAAAGAATCTGGAAGCATTTCTGTGCGCAAGAGTCAAGGCTGGAAAACCATACTGGATGCCTGTGATCTTCGGGCCCTTAGACGGCACTGCATCACATACAGAAATGCTACTGTAATGGAAATCACAACATGGGCTCAGGAATACTTCCAGAAAACATTGTCGGTGAACACAATCAATCATGCCATTCGCCGTTGCCGACTAAAACTTTATAGGTAAAAAAAAAGCCATATCTTAACGTGATCCAGAAGCGCAGGAGTTTTTCTGGGCCAAGGCTTCGGGTACTAAAATGGGCAGCCTGCAGTCCAGATCTTTCACCAAAAGAAAACATTTGCCGAATCATAAAGAGGAAGATGAGACAAAGAAGACCTAAGACTGTTGAGCAGCTAGAAGCCTGTATTAGACAAGAATGGGACAACATTCCTATTCCTAAACTTGAGCAACTTGTCTCCTCAGTCTCGAGACGTTTGCAGACTGTTATAAAAAGAAGAGGGGATGCCACACAGTGGTAAACATGGCCTTGTCCCATGTGAGATGTGGTGAGGCCATGATATTTGAAATAAAAAAATTTTTCTCTTAAAATTAGCAATTTTCTCAGTTTAAACATTTGATATGTCATCCATGTTGTATTCTGACTAAATTTTGATATGTGAAACTTCTACATCATTTCATTGTGAATAAACAGAATGCAATGATGTGGAAGTTTCAAGTTTCAATATTTAAATCATATAATATATATATATTGTATAATCATATAATTAAATATATATTTTAAATCATTCTAAGTAAATAAAATAGACAAAAATAATAATAAAAAATAGACATATATACATATACATAATAACCACAAATCTAAAAAAGTTGGGACACTGTGCAAAATGTAAATAAAAACAGAATACAATGATATGCAAATGTCATAAATCCATATTCTATTCTCAATAAAACAAATAAACATATCAAATGTTTTAACTGAGAATATATGTACCATTTTAAGGAAAAACCAAGGTAATTTTGTAAGTGATGGCTGCAACAGTTCTCAAAAAAGTTAGGACAGGGCCATGTTTACCACAGTGAAGCATCTTGTCTTCTGTCTGTATACATTTGGGAACTCAGAAGACCATTTGCTAAAGTTTTGGAAAAGGAATATTGTCCCATATGTTTCTGATGCAAGATTCTGTTAGAAATCATGTCTGTGCCAAATAAAAGTACACAACATTTATTACACAAAATTGAATATTTAACAGGTTTTGCTCAGTAGTGTCTCTTAGATTGCATTCTGTTGTCCTGTTGTCTGTAATGGTGCTTTGAAATGTTCTGTATTGTTAAATGTGTTAAAAAGGAAATACATACATATGTATATACTGCTAAAGTATATATATACTATATATATATATATATATATATATATATATATATATATATATATATATATATATATATATATATGTATATATATTGTTAGAAATCATATATGTGGCAAATAAAAGTACACAACATTATGAAATTCTCTGTGTCTTATTACAGTGGAACCCGGTTATCTCACCCTCGGTTACCTCAACAACCCTATTAAGTCGACGTTTTTGAAGTGGAACCGCCAAATTCTCGCTTTGTCTAAGCATTTTTTATCGGTTATGTCGACTTTTTTTATGTCGCCGAACCCTAATATCTCAAGCACAAGGGGGGAAAATTTGCCATTTAACGTCGGTTATCTCGATGCAGCCGCAGAAGAACTCGCGAAAGTGGCGGAAAAATCAAGTCTTACAGCTGCTACAGGTGTTGTATTGTATACTGGGGGTGGGGGGGGCATGCCTTCATCAAACAAATCGCGGCAACGCTGTTGTGTAAAAAAACCTTCAAAAACACGTGCATGCACATTCTCATTTATTAACGCACATCATGTACATAAAGAAATTTCAAGCACGTTAATATATTGCCGCCATTTTGATTTTCGTTTATCTCGATCATCGGTTACCTCGATGCTTTTTGGCAACCCCCTAGGACATCGACATAACCGGGTTCCACTGTATTTAGCTTCAAAAGAATAGCATTTCTCTTAGTAACAAGGCTGGCCTTGGACAATATGCTGCCCTAGGAAAGATTTTACCTGGTGCCCCGTGCCTCACAGCCCATCCACCAATAATTATTGTGTTAAAAAATTCACACAGAAACTGTATAGCTTTGTCTTTTTTATTTTTTATTATTATTATTATTATTTTGGATAATGCCCTTAGCATTTGCCTGTTCTGCCTATGCCCTGCTTAGCAGTTAATAATGGGACAGAGGTCTTCATTTCTTAACACCATTTCTGTGCTCAATAATGCCAAGGAACAGAATATAAAGCAACTTGTGAAAGAGTTTTCAGCTGCTATACTTAACCCTAAACTGCTCAGTTGTATGAATTGTAAGTTGGTCTGGATAATGGCATCTGCCAAATGACTTAAATGTAAAATGAACTTGTATTGTGGATATTCATTACATTTGAAATGAATAAAATGCCATGCCTTAATCAATGAATTAAACTGTAATCATTAGCATACTGCTGTGTAATGAGAGGTGTAAAACACTCTAGGACGTGCTCAATTTGGAAAATAATGCTTTGAGGGTGCTAAAAGTGAATCTGATTCATCACCCCGTCCTGCTGTTGATCTACACAATTTACATAGAAGCAAGAAACAAATAATTTTTGTATTAAGTAAAAACATCAGAAATCTTTCAGTGAGAAATATCCTTAATCACTATCAATCAGTCCATGAAAAACATCCATTAAAAAAAAAAAATCAGATATGAGAAGTGAATTGAAATGTATTCTTTTAATTTATTGGGTGATTTCATGTGGTAAATTCCTAGTTTCAGTTTATAGGCAATTGTATTATAGCAATGAGTCATACCTAACTGCTGCCGAGCTCATCTGAAGTGCTTCACAGAAATTTCCACAGGAAATTAAATGAAAGCAGCAAATGCATAGACACGTTTGTGTGTGTGTGTGTGTGTGTGTGTGTGTGTGTGTGTGTGTGTGTGTGTGTGTTTGTGTGTGGCCCGTTGTGTAATTATATTTGGCCCGCGAGGTCATATCAAATGTGTATTAGAGCTGGCCCGCCAGTATATAGCGCATACACCGCTAATACTACAAATCCCAGAATGCTTTTTAGTGGATTGGCGCGTCAGTCCAGACCGCTGAAAAACTCAGTGTAATTAGCGTTGAATTTACCCGGTGATTTACCGACTTTGAAGCCCAGAAATGCAGATTTGAACTGCTCAGTAATCCTTTTGTGGTTGACGTGGAAAGCGCACCAACCAACCTCCAAATGGAGCTGATTGAACTCCAGTGTAGAGACACGCTCAAGTCAAAGTACGACTCTGTGTGTGCTGCACAGTTTCCATGATTCTCCCTGACACACTGCTCCAACTCTGTGTACAAGCTGCTCAAATCCTCTCTATGTTCAGCAGCACATATCTGTGTGTGTAACTGTTCTCTTTAATGAAGATGAACAAAACACCACTCAGGAGTCTCACTGATGAACATCTTCACTCAATCCTGAGGATTTCCTCAGCTCAGAGCCTAAACCCAGACATGATGCTCAGATCAGAGCCAAACCCCAGACATGATGCAGGTATCTGTCTTCAAACAATCAGAGTAAATCAAAGTGTAGAAACTGAGCTTGAATAAATGTTGTCTTTATGAACTTTTTCTACTCCAAGGCATGGACAGTTAATAGTTGAAAGGTTGTTTTTTTTATTGAAGGAAATTATTTTTTGGTTGTTTTGTTGTTGGCCTGTGAAAAAAGGATTTACATTAAAAAAGAATTTGAAATGCTACAGAGAGAGAGAGAGAGAGAGAGAGAGAGAGAGAGAGAGAGAATAAGAAATGAATACCACTGATGTGTGTTTTATTTCAAATTTAATTTCTCATGTGTTTATAATTACACATCTGAAGAGACGGAAAACATGCACAATTGCAGTCATTTTTTCAATAAATATCGAGTTTGGTATATTCACTTCGTCGCAGTTTTTGATTTTGGCCCACTGTGAATTTGAGCTTGAAACCCCTGGTATACTGTATATATTCATACACGTAATATTTTTGATATATTGACATCATTTTGTTGGTATTTTGTTCATCAGTTATGTTGGCTATAATCCTATGGCTTTCTTATTTCTGATCTTATTATTAAAAGTATCTGTGCTGCTGTTCTGTAAATTCCTAATGATAGTAAATAAGACAAGCAGAAATTAAGTGTTAATACACAAAATTGCTGAATTGTAATTGCTTTACAATAATCTTTTGTCAAAAATGTGTTTGACATTTATACAATTTCTACAGCAGTTCACACTTATTGGCTAGTTCTTCTTCTGTACTTGGGCGAATTACATCGATGACCTCAATGCGTTTTGGATCCCACACACAATCTTCTTCCAGACCACTTCGAACCATGCCACATCCAGGAGGACACCAAGCAGTGTCATAGCCGTGATTATGCCAGGTTTTCTGCAGTGGGTGACCTTGATGATCAATTTTCTTTACTTTTCCAACCCTAACTCTCACTCTTATAACAACTCTCTGGTGCTCAGGAGATCCAAAGGGTATCTACTGGCCTTATCAAGATCACGACTGAGGTACACACCACGCCCTAACATGCCACCCGAAGATTGCTTAAAGCCGGTTTTCATGATTTGAGCAGCAGCATGTGAAGAGGTACCATGATACATTCTGTAAACTTTTCCATCAGTAGGTTCTGACCAGCTTTCGAGACAGGGAACTCCTGGACCCAAATCATCTTCAGCCCACATGATGGTGTTTCGGGTGTTATTTTCAAATTACTGCAATTAGATGCAAAAATAAAAAATAATTAAAAAGTGGGAAAAGTCACAGATCTTGCTACATCTACAAATGCGCTACTAATGAAAATTTATTTCATCAATGTTAAATAAATGTCTTCTTACACCTCAAAGCAGTGATTATAGTTTTTCTTTTTCTTTCTTTTTAATAGGGTGTATATAGCTGAATGCTGAGTAAATTCCACTATACTAACTAAACTGAAAACTCAAGAAGCCAAAGAGCAGGGATTAGAGGTGTTTACTAAATTAAAACTCTCTCAATTCATTGAGCTTGACATATTTTCTACAGTTATTTATAAAATATTATTACATTTCATCATTGAAACATCATTTTAAGAGTGGTGTTATAAATGAAAGTCAAAAGTTTTCCTGTTTCATTTCTTACACAAACTAACAGTTCTGTAAACTCCCAAATTCCTTGTAACACTCTCTAGTTAAACTTGGGTAAAACAGTAGATGTTTGGATAAAGTAAAGATTTACTTAATCACATTCAAGTATGAAATTTCAAGCATGATATTTTGCTCAGGTAAAAATATATTTTTGTTATCTAGTCATATAAGTGACTGCAGTCAAAGTTACATAGATTAGCCTTATAGACATTGTGCAACTGTCTTCAAGCTAATTATTCAAAAACAGACCAATTATTGAAACAATGCCACATTTAGGTGGGCACCAAGCAGTTTCATAAACTGCTTGGTTTCTTTACTCTTATTGATTAAAAGGTTAAAGATAAATCTAATAATATTTACATACCTTTGCCAATTGTTTGAAAAAACTAAATGTTCACTTTAATTTCTTTATTTTAATTAGCTTGTAGCTCTCATGGGTGTGGTGAATGGCCAGAGAGAAAGAGGGAGTGATAAGAGACTTGCAAAGTAAGAAAAATACAGCTGACATATGTACAATAAATAAATAACCAGGCTGACAGTAAATATGTGTTGTGCACATAACAGTATTAATAGTTCATTTCAATATGTCATATTATAAACAATCTAAAAGGACAAATAAGTATATATATTTACATAGGTTTGATTAATGATGCAGTTAACACAATCCTTAATTATTTTATTCTGTTTTAGTGTAACTCACCTAACAAAAGAACACGCTTAATAAATGACAGTGAAATGTGATTTTCTTTAACATTTGGACTAGCATGAAAGAAGGTATTTATTTAAACAAATCTCTCTCTTAAAAATGCACATTAAGTGTAATTATTTATAAGGATTATAAAGGATGAGGACAATATTATATAATATTATATATATAGAATGACAATATTATAAAGAAGTTAGAAGACAAAGTACATATTGCTCACCTCGGAAAAGAAAAGGCGCGTCTGATCTGAGTTTGTACTGAGAGGTGGATTATAAATGAAACATACAGAGGGTGTTCAGGGTGGGTTTTTTAAATTCCTGTTTTGTTATGTAACACTACTACTGCAAATAGATGATAAGATTTTATTCTCTTTACTTTCATTTTCATTTTTTATTTCATTTCAGCGTGTAGCTTTCATGGGTGTGGTACTGTGCTGTGCTTGAGTCTAAAGGTTCAGCTTGGTTATATAGCAGTGACTTGCCTTTTAGACTTTACACAGTCATAATACACCCAGACAAACACAAATCCAGGTCTTACTTATCTGTTTAATTTTGTAACACCTACAAAAGTGACAGGCTAAAGAAACTGTGATTTTCTTCATAATTTTTTCACCATTATTTATTTTACTTTTAACTATTTTATCAAGTATTCTCAAAAAGGCCATGTTTTTTGCAAATATTTATAAGGAGAGAAGATTAAGCACTAAATGTGCAAGCTGCCCATTCCACAGGCACTAATGCAATCTCACACTATCAGAGATACAGCTTTTTTAATTGAGCACTGATAGCAAGCCAGATGGTTTCTCTCCGCATTACCTCTGCCTCTCCAGGCTCTTCTCAATCTGCTATTATAAATATTATCTGCAAACATCATAGTCCATGGAGATTATGTCCACTGCTAACAGAAAAGGGCTCAGAGCCGATCCTTGATGCAATCCCACCTCTATTTTGAACCAGTCTGTCATTCCTACCTCACACTTACTTACTTACTCCACTGCCATCTCTCCTAAACATCTCCATGCTTCTACTGGTATGTGATAGCATCTTGGAAAAACGACTTTTCACTCTTTGTCCTCTTAATAGTTGCTCTCCTTACTATTCTTATTGTTAGTGTTAAGATGGTTCTTACACTAGTTCTCTAAATAAATTCCTTTGTTCTCTTTTCAGTGTCTATAGGGTATTTCCAATGTTAGTACGTAATGTATACTGGAAGTCTTTATCTGGGCTCACACATCTCCGGCTATTATGTCTTCTTATCCAAACAGGAAACAGCTTTGGGCCAGGCTTACTTTCCAATATGTATATATACTTGTCTGTTGCCTGCAATAAACCGAAGAAGAAAATAAGCCATTCTGTGTGTTGAATGATTCCTCCCTGATCAGAAAAGCCACCAAGAACGTCGTAGATTGCATGGAAAACATTTCCAAGAATTAAGTTTCGTTTGGGCATGACAAAACACTTATCCACTTCCTGCTTCACCATCTCCACATCACCCAACCTTATCTCTCTCATTTTCCTCAGTTATTAGCTTCTCTAAATATTCCCTCCACCTTCTCAACACACTCTCTTCACTAGTCAACACACTTCCATCTGCATCCTTTATTGCTCTAACTTCCCAGCTCAGTCCCTCTGACTGACAAATCCTTTTTTAGTGTCCAACTTCTCATACAGCTCCTCATATGCCTTTTCCTTTGCTTTTGCTACATCCCTCTTCACTTGCTGCCACATCTCCTTGTACGCCTGCCTACTTTTCTTATCTCTCTGTCGATCCCAAATTCTGTTTTGACAACTTCTTTCTCCTTATGCTTTCCTGCACCTCCTCATTGCAACATCATGCCTCATTATTGGGTAATGTTGTGTTCTAAATACTTTACACCCACCTACCAACACACACACAGATTTCAGCCTCCTTACAACCACAGTATGGCCACCCATCTCCTGGGTCGCAGGTTTACAGTCATTTTCATAGTTTACTCACAGGCCAAAATATAAATATAATGCCAACCAAAGCTCACATTAGGTCCACCCAAGACCAAAAGTTTTTTTGTTTGAGAAAAAATGCATTTCTCTCTTAATCAGAAGAGCTCTGACATTAGCTTCAATTATAATTTAAATATATTTATAGATGGCTTTTTTCATCTTGTAGACTGTTTAATGAGTGCCGTGTTGTACATTTCAAGCACACCCTCTTTTAAACTATGAACATATTCACAATCATGTAACACAACTTAAGACAAAGCTGAAGAATATTTATCATAAATATTTTATAAATATTTATCTTAGCCCCAGGATGAAGAAATGAAACAAAAATGAAGCGAAGTGAATATCTAAAAAATATCTATTTCTTTATCAGCTTTGGTATTTGCTCTGTTTATTTTAATTATGTGTATAAAGTATGTGTCAGCTTATTTTTGCTGTTAATTAGTAACAGATACTGATCTGTTTAATTGTACCACACCTTTCCCAAAAACACAGAGGGTGTCAGTTTTCCTTTGAATACCAGTTTCCTTTCATACATAAAAACCACAAACCTCTGGAGACCTGTTTGGCTCAATCTTTACCTTATGAAGAACAAGAGCATTAAGTCTACATTACAATAAACACATAATCTAGTACATTTGGTCTTTATGTTGATGCAGAACAAAAAGTGGAAGAGTCTTTCTTAGAGACTGAATCAAGGCAGTTTCTTGATGTGGGGTTTAAGCAGCTAACTATTCGTTTAACATATCAATGTATTGTACACTTCATACAATGCAACCATAGTACATGCAGATTATAAAGCTTAGATGAACCTATTGATGCACATGACGCATGTACCACACCAATGAAAGCATCACACAAAATAAATTAAATTAAAATGTAAACATTCAGATGAGCATTAGAATAGATATTTAGTCAAACAAAACTAAAAAAAAACACAAAAGTTTTTTCTGCACTTATTTAAATAAAAACACATTTTCACTTTCATTTCTTCAGCGTGTAGCTTTCATGGGTGTGGTACATGCATCAAGTGAGTCTTAAGGTTAAGCAATGCAAATTTTAATCTTTGCCCTTTATATCAGACAAAGCCATAATACACACAGACACACAAATCCAGGTCCTACTGATCTGTTTAAGCTTTTGGTTTAGCGCTCTCTCTCATATGCACTAATGCACTATTTTTTTGCAATTATTTATAAAGAAAGAAGTATAAATAAATGCTACTACAGCTTATAATGAAAACACAGTGGGTGACAGTTTTCAGTTGAATACCCGTTTCTTATCTTACCTAAAAACCACCAACTTATGGAGCTCTGTGTGGCTCATTAAGATTATACACATAAGATATTATTTTCTGCTGTACAATGTACAACAATGTTAACTGTAGATATGATATTAGTTTAGTGGCAAGATGGTTGCTGTTAAATTAGCTGTAAACAACTATAAAACATATTTTTGGTTTTACTATGGTTTTACATTTTCATCACTCTCATTCTTCGATTAAAAGATAAAATATCTTATATTTTTAAATACTTTGGCTTACTGCTTGAGAAAACCACATTTTCACTTTATTTTCTTCAGCTTGTAGCTCTAATTGGTGTGGGGAATGCCAAGAAAAACTAAGACAGATATTTGCACAGTAAAGGTACTCAGCAACAGATTATATCTACCAGAAGTGACAATGTACAAATGAACAAAATCAACACAGTCTCACCCCACATCGTCGCATATCGACGTTGCCTCGGATGGCATAGACATCCGACGCAGACAGGAGCCCCTTTGCGTCGCTTTTCAACGTAGTTGGCCGTCCTACACACTTAATCACTTATTATTTATAATAAATATTGTTTATATTAATTAACACTTATTATTTATAATAATAAGTGTATCAGATTATTTATACTATATTTAATAAATAATAATAATGTTACGAAATGTCCACTAAATACGACCGATTCATTGGTTGTCCCCCGGCCGCGTCCAAATCCGAAGATGACCCATACCCTAACCCTAACCCTAACTCTAACCCAAACCCTAACCCTAACGCTAACCTTAACCCAAACCCTAACCCTAACCCTAACCCTAACCCTAATCTGAAGATGAGGGATTTGCATTGAAGTGTATAGGACGGGCATCTACGTTGAAAATCGACAACACAGACAAACACAAATCAAGGTCCTATTGATCTGTTTAAGCTCTGGGTTTAGCTCTCTCTCTCATATGCACTATTTTTTGCAATTATTTATAAAGAAAGAAGTATAAATAAGTGCTACAACAGCTAATAATGGAAACACAGTGGGTGTCAGTTTTTGTCAGGGATCCACCTGCCACGCCCCCTTTTGTGGCTCTCATGCCTCCGCTCTCCCTAGAGCTCCAGGCTTAACCACGCACACCTGGGGCTCGTTGTCTCTCATGCCTCCGCTCTCTCTGGAGCCCCAGGCTTAACTATGCACACCTGGGACTCATCATCACTCCACCCCGCTCCTACATAAACCCCTCATTCACACTCACTCCCCGTTCATTATTGTATGTGTTGAACTTTACATGCGGTCTATGTTTTCGTGTTTCGGTTTTCACACAGGACTCTATTATTCCGTTCCATTCGGACTCCACAATCCCGTCCCGGCTGCGCTTCTCCTCCCCGAGCATCTTGGGTCAGCTACGCTTCTCCCAAAGCGCACCTCGGACTCTCTCAACCGAAGGACTGCCCTGTGTGCGTGTGTGTGTGTCCGCGTGTGTGTGTGCTCGTGTGTATCTCTCCTCCTCACACTTGTCATTTAAAACCCGAGCGAGCTGTACTCCGGCTTCTGCCTTCTGTTTCGCTCGCACCCTGACAGTTTTCAGTTGAATACCCGTTTCTTATCTTATCTAAAAACCACCAAATTATGGATCTCTGTGTGGCTCATTAAGATTATACACATAAGATATAATTTTCTTCTGTACAAAGTACAACAAAGTTTACTGTAGATATGATATTAGTTTAGTGGCAAGATGGTTGCTGTTAAATTTGCTGTAAACAACTATAAAACATATTTACAGTAAAGTACTTTAATACCATTCATAGTATAAAAGAACACATAATCTAGTTTTTTTATATGTATTATAATGGAGTAAATCCCATTTTTTGTGCCCTGTTGTATGTTTCATGCACACCATCTTTTAGACTATGAACATTTCATTCTGACTTAATAACTGTTATTAAGTTGCATACTCAAGGCCATAAAATTGTTTTACAAAATACAATCACAGAATATAAAAAATGTGAAGATATTTTATTAATTTCTAGTCATTTTGACAGTGTTAATTTTTTTTTTCATTTATATTTACTGATAGTCTGTAATTTTAAACAACAACTTAGTAATCATGGAATAGTCCTGATGTTTTTTTTTGGTGGAATTATACCAATGACCTTGATACGGCTTGGATCCCACACACAATCTTCTTCCAGACCACTTGGAACCATGCCACATTCAGGAGGACACCAAGCAGTGTCATAGCCATGATCGTGCCAGGTTTTCTGCAGTGGGTGACCTTGGTGATCGATTTTCTTCACTTTCCCAACTTTAACTCTCACTTTTAGAACAACTCTCAGGTTCTCAGGGAGCTCCAAAGGGTATCTACTGGCCTTATTAAGATCACGGCTGAGGTACACACCATGCCCTAACATGCCATCCGCAGACGGTTCAAAGCCATTGATCATTATTTTGGCAGCAGCCTCACGGGAGGTGCCATGATACATTATGTACACTTTTCCATCAATAGGTTGTGACCAGCTTTTGAGACAGGGAACTTCGGGACCCAAATCATCTTCAGCCCACAAGCTGTTCATGTATGCAAAGCCAGAAAACTGTAATAAAAAAATAAAATAAAATGTAAGCATAATTAAATATTGGGAAAGTCACCTATCATGTGTTTTTTACCTTTGATGTTTAAAAGTACATTTCTTTTTGACTGTTTTTATTAAAAAAATAAAAAAAATATGAAAGAGGCTCAACTAAAACCTTCAATGCAACACACATTTATTCACGACATCCTTTCTTTACTCAGATTTTTTAAAATAATAAACTTCATCTCAAAATAAATTTTAATCACTAAACATTTGTTTTACTGATGCTCCAAGTCTCAAATCAAGCACCAAAAATGCTTTAATGCACACATCTGGCGATTAAAACCATCCGTGTGGAAACATAGCAAAAGTTCCGTTTGGTGTCCTGATGACTTACGTAAATTAAAACACCATAATTTTGCCTTCATGCTCTATATTGAGTTTGGTTTCATTAATAATAAACATATATTAGCATAAAGAATCCATATTTGTCCATCCCCATATTGATTAAAGTATTGAAAATTTGAAAAGTATTAATTTATGGTACATTTAAAACAGATATAAATATGCAATTGAGTTGCTCAAGTTAACTCATGACAATCGTGCGATTAATCACAATTAAATATTTTAATCGATTGACAGCCCTAATATATAAACACACACATATATTTCAAGTATTGCATTTCACTCTTTTTATCTATGTATTATTACTGCTTTTTCTTTACCTGCTGTGCTAGAGATTGTCTTGGTTGAATTACATCAATGACCTGGATATGGCTTGGATCCCACACACAATCTTCTTCCAGACCACTTGAACCATGCCACAGTTAGGAGGACACCAAGCAGTGTCATAGCCATGATCATGCCAGGTTTTCTGCAGTGGGTGACCTTGAAAATCGATTCTCTTCACTCTCCCAACATGGACATTCACCCTTATAACAACTCTCAGGCGCTCAGGGAGCTCCAAAGGATATCTACTGGCCTTATTAAGATCACGACTGAGATACACACCACGCCCTAACATGCCGTTCGCAGACGGTTTAAAGCCATTGATTAATATTTCGGTAGCAGCCTCACGGGATGTACCATGATACATTCGGTACACTTTTCCATCAGTAGGTTCTGCACAACTTTGGAGCTTTTCTGGACACAAATCATTTTCAGCCCACATGACGATGCTCACAGAAGTATATTCAGATTACTGCAACTGGAGAAGAGAGAAGTTAAATATAATTAATAGTGGTTATAGAGAAACGAATTGAATATTAACCCTAACCCTAACCCTAATTCAATATTAAATTAGATTTAATAAATTACACAGTTAAAGTACAATTAGAAAATTTAAGGTTATTAAGTTCAAAGTATCATAACTTTCTTTAGCTGGTTCTGAAAATGTGTTAATAAAGCTTGTATATTAAAGCCTACAAGTCTACATGAACAGCACTGTTTTGAAAGAAATAAGAAAATGTTAATTATCCTGTTCATCCTGAATGAACATTAAGTGATGATTCATAACATAATGGAACTTATAAAGTCTACAAGGTCACGGGTGTGCTTTTTAAATGTTTAATTTTTTTTTTACTTTTAAACTTTTGTGACATTTATTGCCCTCTTAATGTGTTTTAGACCATCAACCATGTTTTCTTGTGCAGAAGAAAGTGTGAGTACAGAGTCAAAAGCCCTATTAGTGTACTACAGCTTCTTTACAAATCTATATTTTGTCAAGAAACATTCAGTTAAGTAAAGAAAAAAAAATCCATTGTTACTTTAAGAAATGAAAGTCAGTCAATCTGAAAAATCTCAACAACTTAAAATGTATCCCTAGGTGCAGTCACCAAAACATTTAAATGCTCGGGTTAGTGTTAGGGAAAGGAGTCCAAGACCCACCTCTGCTGCAGAGGATAGGTTTATTAGAATTACCAGCCTCAGGAGGTGTGATGGTATAGGGATGCTTTGCTGGTGACACTATTGGTGACTTGGTCAAACCGGGGGCACACAACCAGCATGGCTACCACAGCCTTTTGCAGCAACATGCCATCCCATTGGGTTTGCACTTGGTGGGACCATCCTTTTTTCCCTAAAGGACTATGACCTTAAACACACCTCAAGGTTATATAAGAGCTACTTATCCAAGAAGGAGGGTGTTGGAGTGCTGCATCAGATGACCTAGCCTTCACAATCACCGGATCTGAATTCATTTGAGATGGTTTGGGATGACTTGGACCGGAGAGTGAAAGAAAAGCAGCCAACAAGCACTCAACACCTCTGGGAACTTCTAAAGATTGTTGACTGAGAGGTGGCTACTTTGAAGAATCAAAAATATAAAATATATTCTGGGTTATTTTTATCATGTTTTTGTTGACTGCGTTATTCCATATTTGTTCTGTCATCATTTTAATGTCTTTAATATCAAAATACTATATTGAAAAAGTAAGATTGAGGATGAACGGAGTGAATGACGTCTAATTCTCCATGTTGGAGAATTATAAATGAGCACTAGGTGGCAGTGTAACGAGTATTAGAGCACATTGGCACAGCAGTGAATTTGTTGTAGTGGAGCAGTACTGCAGCCTCTATTTTTGGATAAATGCTTGGATATTTTACTGCTTGGACTCATTTCATCAAATATTTCATTGAATGACAGGTATATTATAATTACATTTAAAAAAAATAGTTTGAGTGTGATTGGTTAATATTGTGTAGATCTTATGAGATATGCCGTATATATGTTTAATTTATTTAAAAACATTTGTATATGTTTATAAATACTACATTTTTACTCAGACTTTCAGTACATGTATATGTAAATACATGTACTGGAATTATATTTTAAAATATTACACTACAAATACAGCACCTATTTTCTATAAATAAACAAATGCGTGGTTGTGTCAATGTTAATGAGAGATTTTGCATTTAGTGGAAACATTTTCACTTTTTCTTACACTTTTGTCTTCTTAGCTGATCAGGACGTGTGTTACGGTTATTGAATGTTCAGTAAGTTTTCATTTATGTAAAGTCATTTCATAATTCATCCACCTTAACTTGGCTGGCATATGTATGTTACACCAGGAAAGTGTATGTTACACCAGTGTATGTTACACCAGAAAAGTGTATGTTACACCAGAAAAGTGTATGTTACACCAGGAAAGTGTATCTTACACCAGGAAAGTGTATGTTACACCAGGAAAGTGTATGTTGCTCCAGTGTATGTTACACCAGGGACGTGTATGTTACACCAGTGTATGTTACACCAGGGACGTGTATGTTACACCAGTGTATGTTACACCAGGAAAGTGTATGTTACACCAAAAAAGACTGATAGCTACAGATGTGCTCTATATGCAATAAGATGTCTGATGTCATGAAACAAAACAGTGTCAAAATAAAAAATCCATTTTCAAATTAAACATCATTTTAAGAGTGGTGTTATAAATGAAAGACAAGAGTTTTTCCTGTTTAATTTCTTACACAAACTAACAGTTCTGTAAACTCCCAAATCCCCTGTAACACTCTCTAGTTAAACTTGGGTAAAACAGTAATTGTTTGGATAAAGTAAATATTTATTTATTCACATTCATGTATGTAATTCAAAGCATGATATTTTGCTCAGGTAAAAAAATATTATCATTGTGTCTTTATTAGCTAATTATTAAAATAACAGACCAATTATTGAAACAATGCCACATTTAGGTGGGCACCAAGCAGTTTCATGCACATAACCATGATTTAAAATTTTCTTTACTCTCATTAATTTAAAGGTTAAACATAAATCTAATAATATTTACATACCTTCGCCAATTGTTTGAGAAAATCAAAATGTTCACTTTAATTTCTTTAATTTTATTAGCTTGTAGCTCTTATAGGTGTGGTGAATGGCCAGAGAGAAAGAGGGAGATATATTTGCAAAGTAAGAAAAATACAGCTGACATATGTACAATAAATAAATAACAAGGCTGACAGTGAATATGAGTGTTGTGCAAATAACAGTATTAATGGTGCATTTCAATATCTCATATTATAAACAATCTAAAAATAAGTATATACACTTACATAGGTGTATCTATCATTTAGTTCAGCTTGGTTTGATTAATGTATTGTACACTTCACACAATACAACCATAGCACATGCAGTTAACACAATCCCTAATTATTTTATTTTGTTTTAGTGTAACTCACCTAACAAAAGAACACGCTTAATAAAATGCAGTGAAATGTGATTTTCTTCAACATTTGGACTAGCATGAAAGAAGATATTATTTAAACAAAACTCTCTTAAAAATGCACTAATGTAATTATTTATAAGGATTATACAGGAACAGGACAATACTATATAATATAATATATAGAAGGACAATATTATTAATAAGTAAGAAGACAAAGTACATATTGCTCACCTCTGAAAAGAAAAGGCGCGTCTGATCTGAGTTTGTACTGAGAGGTGGATTATAAATGAAACATACAGAGGGTGTACACAGTGTTTTATTTTGAAATTCCTGTTTTATTACCTGACACTACTACAGCAAATAGATGACAAGGTTTCATTCTCTTCACTTTCATTTCTTCAGAGTGTTCCTTTCATGGGTGTGGTACTGTGCTGTGCTTGAGTTTAAAGGTTCAGCTTGGTTTTATAGCAGTGACTTGCCTTTTAGACTTTACACAGTCATATACTGCTACTATAGCTACTGTTTAGATACAAGCCGTGTAACAGACACTGTCTTTCGTTAAAGCCTGTGTAAAGTTCATTAGTTTCAATGTAGGCACCTGTGGCTTATAGACAGGTGCGGCGTATTTATGTTCAAAATACAAATCTTTGTCAAATTCAGTGGGTGCGGCTTATATTTGGGTGCGCTTAATAGTCCGGAAATTACAGTATTTTTTTTTATTGGTATCAGCACACTCCTTCTCCATTTGTTACACAATCTCGTTAAAAACTCCACTGAAATCTTTCCTGAACATCTCCATGCTTCTACTGGTATGTAGAAGCATCTGGGCCAAATAACTTCCCACTTTTTGTCCTATAGTTGCTCTCCTTACTAATCTTATCCACTTTCTGCTTCACCATCTCCACATCATCCAACCTTATCTTTCCTATTTTCCTCATTCATTAGCTTCTCTAAATATTCGCTCCACCTTCTCAACACACTCTCCTCACTAGTCAACACACTTCCATCTGCATCCTTTATTGCTCTAACCTGCAACACATCCTTCCCATCTCTGTCCCTCTGACTGACAAATACTTTTCTCCTTCATTAGTGTCCAACTTCTCATACAGCTCTTCATATGCCTTTTCCTTTGCTTTTGCCACATCCCTCTTCACTTGCTGCCACATCTCCTTGTACTCCTGCCTACTTTTCTCATCTCTCTGTCGATTCCAAATTCTGTTTCAATAGACTTCTTTCTCCTTATGCTTTCCTGCACCTCCTCATTCCAACATCATGCCTCATCATTGGGTAATGTTGTGTTCTAAATTTTATACACCCACCTACCAACACACACACAGATTTCAGCCTCCCTACAACCACAGTATGGCCACCCATCTCCTGGGTTTACAGTCATTTTCATAGTTTACTCACAGGAAATGAATGCAAGAGCAAAAAAAATAAATATAATGCCAACCATATCTCACAATAGATCCACCCAAGACCAAACGTTTTCTTGTTTGTGAAAAATACATTTCTCTTGTCATCAGAAGAGCTCTGACATTAGCTTCAATTATAATTTAAATATTTTTATAGATGGCTTTTTTCATCTTGTAGACTGTTTAATGAGTGCCGTGTTGTACATTTCATGCACACCCTCTTTTAAACTATTCACAAACATGTGACACAACTAAAGACAAAGATGAATATTGTATATATATATATATATATATATATATATATATATATATATATATATATATATATATATATATATATATATATTTATCTTATGATTCATCACACACTTGCACAAGCCCCAGGAAGAAGAAATGAAACAGAAAATGAAGCGAATTCAATATCTATAAAAATTTTTATCAGCTTTGATATTTGCTCTGTTTATTTTAATCATGTGTATAAAGTATGTGTCATCTTATTTTTGCTGTTAGTTACAACAGATACTGATCTGTTTAATTGTACCACACATTTCCTGAAAACACAGAGGGTGTCAGTTTTCCTTTGAATACCAGTTTCCTTTCATACATAAAAACCAGAAAACTATCCATTTCACATTTATGGGTAATAAGCACTTGTATTTAAGCTCATAATTAAATAAATATTTACTTGAACACATTTAAGGAACAATCTCTGTGTGTAAGGGTCAAGGCTGGAAAACCATACTGGATGCCCGTGATCTTTGGGCCCTTAGACGGCACTACATCACATACAGAAATGCTACTGTAAAGGAAATCACAACATGGGCTCAGGAATACTTCCAGAAAACATTGTCGGTGAACACAATCCACTGTGCCATTCGCCCGTTGCCGACTTAAACTCTATAAGTCAAAAAAGAAGCCATATCTAAACATGATCCAGAAGCGCAGGCGTTTTCTCTGGGCCAAGGCTCATTTAAAATGAACTGTGGCAAAGTGGAAAACTGTTCTGTGGTCAGACGAATCAAAATTTGAAGTTCTTTTTTATAAAACTGGGACGCCATGTAATCCGGACGAAAGAGGACAAGGACAACCAACATTGTTATCAGCGCTCAGTTCAGAAGCCTGCATCTCTGATGGTATGGGGTTGCATGAGTGCGTGTGGCATGGGCAGCTTACACATCTGGAAAGGCACCATCAATGCTGAAAAGTATATCCAAGTTCTAGAACAACATATGGTCCCATTCAGATGTTGTTTCTTTCAGAAAAGACCTTGCATTTTCCAACATGACAATGCCAGACCACATACTGCATCAGTTACAACATCATGGCTGCGTAGAAGAAGGATCCGGGTACTGAAATGGCCAGCCTGCAGTCCAGGTCTTTCACCAAAAGAAAACATTTGCCAACTGGTTAATGCCAGGCTTTTTTCTTTCCAATATGTATATATACTTGTCTGTTGCCTGCAATAAACTGAAGAAGAAAATAAGCCATTCTGTGTGCTGTCTGATGCTTCCCTGATCAGAAAAGCCACCATGAGCATCGTAGATCACATGAAAAACCTCTCCAAGAATCGTTTGGGCATGATAAAAATCTAACACTTTTCCACTTCCTGCTTCACCTTCTCCACATCATCCAACCTTATCTCTCTCATTTTCCTCATTCATTAGCTTCTCTAAATATTCCTTTCACCTTCTCAACACACTCTTTCCCTAGTCAACACACTTCCATCTGCATCTTTTATTGCTCTAACTTGCAGCACATCCTTTTCTGCTCGGTCCCTCTGACTGACAAATCCTTTTCTTCTTCTTTAGTTTCCAACTTCTCATACAGCTCCTCATATGCCTTTTCCTTTGCTTTTGCCACATCCCTCTTCACTTGCTGCCACATCTCCTTGTACACCTGCCTACTTTTCTCATCTCTCTGTCGATTTCAAATTCTGTTTCACCAACTTCTTTCTCCTTATGCTTTCCTGCACCTCCTCATTCCAACACCATGCCTCATTATTGTGTAATGTTGTGTTCTAAATACTTTACACCCACCTACCAACACACACACAGATTTCAGCCTCCTTACAACCACAGTATGCCCACCCATCTCCTGGGTTTACAGTCATTTTCATAGTTTACTCACAGGAAATGAATGCAAAAGCAAAAAAAAAATATATATAATGCCAACCAAATCTCACAATAGATCCACCCAAGACCAAAAGTTTTCTTGTTTGAGAAAAATAAATTTCTTTCTTCATCAGAAGAGCTCTGACATTAGCTTCAATTATAATTTAAATCTTTTTATAGATGGCTTTTTTCATCTTGTAGACTGTTTAATGAGTGCCGTGTTGTACATTTCAAGCACACCCTCTTTTAAACTGTGAATATATTCACAATTATGTTACACAACTAAAGACAAAGCTGAAGAATATTTATCTTATGATTCATCACACACTTGCACAAGCCCCAGGATGAAGAAATGAAACAGAAAATGAAGCAAAGTGAATATCCAAAAAATATCTATTTCTTCATCAGCTTTGATATTTGCTCTGTTTATTTTAATTATGTGTATAAAGTATGTGTCATCTTATTTTTGCTGTTAGTTAGTAACAGATACTGATCTGTTTAATTGTACCACACCTTCCCCGAAAACACAGAGGGTGTCAGTTTTCCTTTGAATACCAGTTTCCTTTCATACATAAAAAACACAAACCTCTGGAGACCTGTTTGGCTCAATTTTTACCTTATGAAGAACAAGAGCATTAAGTCTACATTACAATAAACACATAATCTAGTACATTTGATCTTTATGTTGATGCGGAACAAAAAGCGGAAGAGTCTTTCTTAGAGACTGAATCAAGGCAGTTTCTTGATGTGGGGTTTAAGCAGCCAACTATCCATTTCACATTTATGGGTAAATAGCACTTGTATTTAAGCTCATTGGGGCCCATAATAAAATAAATATTTAATTGAACACATTTAAATATTAGTAGCAACTTTTAGAAAAACCAAATTTCCACCATAATGTGTGCTGGTGATAAGAATCTCACTGATATTTATTAAATTGGTGATAAGAATCTTTACATAGGAGATATACATAAGTTCTTTATAGGAGAACACATTGTATAATTATGCAAAAATAATAGGAATACCTGATTTTTTTTGCTCAGGTTAAAAATGCTTTTATCTCATTCTATGATTGACTACAATCAAAGTTACTTGGAAAAGCATTATAGACATTTTGTAATTGACTTCAAGCTAATTATTAGAAAACAGACTGTTTAATGGGACAATGTCACATTTAGGAGGATACCAAGTAGCTTCATATACATAACTATGGTTTTACATTTTTATCACTCACATTCTTTGATTAAAAGATAAAATCGCTTATATTTTTAAATACTTTGGCTAACTGCTTGAGAAAACAAAATTTTCACTTTATTTTCTTCAGCTTGTAGCTCTAATGGGTGTGGGGAAAGCCCAGAGAAAAGAAAACAGATATTTGCACAGAAGTGACAATGTACAAATGAACAAAATTAAGCGGACATAAATACACTAAATAAATACAAAGTAAAGTGAATAAGAGTAGTATTGATGAGTAAATAACAGTATGAATGGTACATTTTTACAATTTTAAAATCCAAAAAACTAAAATAAGTATATACACATATATAGGGGTATCATTGTTTTGTACACTTCATACAATGCAAGCATAGTACATGCAGATTATCTGGGTGTATTATGGCTGTGTCTAGTCTAAAGACTAAAATTTGCATTGCTATAAAGCCTAGTTGAACCTTTTGATGCACATGATGCATGTACCACACCAATGAAAGCATCACACAAATAAATTAAATTAAAATGTAAACATTCAGACGAGCATGAGAAGAGATATTTAGTCAAACAAAACTCTCTCTCTTTCTCTCTCTTTCTCTCTTTCTCTCTCTCTCTCTCTTACAAATGCAATAAATATTATTATGGTAGGAGAAAAAATTATTAAGTAGTAAGGAGACAAAGTACACATTGTTTAACTCTGGAAAGAAAAGATGCATCGGATCTAAGTTTTTAATGAGAGGTGGATTATATCAGAAACATAAAGAGGAGTCCAGGGTTTTTTTTTCATTGAAATTCTTGTTTTTTACCTAACACTACATGGTTTCACTTTACCATGTTAAAAACCAAAAATTGATTAAAAGTTAAAAGATTCATCTCATATCATTTAGATTTTTTCGTGCACTTATTTAAATAAAAACACATTTTCACTTTCATTTCTTCAGCGTGTAGCTTTCATGGGTGTGGTACATGCATCAAGTGAGTCTAAAGGATAGGCTAAGCTTTGAAGCAATGCAAATTTTAATCTTTGCCCTTTATATTAGACAAAGCCATAATACACACAGACAAACACAAATCCAGGTCCTACTGATCTGTTTAAGCTTTGGGTTTAGTGCTCTCTCTCATATGCACTATTGTTTTGCAATTATTTAAAAAGAAAGAAGTATAAATAAGTGCTAGTACAGCTTAGACGGATGTTCTGTAACCACTAGTTCAACGGTAAAAGACCTGGGTGTTATTTTAGACAGCGACTTGTCTTTCAAAAATCACATCAATCAGGTTACAAAAACAGCCTTCTTTCACCTTAGAAATATTTCTAAGCTAAGAAATATGTTGTCTATATCCGATGCAGAGAAGCTCGTCCATGCGTTTATGACCTCCAGAATAGACTACTGTAATGCGTTACTAGGTGGATGTCCTGCTTCATTAATAAACAAGCTTCAGTTAGTCCAGAATGCAGCAGCCAGAGTTCTTACAAGGTCAAAAAAATATGATCACATAACCCCGATCTTATCGTCCCTACATTGGCTTCCTGTTAAGTTTCGAATAGACTACAAACTATTACTTCTCACTTATAAAGCACTAAATGGTTTGGCTCCGTGTATCTATCCAGTCTTTTAACACGCTACAATCCGCCACGCTCCTGAGATCTCAAAACTCTGGGCTTCTAGTAGTTCCTAGAATAGCAAAGTCCACTAAAGGTGGTAGAGCATTTTCACATTTAGCTCCTAAACTCTGGAATAGTCTTCCTGACGGTGTTCGGGGCTCAGACACACTCACCCAATTTAAGTGTAGATTAAAACGTATCTTTTAGCAAAGCCTACACATAACACACATCACATCATAACCTTGTGCTCCAGAACATCTGATCACATGCACATTATCAACTTGTGCTGTTAATATCATGAACAGCAGCTACGCTAATTCCTCTCCACTGCTTCTCTTTCTCTCCCCATCCCGAGGCATCCTGAGGTTGCTCCAGCTCCAGTCACCTCCCACCTCGTGATGATTACGGACCTTTAAAGTAGATGCCGAACTCACAAACATCCTGAACCATCTAGAGACGTACCAGTGCCATTTGGATCCCGCTACATGTGTGGAGTTTTGACATTGGACCTCCTGGAGTGTTTAAAGGCTCTGGCATGGAGAAGCTGATGCTGGATCTGTGGTGATCACAAATGCTGAGCTTATAAAACTCGGAGCTACTAACCATATAGACTGTTTAAGACTGCAGAAAGAACATTACTTATAATCTTATACTCCAGTAATCATGTTAGTTCCCACTCTCCAGTGTTCTGTATTGTTGAAAGATTTATGATCAAACTCTTGATGTCACCCAGATGAGGATGGGTTCCCCTTTTGAGTCTGGTTCCTCTCAAGGTTTCTTCCTCATAACATCTAAGGGAGTTTTTCCTTGCCACAGTCGCCACGGCTTGCTCATCAGGGACAAATGCACACCATTCACCATCACTGTTGATTTGTGTAAAGCTGCTTTGAGACAATGTCTGTTGTGAAAAGCGCTATACAAATAAACTTGACTTGACTTGAAACTTGACTTATAATGAAAACACAGTGGGTGTCAGTTTTCGGTTGAATACCCGTTTCTTATCTTACCTAAAAACCACCAACTTATGGAGCTCTGTGTGGCTCATTAAGATTAAACATATTATTTCCTGCTGTACAATGTACAACAAAGTTTACTGTAGATATGATATTAGCTTAGTGGCAAGATGGTTGCTGTTAAATTAGCTGTAAACAACTATAAAACATATTTACAGTAAAGTACTTTAATACCATACATAGTATAAAAGAACACATATTCTGTGTTTTTTCTGTGTATTATAATGGAGTAAACCCCGTTTTTTGTGCCCTGTTGTATGTTTCATGCACACCCTTATTTAGACTATGAACATTTCATTCTGAATTAATAACTGTTATTAAGTTGCATACTCAAGGCCATAAAATTGTTTTACAAAATACAATCACAGAATACAAAAAGTAAAGATGTTTTAGTTCTTTTATTAATTTCTAGTCATTTTGACAGTATTCTTTTTTTTTTTTCATTTATATTCACTGATGGAATAGTCCTGGTGTTTTTCTTGGTTGAATTATATCAATGACCTGGATACGGCTTGGATCCCACACACAATCTTCTTCCAGACCACTTGGAACCATGCCACAGTTAGGAGGACACCAAGCAGTGTCATAGCCATGATCGTGCCAGGTTTTCTGCATTAAGTGACCTTGGTGATCGATTTTCTTCACTTTTCCAACTTTAACTCTCACTTTTAGAACAACTCTCAGGTTCTCAGGGAGCACCAAAGGGTATCTACTGGCCTTATTAAGATCACGGCTGAGGTACACACCACGCCCTAACATGCCGCCCGCAGACAGTTTAAAGCCATTGATTATTATTTTGGCAGCAGCCTCACGGGAGGTGCCATGATACATTATGTACACTTTTCCATCAATAGGTTGTGACCAGCTTTCGAGACAGGGAACTTCGGGACCCAAATCATCTTCAGCCCACAAGCTGTTCATGAATGCAAAGCCAGGAAACTGTAATAAAAATTAAAATTAAAATAAAATGTAATTAAATATTGGGAAAGTCACAGATCATATGTTTTCACCTTTGATGTTTAAAAGTACATTTGTTTTTTTTATTTAAAAATTTTTCCGTTTTTATTTATAAATATAAAAAAAAATATGAAAGAAGCGCAATTAAAACCTTCAATGCAACACACATTTATTCACAACATCCTTTCTTTACTCAGATTTTTTTTTAAATAATAAACTTCACCTCAAAAAAAGTTTTAATCACCAAACATTTGTTTTACTGATGCTCCAAGTCTCAAATCAAGCACAAAAAAATGCTTTAATTCACACATCTGGCAAATAAAACCATCCGTGTGGAAACATAGCAAAAGTTTAGTTTGGTGTCCTGATGATTTACGTAATTTAAAACACCATAATTACTTTAAAACATTTACAAGATCATTTTGCCTTCATGCTCTATATTGAGTTTGGTTTCATTAATAATAAACATATATTAGCATAAAGCACCCATAATTGTCCATTCCCATATTGATTAGAGTATTAAAAATGTGAAAAGTATTAATTTATGGTACATTTAAAACAGATATAAATGTGTGATTGAGTTGCAATTAATCACAAGTTAACTCATGACAATCGTGCGACTAATCGCGATTAAATATTTTATTCGATTGACTGCTCTAATATATAAACACACACATATATTTCAAGTATTGCATGTCACTCTTTTTATCTATGTATAATTGCTGCTTTTTCTTTACCTGCTGTGCTAGAGATTGTCTTGGTTGAATTACATCAATGACCTTGATACGGCTTGGATCCCACACACAATCTTCTTCCAGACCACTTGGAACCATGCCACAGTTAGGAGGACACCAAGCAGTGTCATAGCCATGATCATGCCAGGTTTTCTGCAGTGGGTGACCTTGAAAATCGATTCTCTTCACTCTCCCAACATGGACATTCACCCTTATAACAAATCTCAGATGCTCAGGGAGCTCCAAAGGATATCTACTGGCCTTATTAAGATCACGACTGAGATACACACCACGCCCTAACATGCCGTTCGCAGACGGTTTAAAGCCATTGATTAATATTTCGGTAGCAGCCTCACGAGATGTACCATGATACATTCGGTACACTTTCCCATCAGTAGGTTCTGCACAACTTTGGAGCTTTTCTGGACACAAATCATTTTCAGCCCACATGACGATGCTCACAGAAGTATATTCAGATTACTGCAACTGGAGAAGAGTTAAAGATAATTAATAGTGGGTATAGAGAAAATAATTTAAATATCTGTATAAGAAAGTACAGGATAATAAAAATAGTTGTTTTACATTATAAAAAAATATCTACAGTACTCGCTTCCGCAAGATAATAATAATAAATTTGATGTAATAAATTACACAGTTAAAGTACAATTATAAAATATAAATTAATTATTTCAAAGTATGATTACTCTCTCTAGCTGGTTCTGAAGGTGTGTTAATAAAGCCTGTATATTAAAGCCTACAAGTCTTCATGAACAGCATATTGCACTTATATTACTATTTTAAAGGAAATATGCAAATGAATGAATGAACATTAAGTGAGGATTCATGACATAATGGAACTTATAAAGTCTACAGCTCTATAGAACTATGAAAGTTTATGTTTGGAAAAATAAATTTTATTTTTATATCTTTTTATATAAAACAATAATTTAGATATTATTGTCAACCCAGAAAAATAGTGTCCTCAATTCTGAAGGCCTTGTGGATACTGCATCCAAAAGCCAATTAAAGTTTAAGATAATTCTTGTTTTATTTAAATTCTTTTCCCTTTGTATATCATTTCAGTTTCATGTATATGATACATTTCATATGAAGTTCAGAGATATATATATATATATATACAGGAAACTGCTTTTGAGGGAAACGAAAATCTATACATAATGAAATAAAAAAGAAAAAAATGTAAACCCTCTATTTTTTTTATGAGCGTGAAAAGAATCAAACATTAGTTATTGTTAATATATAGATGTTATTGGTCGTTTATAGACTGTATTATTAAAAATTAAATACATCACATGAAAGTATAAGTAGTTACAGTTACTGGTAAAAGGTAACTGCTATTCCATGAACTGATATTTTAATGTTTTAATTCTCTTTGAAATAATTACAAACATATTATATATTACTCTGAAGCAAAATTCTGTTGGAGCATAAATTGAAGTAAATGAATTACTCATTACTTACCTCAGGAACAACCCAGCTAGTCTGACTAAGCTCTTCTGCTAGTGATTTCAAAACGGAAATATATTTGCATGCCTTTATGCCTTAATATGTACAAGCACACTGCATTATGCACTACTATAAAAAATGTTTGGACACACCTTCTCCTTCAATATATTTTATTAGATATTACACTATAGTTAATACTGAAAACATCCAAACTATGAAAGAACACTTGGAATCCTGTATTAAACGATAAGGTGTTAAACAATCCAGGATATTTTTTATTAGTTAAGATTTAGCTTTATTTAGCTTTTTGATGACAGCTTGGCAAACTTAGGTCATTCTCAGATTATCAGATTCATATGGTTGTCACCGGGTATGGTCTTAAGGTTACGGGTGTGCCTTTTTAAATAAAAAAAAAAAAAATTAAAACTTTTGTGATCTTTATTGCCCTCTTAATGTGCTTAAGCCCATCAACCATGTTTTCTTGTGCAGAAGAAAAAGTACAGAGTCAAAAGCAGTTCAAGTGGCAGACATATCTCAATATCCACTGCTCACTGGAGACTGGTGAGTCAGGCCATCATAGTTAAATTGCAGCAAAGAAACAAATACTTCAAAGATATTTGGTTCTAATCCCTGTTTTTTGGTTAGACATACAGAGGGCAAACGGACAGAATGTGTGGTTGCCACTGTAATGCATTAAGGAGGAGGTGTGATGGTATAGGGGTGATTTGCTATTGACACTATTAGTGACTTAGTCAAACTGGGGGCACACTTAATCAGCTTGGCTACCACAGCCGTTTGCAGCAACATGCCATCCCATTGGGTTTGCACTTGGTGGGACCATCATTTTTTTCCTACAGGACAATGACCCTAAACACACCTGTAGGTTATGTAAGAGAGACTTATCCAAGAAGGGGGGTGATGGATTGCTGCATCAGATGAGATGGTTCGGGATGAGTTGGACCAGAGAGTGAAAGAAAAGCAGCCAACAAGCACTTAACTTATTCTCTGAGAAAGATTGTTGACTGAGAGGTGGCTACTTTGAAGAATTAAAAATATAAAATATATTCTGGGTTATTTAACATGTTTTTGTTGAATACGTTATTCCATATTTGTTTTGTCATCATTTCAATGTCATTAATATCAATATACTTGATTGAAATAGTGAGAATGAGGATGAACGGTTTGAATGACGTCTAATTCTCCATGTTGGAGAATTATAAATGAGCACTAGGTGGCAGTGTAACGAGTATTAGAGCACATTGGCACAGCAGTGAATTTTATGTAGTGGAGCACTACTGCAGCCTCTATTTTTGGATAACTGCTTGGATATTTTACTGCTTGGACTCATTTCATTAAATATTTCATTGAATGACAGATGTATTATAATTACATTTAAAAAAAAAATAGTTTGAGTGTGACTGGTTAATATTGTGTAGATCTTTTGAGAGCTGCTGTATATATGTTTCTTTTATTTTAAAACATTTGTATATGATCATAAATACATAATTTTTACTCAGATTTTAAGTACAAATACATGCACTTGAATTATATTTCAAAATAGTACACTACAAATACAGCACCTATTTCCTATAAATAAACAAATACATGGTTGTGTCAATGAAAATAAGAGATTTTGCATTTAGTGGCAACATTTTCACTTTTTCTTTCACTTTCGTCTTCTTAGCTGATCAGGACGTGAGTTACGGTTATTAAATGTTCAGTAAGTTTTCGTTTATGTAAAGTCATTTCATAATTCATCCACCTTACCTTGGCTGGCATATGTATGTTACACAGGGAATGTGTGTGTTACACCAGTATACATTACACCAGGGAAGTGTATGTTACACCAGTGTAAGTTACACCAGGAAAGTGTATGTTACACCAGTGTACGTTACACCGGGAAAGTGTATGTTACACCAGTGTATGTTACACCAGGAAAGTGTATGTTACACCAGTGTATGTTACACCAGGAAAGTGTATGTTACACCAGTGTACGTTACACCAGGATAGTGTATGTTACACCAGTGTACGTTACACCAGGAAAGTGTATGTTACACCAGTGTACATTACACCAGGAAAGTGTATGTTACACCAGTGTACATTACACCAGGAAAGTGTATGTTACACCAGTGTACATTACACCAGGAAAGTGTATGATACACCAGGAAAGTGTATGTTACACCAGGAAAGACTGTTGAGGTTGCTTTGACTGTTAAGGGTTTTATATATATATATATATATATATATATATATATATATATATATATATATATATATATATATATATATAATTTTTTTTTTTTTAAACAAATGGATGAACTTAATAAAACATAAATACAATTTAATACAAGTTGAGCATTGCTTCTTCTTTGCAGATTTGTAACATCTTTTGGTGTCTGTTACAGTTTCTTGGTCAAGCTGTAGGACTTTGTTCATACATACCCTTTCTGCCTAGCACTGCTCAATGTGTTCCACACAGCAGTAAGTAATAGGTGGAGAGTTCAGGTTCAAAGGGGGTGTGCATTAATGCCATACCCTTAGGTTAAGTGCTCTCTGGGTAAGGAGATGCACACTGTGTGTCAGTTTAGAAGGTTTGAGAGTGATGTTCTGCTGCAGTAGCTTATACCATCACTCATTTACCTACATGCACATGCAAAACAATCTCTCCTTTTCTCCATCCTCTTCTCCTTCGCCTGAATGCCAAGCGTTATGTCTGGAGGAAACAGGGCACCGCTCATCACCTGGCCAAGACCATCTCAGTGAAGCATGGTGGTGGCAGAATCATGCTGTGGGTATGTTTTCCAGCAGCAGGAACTTAGAGACTTAGAGAGGGAAAGATGAATGCAGCAATGTACAGATATATTATTGATGAACACCTTCTCCAGAGTGCTCTGGACATGGGGTGATGGTTCATCTGCCAAAAGGACAATGACTCTAAGTATACAACCAAGATAACAAAGGAGTGGCTATGAGACAACACTGTGAATGTACTTGAGTGGCCCAGCCAGAGCCCAGACATCTTATTCTTCTTTCAGCTGTTCCCATTAGGGGTTGCCACAGTGGATCATCCTTCTTCATACTACTCTGTCCTCTTCATCTGCCTCTTTCAAACCAACCACCTGCATGTCTTCCCTCACCACATCCATAAACCTTCTCATTGGTCTTCCTCTTTTCCTCCTTGCTAGTGGCTCCATCCTTAGCATTCTCCTACTGATATATATATATATATATATATATATATATATATATATATATATATATATATATGGAAACCCAGTTTTTGGGATTTGGGATTTGCCATTTAACGTCGGTTATCTCGATGCAGCCGCAGAAGAACTCGCGGAAGTGGCGGAAAAATCAAGGCTTACAGATGCTACAGGTGTTGTATTGTATACTGGTGAATCTCTGGTGTTAGTTAGTGCACATATGCCTTTTGTTGTTAAATGTTATGTGATGAACGGGAGGCGAAACCCGCACCGCCAAGCGCGGCTTTCGCCTCCCGTTCATCGCATAACATTTAACAAAAGGTGGGCAAATCAGCTGTGTCCCCCTGCTCAACGTGGGATAAGCAGCAAAAGCATAGAATGAACACCGGCAGGATCGGGGGGAATCCGTGGTGCGCTTTGGGAAGAAAAGAGCAGCCGTTGAGAGAGTGCCGGTGGGAAGACACGTACCGGGATACGCATGCGCGATAACAACGACCGCCGTGAACCAACATATACCAACAATAATGGACGGTGAGAGTGTGGAAGTTTAAATAGGAGCTGGTGATGATGCTAAACGAGCACCATATGTGCGTGATTGAAGCCGGGCGCTTCAGAGAAAGCGGCCGAGAAAGCACCTGCCACGCTGAAGGGGGCCGAAGGGGGCGTGGCAGGGGGATTCCTGACAGATAAACATGTACTGTATGTATTTTATAGCATGCCTTCATCAAACAAATCGCGCAACGCTGTTGTGTAAAAACCTTCAAAAACACGTGCATGCACATTCTCATTTATTAACGCACATCATGTACATAAAGAAATTTCAAGCACGTTAATATATTGCCGCCATTTTGATTTTCGTTTATCTCGATCATCGGTTACCTCGATGCTTTTTGGCGGCCCCCTAGGACATCGACATAACCGGGTTCCACTGTATATATATATATATATATATATATATATATATATATATATATATATATATATATATATATATATGTGTGTGTGTGTGTGTGTGTGTGTGTGTGTGTGTGTGTGTGTATATGAAAGAAAAGGATGTATATACAAAAAAAACATCTCAATCGAGTTTCTCTCACCTTGTCTCCAAAACGTCCTACATGCGCTGTCCCTCTAATAAACTCATTTCTAATCCTGTTCATCGTCGTCACTCCCAACGAAAACCTCAACATCTTCAGCTCTGCTACCTCTAGCTCCACCTCCTGTCTTTTACTCTAAACCATACATCACAGGTCTCACCACAGTCCTATAAACTTTCCCTTTTACTCTCACAGATACCCTTCTATAACAAATCACTCTTTCCACTCTTCTCCACCCACTCCACCCTGCCTGTACACTTTTCTTCACTTCTCTAACACACTCTCCATTACTTTGCACTGTTACCTCAACTCCTTCACCACCTCTTCTCATTCACACACATGTACTCTGTCTTACTTATCCTGACTTTCATTCCCCTTCTCTCCAGGATGTACCTCCACCTCTCCAGGCTCTTCTCAACCTGCTCCCTACTCTCACCACAGATCACAATATGATCCACGAACATCATAGTCTATGGAGACACCTGTCTGACCGTCAACCTGTCCATCACCACTGCAAACAAGAAAGGCCTCAGTCATTCCTACTGCACACTTCACTGCTGTCACACTGTTCTCATACATGTCCTGCACCACCCTCACATACCTCTCTGACACACCTGACTTCCTCATACAACACCACGTCTATAAACATAAAACATATATCCCAAGACTCCTTTATCTTCAAAAGCCTAAATACACAAACATTTGACTATTGTTTTATTATCAGTCAGACAGAATATGGATGTTGAAAATTGTTGAGCTTTTAGTTTAGGGGTGATCACACAACCCATTTGCAAAATCACGCTGTACTTTTTGTCCCTCTGCGTTTTCCGTCTTGTGACGTAGGTCAGAAGCAAAATGGCTGCTTCCAGGAGCGCAATAAGCGAAAGTACTGGTATTTCAAAAGCAGAATACTTAAAGCGCTATTTATCGAAAGATGAGGATGGCAAGAAGTCAAAAGAGAAGAAGGTTAAGAAAAAACGTCCCCAACTCGCCGGGAGAGGGTAAATAAAAGGAAATTGTTTATAACGTTGGCAATAACAAGTAGAAAGTTAGCCTAGCATGTGCAAATGTTCAATACCAGTGGTGTTTAGTGAGTCTGTAGGTAGCCGACCTACACAACAATTATTATTATTATTATTAAATTAATTGATAGTGTTGAACATTGCAGGATGAAAATTGTTGACGATGACATTGACTGGAGGGAACTGGCTGCAAACAAAGAAGAGAAGGAGAACAAGGATGAAGATGAGGATGAGGAGGCGCCTGTGGTAAGTACTATTTGGATGTAAATCAGATTTTTAAAGGGGGTTACCAAATTTCCCAAATTATGTAATATATGAGCACACATCCATATACACTCACCCCTATCTACCTGAACTCTGAAAAGTTCATAAACTACATGGTACATGGTTCATGGTTCAGATCCGGGTCATGGGCAGTGCCAGGTGCATGACCTGAACTGAAATCACTTGATTTGAGAGATCTTATATGAACGATGTCACTGTGTAATTATATGCATGTTAAAAATTTCACAACAGTTACAATGTATGTTAATATTATACCTTGTGCAATTCCATACCATCAAACCATGTGCAATTCCATACCATGTGCAATATCATATTATGTGCGACTTGTTCTTAGTTCCTAGCACTTTATTAATACACGTGCATATAGAGAACATACTTTTTTTTAATTATTATTATTTATTTATTTATTTATTTCTGGAAATAGAATTTCTTTTGGGATTAAAAAAGTTCTATCTTATCATATTTTATGAATTAAACAGGAATGCAGTGAAAATAGAAAACAAAAGAATAAAAATCTTTCCTGGCTTGATAAAATATTTTTGCATGCCTGTTGCTGAGGTTTTCCTAATTACATTGCAACAACTTATAGAACAAAGACAAATAAAACTGTAAAATGCTGATGTTACTTTTTGTTCAACATTAAGTTCATTAAGGCTTTTTAATTGCATTTAATTATATTTTACTTTAGATTGCAGAAATAATAGATGAGCGTCCAGCCGAAGTAAAGCAACTTGAAGCTTTTAGAACTAGTAACAAGTGGAAAGTTCTGGGAGGTGAGATTTATTCCCTTTTTTTAATAATTTTTTTTATTAATTTTGTTATTATAGAAAAATAATACATTTCCCTTTGTCACATTACACCATGTCCTACAACCGCATGCAAGAGTTTATTTCCTTACCTCTGTAACATATTCGCCATTATGTGCATTTTTCATTTAATTTCCATGGTACAGCCACAAATGACGAATCTCCCGAAGTCACAAATTCAGGAACAAGGTAGTTGAGAGTATTTTCTTGCAATATTTAACACAAGATTGTTAGACAAATCTAATGTTTTGCATGTGCTGTGTCCTCACATCTATTAAAGCCCAGAGGACAAGGAGAGTAGGAGAACTCGACACGATTCTCCTGATGGTTCTCCGGTACAGAGAGGACGCCATGACTCTCCTGACCTCTCACCGAAGAAGCGATTGCGCCATGATTCTCCTAATCTCTCGCCCAAGAAAAAGACTTCGGACGATTCTCCTGATCTCTCACCCAAAAGAAAATCTCGCCACGATTCTCCTGATCTCTCACCCAAAAGAAAATCTCGCCACGATTCTCCAGACCTTTCAAATCCCAGACACAGAACAGAAACCAAACACAGACGGCATGACTCCTCATCTCCTTCTCCTCCGCGGAAAACACAAAAACGCGGTCATAAAGGTGCATATTGATTCCACCTCCTTATATCTCGTGCTCATGATTACTGCTTAATAAACACACAACATATTTTTGACTATTTTACAGATTCTGCACAAAGAGAAAAGTCTAAATCCTCCTCCGCTGGACGTGTTCCAGACATGGACCGGTCCCCTCCACGAAGACGCCCTAACACCAAACGGGACTCGGACTCTGATCTGTCTCCCCCTAGGAAAGGAGTGCAGGGAGGCAGGGGGTCTGACTCTGACCTATCCCCTCCTAGGAAGAGGCCACAGGATAAGCATGGATCAGACTCGGATCTGTCGCCTCCTCGTAGAGCTTCTGCTTCTAATACGGTAAACATGAAAGCATAAATGAGTGTGCTGTGTATGGGATCTTGCAACTATGTGACAGCTTAAGTTTGTAGTCATTAACAGGGTTTAAAAAGTGAAGCCAAAATGCACAGATTTTAGACCCTTCCCAATAAAATGTTACGAAAAGAAACAGAAGCCAAACTTACATTTTAAATTGCATATCCACACATCATTCACAGGAATAGTGTACTGTCATTTTTACAAGTTGAGTAGATTTTTCTTTGTCCTTGAAAATGTTTGTCTTCTGATAAAGTAGTTGATGAGGTGACTGACATTTTTTAATAATGCACCCTTTTCTGCAAGCACCCGAAGCTCTTGAGTCAAAAGCCCAATAAACTTCTTTAAATATCTTTAGAACTTTGTACCAGAAAGTCTGTTGCAAAGATTTGTAATGGCCCATAGGCAGTAGGGTATTGTGGGGTAGTTTAATACTTAAACTTGCTGCTAGATAACATTTAAAAACTGGAAACAACCTAAAGCTAAGATGAAAATGACACCACTTGCTAGATGTAATATTACCATAATTTCCGGACTATTGAGTGCACCCAAATATAATTTTGAACATAAATAAGCCGCACCTGTCTATAAGCCGTGTCTACACTGAAACTAATGAACTTTACACAGGCTTTAACGAAAGAGAGTGTTACACGGTGTAACGGGTAAAATATGTTGTGGCTTCTTTAAGAGCAGAGCGGCATTTTGGGAATAGCCTGCCTCCGCATTTTACCGTTATTATTGCATGTGTGGAGACCGAGGAATATGTCCCTATTATTTTCTGATGCTCATTTCTAAGTTTCTTTGACAAACCCGTAACGCTGTTGCCAAGAAAAATAAAAAAAGCACGAGTTTTGGAAACCTGTCTGTGCTTATAAGATTTCTGTTGCAACTGGAGTTAGTGAGCTCTCCCTTCACCCAGACTCAACGCGCTACAACGGCTTGTATCTAAACAGTAGCTTACCAAGAAAGTCATTGTTCACTACCTTCCTCTTTCCTTTCACAACTATTTCTCTCGAGAGTTTATCTTTTGTCATCGTCGTGCGTTTAAAAATCAACACCGGTGAAAGTTTTTCTCCCGATGCCGTGTAGCTCAGAACACAGGTGAGGTGCGTCTTTTCGTTTCCGTTCGGAAATTTTGTTGGTCTAATGTTATGTCGCTCAGTTTTTTGGCTTGAAGTTTGTGAAACCGGGAAAAACCCAGGAAAAATTCATAAATAAGCCGCTTCTTGTTTAAGCCGCGGGGTTCAAAACGTAGGAAAAAAGTTGCGGCTTATAGTCCAAAAAATACGGTAATTTGATTTGAATTTATGTATCTAGTTCAGCCAGCTGTGATAGCTGTGGATATTTAATAATGTGAAGCAGCATTTCTTTCCTCCAAAAATTTTATGTTGTTTAGACTGTAAAGGCTGTCTAGCATTGGATTTATACCTAGCAAATAGTCGCTCAGTATTTCTTTGCTGTGAGCTCTAAAAGCTTTCCTGGTAAAGGTGAAATCGACATACTTCGCATACTTCACTCTGGACAGGTAAACACAGAAGATGCTGCAGAATAAAAAACGGAGGAACGGGTAGAAAACAACGAGAGGTGAGGAGGAGATTCAGGCTGAAGAAAACGACAAAGTTTTCCAATTTTTCGATCATTTCAAACTAAATGATAAAAACACATTCCAGATTATCAGAAATATTTCAATATAACTATATTGAATTTTTCAGGGTGAATTTTTAATATAATCCTCTTTTAATGTGTCTTTTAATTCTTTAATATGTATGTATACAGGAGCCTCAAATGTTATCTGGTGGAACTGCTGGTCTGGTGTCTTCTGATATCCTGCGGAAAGAGCAAGAGGACATGCGCAGGAGGGAAAAACAAAACCGGCCGCTAGAAGGTGTTTTGCTTTAAGGCTTGTGAAATAGGACTGCATTTCTCTCTCTGTAGATCTACGTGTAACACCTAAACTGTTGACTGTTTTTTTTCCCCTTCCAGAGGCGTCGTGTCATGCAGAGACTATTTTCAGAGACAAAACAGGAAAGAAGCGTGACCTGGAGTCCGAGCGTGTCGAGCAGAGCAGGAAAGCAGGGGAGAAAGCAGAGAAGGATGAGAAATATGCACAGTGGGGCAAAGGGTGAGGTATTTTATAGTGTATGGATAGACAATGTAGTTAATTTTGTAAATAAAACCATGGCGGTGTAGGAAAATAAGCAACAATCCGCATAGTGTGATGTAGCCTGAACCTTATTTAATGTTAAATAATTTAATTATTGATTCTTTTTAAATGTTTGTCATGTTTTATTCTTTTTATAGTAACATTTACTGAATCATCCATGTAGCAAGGCTGCTGTTACAACTGAGGATATTTAACTAGTTTGTTCTCTTTCTCTTCTTGCCTCTGTCACCCAGACTGGTGCAGAGTCAGATGCAGCAGCAGAACGTGGCCGATGCTCTCAGAGAGGCCCAGAAGCCTTTGGCACGTCACATCGATGATGAAGACCTGGACAAGATGCTGAGAGAGCAGGAGAGAGATGGAGACCCAATGGCAGCACTTCTGCGCAAGAAGAGGGAGAAGAATGTAAAAGCCAAAGGGATCAATGGTGAGGAATGATAAGGAATCTAAAGTCTTCCTAACAATAATAGGTGTGAGAGTAATTAGGCATTCATTCATGATTTAACAGCTTGGCTACAGTATTACTGTGATAAGGAGGCCCATACATATGAGGTGGTATCAAAAAGTTCTGAGACTAATGTGGCTCACTGGTCACCATGTTGACACTATTGCGCCGATTCAGCGTGAAACGGAAAAGATGCTGACTTGCGTTACGTGTTCCTGAAGTGGCGGGAACACTGGGAGCGCTGTATTGGCGTGAAAGGGGACTATTTTGAAGATGATAGTGTGTAAACTTAGATAAATAAAGTACTTCCTTGTAATAAGAGCGAGTCTTGAAACATTTTAATATGACCGTGTATACACACATTTTTAGTTAGACTAGAATTTGCTTTGGTTTTAAAAATGTATGTATGTGTGGTTGGAGGACCCCAGACTGATCTCCTGCAGTACAGCCTGTAACATCTGTATAAAAGATAATTCTTTTTTTGGTCAAGTGCAAGATCCTATGTTTTTTTTGTTTTTTGTTTTTTTTACAAGATTTTACAAGTAACTGTTCATCAGTAAGTGACTTTGTGATATTAGTTCATTTCAGGCCAATATGGAGATCAGTAACTTTTCTTTGTAGTCTTTCGGCACATCCTTTGTTCTTTCTGCTATAAAACAGAAGAAATACAGTGTAGTTTTGTGATGTTCAACTTGCATATAAATCACCAGGTGTGTTTAAGCAGGTAGATCATCGTACAGAGCTCTAATCTTAGAGTTTTTGAACCTACACGACTAATTCTGAAAACTTGTCAGTGTTGTATTTAGCACCTCTTTGCTGGACAAGATTCAATGCCTTAATTCAGTCATTTTTAGGAAATTTCTAGAAATTATTTTTAGTCGTATTCCCACCATATGTGATGTATTTTTACACTCAACGGAATGTCAACACTTATTGTTTTTTATTCTTTTTCTTTTTAAATTTTGAAGAGAGACCTCGTTATCGGGGTCCACCTCCACCCCCAAATCGCTTCAACATCATGCCAGGTTATCGCTGGGATGGAGTAGACAGGTACAGTTTTGTGTGTGTGTGTGTTTTTTTTTTTACAGATTATTTTATTAGAATGATGTCACTGGAGAGACATGACTGGGTGGTGTGATGCAGCCTAACGTTACCATTACAACAGCAGCACTTCTCAAATTGTTTTATTCGTGACATACAAACTGTCATTTCCAATCTATTAAATATCTACTTGCTGTATTTTTTCATCCATTTGTTTTTGCAATTTATGTGTTGGATTATTTAATGTTGTGGACCAGATTTTTTTTTCCCCCACTCTTTTTCGAATCTTATAATTTTTTTAATTAAATAGCATTTATGACATTTGGCAGTAACCCAGTTATACATTTATACAACAGAGCACTTGATGTTTAAATGCATTGCTCATAGGCCCAGTAATGGCAGTCTGGTAGTGCTGAGGTTTGAACTCATGATCTTCTGAGCCAATAATTATTTGTTATTCCATATTAAAAAAATACAATTTTAACAACTGTATTCGAAATCATTTTATGTATTGTGTCTAACATGCAAATGTCTGTGTAATTTGTTACCATAGAAACAATTACGTAATATAAAACAGGCATTTATATTTCCTTGTGTTTAAAAATGTAATTAGCTTAAATTTTATTTTATTAGCAACCTTTTGCCCAAAGATTCACAGAATCGGATTTTAACAGACATAACTGACAAGATGCTTTAATTTATGTATTGTACAAATGAAGCTAACCAGATTTTAAGAATTCTGATGTAGGCAAGAATGCACAAGGTTGGTGTAATTTGTTTATGCTTTATTTTTATTTCCATTTCATTTCCTGGTGTTTAGGTCCAATGGGTTTGAACAGAAGCGCTACACCAGAATAGCGGAAAAGAAGGCTTTGCAAGAAGAAGCATACAAATGGAGTGTGGAGGACATGTAGGCACACTATAGGATGTGTGAGCATGTGTGTCTGTACATATGTGTGTACATGTTCTGATTCACCAGCATGGAGCAGATTGTCTAAATGGATCTCATGATGTAAATGTCATTAGGGTTATCAACCAAGATGAGCGACCAAATTACACACAGTACATTTTGTGACTTTTATGGACTTCAGCAGTTGTATGTGTGTTTCTGGTTTATTTTGTGAAGTTTATTAAATGTTGCGGTTTCTTAATGTCTTACGTCAAATAATGTTTTCCGAAGTCACATCAAATGCACATAAGACAGTAACTCGGTATAAACACAAGGGGGTGCTCTTCACCACATATTGCACTGTCACACTACATTGCCAAGTTTGCAGACACGGTATGTGCTTTTGAGCATCGCATTCCGCATTTAGTCCCAATTTGCTCTTCTATTTCCTTTCACTCTTCTGGGAAGATTTCCACTAGATTTTGGAGTGGACATTTGTGTTCACAAGCCACACCAGGTACTGATGTAGGTGAGGAGGACTGGGGTGCAGTCAGTGTTCCATTTCAATTCAAATGTGTTCATTAAGGTTGAGATGAGAGTTCTTCCTTTCCAAAGCATGTACAACAGATCTTCATGCACAGGGGCATTGCCATGATGGAACAGGTTTGGGTTTCCAAGTCCAAGTGAACGCAAAACTTTATTACACCGCATCCAAAGACGTCATATACGGTGGTGTGCCTCCTGCTTTGTGGTAACAGTTTGGAGAAGAACCACATATGGCAAAAAAGGTTCAGGTGTCCCAGTACTTTTGTCCACATAGTATTTGTCCTAGTGATTTATCTGTCCTGGATAAGATGCACCATATGGACAAAAGTATTGACTTTTTCAGCCAAAAAAATATATATTTTTTGCATACTTTGGTACCAGTCTACCATTTAGTTTTCAGCTTAAATTTTAATAATAAATGTGTACTTGGAACCAACTTTGTAAATATTGACCGTCTGTTTTAAATAATAGTTGGAAGTGGGTATATGAAAATGCCATGAGAATTAAATAAAAATTATTATTATAGCGAAATGATATGGGGTGACGGGTTTCTATAATTATAGCACATTCATGAACTGTACATTCATAAAAAAATCTGATGTACTACATTTGGAGTAAATTGGAAAATTGCATTAAATGGATTTTTGCCTGATCATGTCTTGAACATTGTGCTAGATCTGGAACTCATTATAGCAGAGCAGCAGGGATCCAAGTGAGAGTGGTCCAATGTCTTCTTCATTTTGTGGGTCTGGTGGGCAGCCTGGACGTTTTCAGATCATCTGCTGTTGACAGAAGAATTTGTTGATCCAGAAGCCTTAAAACATTCATATCAGAGAAGAACATTAGTCAAGTTCCAGAAATACCCCAAAAAAAAAAAAAAAGATATAACATCAAGGAATACACTTACAAGTTTTGTAGTGGTACACAGTTTAGGTGTCTTCTGTTTAAGTGACAATTGCTCCTTCAGATGAGCCGGAAGAGGACGAGAATGAAGACAAATGTCCCATCCTGGGTAGGTCTCCATTTGGACTGTCTTAAAGTCAGCCCTACAGAATACAAGAGATTTACTGCTTATTTTTTTATTTTGAGATGATTAACATATATATCATTCTAGTTAAATGTAAATGTATTTGTTTCTTGCCTCAATGCTGGGTTGATTGCAAGGTTATCAGGGTGTGGTATGGCTTGAAGTCTCCTCCCATAAATGCACTGTGGTAGGACAAAGTTCTGCTGGTAGTGCGTTTGGTAGCGTGCTGTTGGAGTTCTTTCACGTCTGGCTGGAAATTTTCTCACCATTAATAAAGGATCACCGTGTAAAGCTTGAGGTGGAAAAGCTTCTTGGTTGGTTGTTATGTAGCTTTGATCCCCTGCAGTGATTATTAATTCAGAAGTGAGTTAGATATTTTTGGCAAACCACAAGATGTGCCTGGTCTACACACAATGCGTAGACATAATGGGCCTCTTATAGTAAAGGTGCACCTAAATGTTTTTAGTAGGCCAAACTAAAGTTTACATTCCAGACAGGACTACAAAAGTCTCGGTAACGCTGCTTTTCTTTCCTCTCACACGTGTATGTTGATTAAAGCAGTCACCTGTAAAATATAAAGCTTCTTCATAGTACAGCTAATCAACATACAGAGATGCCTACGAAATCTAATAAAGGCAATATTGCACAGAAAACCACAAACTGACCTAAATGGTGAGAATGCAACAACCGATCAATCTGCCGTTAATACGGCGGAACCACTACAGTGTCAACTACAACTGATATACACTAGATCTCCCATCTATTGTTAAAATAAAATTACTTTTGCCTAAATAACATCGTCTTATTTGTCTTAAATTAAAGATTTTCAAGTCAGTGAAAGATTCATAACAATTTCGTTACATTTGTGTGTGTAATTGAAATGAATAGAAATATAAACGTAAGTGCAATCTGTATATTAAACTGTGGTAATTGCCAATTATGTTATGAAGACAATCTATTGTGCTTCACAGTAGTGTTGTTTACAATTGATGGAAGTCCAGCTTATGCCTATATATTACCTCAGACTAAGGTGCTTGTAGCATACAAATGTTTTTCCATGCATGGCTTTTATCAAGTCCTTTCTTTCTTCATGACAATTTGCAAAAAAAGTATAATTAGCTTATTATGGAAATGATTATTACAAGAATCCTCACCCTCCAGTATCAGATTGCACTTCCGAATCTTCTTTGGTTCTGTCTTGGAATAGGGTTTGGGGCCAAAAGCTATTTCTGATGTTGTTACCATCTTCTCACGTTTATCCGGATAAAGCAATAAACCTAACAAGAATATAAAACATATGTAATTTAATGTTTGTGTTTATTTATTTAATTCAATATATAAAATGCAGTTGTTTTTATGGAAAATCGACCATTTAAGTAAATGAATGAGCTGAAATATAAATTTCTACACTTTTCCACGCTAATAACTATCCCTCTATTACTAATAACTAAGCTTTTTCGAGCTATAGTTTTATAGAAATTATGAACCAGAAGTCTATCTCACCTATAATTCAGTTTCCAAGTGAATGCAATGAATGTGGCATTCACTTGCCACATTCATTAACAATGCTAAAGTTAGCTAGTTAATCTCCCTCAGCTAAGGAGATTAACTAGCTAACTTTAGCATTGTTCAGGCAACATCTTTACATAAGTAACACCATCATTACCTTTATAAATTCATCTTTATCATATTTATTATATTGTACTTGGAATCTTATTTATTGTATTACATTGTGTAAATATAAATAAAAACTATAAATAAATTTTGTAAACTATCCAGTATTTTGCTCATAATTGAGGTGTAACTTATTTGTGTGTGATAATTTTTATTCTGCATTTTACCTGCCACAGCAGGAAGTTCCCCCACCTGAGGGAACGCTTGCAATGGCTTTATCCTTTGACTGTTCCTAAGATGCAGGCATCCAACTCGGAAATTATGCCCAGTGGGAGGAAGTGGGCATAGCATCTTTGTAAGTGGCCTTTTCTGTGCAGCCATTACTTTCTCTGTACTAAGAAAATTAATTTGTTTATTAATTATTTACCATGTACAGTACATGTCTGTAGATACTGGGTTGCCATGTTACACCTGAAATGCTTCCTTCTTGACATAAATCCCTGGTTTGGGTGTAAGTCTAGTTTGTAGTGTTGCCAAGTACTTAGTGAACAATAATGTCTGGAGAATTCTCTATAATACTAATCGTAATGCACTGTAGATTCACTTGCAGTACATTTTCAATTTATTTCAGCATAAAATTGATTTAAATGGACAAGATGGCAGATTGACTGTTCGTTTGAGCAGCCAAAAAGAAAAAGTAGAACATGTTTAATCACAATCCTTATGTGATATTTTCTTACTTATTTGGCATGTTCACTTAAATAAAATATGCTTCGAAGTAGTGCATATCAATGCTGTAAATACATACTGCTCGTTTTGAATCCCACCGCTTGTTACACTTAGCACTTTACATCAGCATTCACTTGCCACATTCATTAACAAGTTTGTATAGATGACAAGCAAAAGCATACAAATATGTGAAAACTGACACGGGCAAGGAAAATAAAGTGCAGCAAAATGTTAGCATGATATGTAGCTAAACTTTGGTGAGTGACTTGCTACCATTTTATTATCACTGCAAAAAATAAAAAGGAGAACAATAGAGCTAAATCATTTTCTTTACAAAATGTATATACATGTGTGTAGAAAATATACAACGTGAATATTCACACATTAAACCATTCAGGAATGCAAAACTTGTATGTACAATCAATCATAAAAACAGTCAAAAGTAACTTTTAAATTTAACTTTATATATTGTTATTATTGTGAACAAATGCTCACCTTCACCTTGATTGATTACTAATCACACAAATTCTATGTGATTCAAGATATTCTAGTAGAGCCTCGCATCAACCAGTGTAGGAGCTCTGTTTTTCTTACATTCTTACAGCAGGCTTGATGATTGAAATCCACGGTAATCCTTAGTTGATGGTGGTTGCCATGGCAGGCCTATTCTTTCCAAAAGCCTTTTAAATGAATGAATCAGTTTAAGAACAATAAGACCCACAACAGTGATTGACACCAAGGTACTAACTGTACTGGAGTTTTATTTAAGTGGGAATTTTATGTTCCTGAAATGCAGATACATTGAGTCTCTATGGTGCGACACATAATGAAATGGAATTACACTTTAGCTCAGCAGTGTTCAAGCTGAATTTTTGCAGAGCCTGCTCCAACATTACATCAAACCCCATACACATACAGAATTTGTCACAAAATACTAATCCACATTTTAAGTGAGCATAATCATATTAATTGCTTTTTAATTGGAATTTAACATAATCTTAACACCTGCTACTCACTCAAAAAAATGAAATGTGGCTGCTGTTGGTCCAAAGAATATAACTATGTTTAAATTAAATAATGTACTTAAGTTTGTGTATTAAAATTAAATTAAGTGTGTGTATGTGTGTGTGTGTGTGTGTGTGTGTGTGTGTGTGTGTGTGTGTGTGTGCACGCATATATATATATATATATATATATATATATATATATATATATATATATATATATATATATATATATATATATATATATATATATATATATATATATATATATATATACTGTATATATACTCTGAGGATTTGAGATCTAGAATTGTTGCTCTCCACAAAGTTGCCGAGGCCAAAGATTCGTTAACACCCTGAAATTAAGTTACAGTACAGAGGTTTTCCAAGAAGGGTTCTACTTGAAATAGGCCTCGTAAGGTTCCATCAAAGAAGTCGAGTCCTCGCACTGTGCGTCAGGCGCAGAATTGCTGCAGCATTGCTTTAGAGGATGCAAAAGCGGAAACTTCACTTGTCAGTGCTCAGACCATACGCTACACACTGCAACAAGTCGGTTTGCAGGCCATCGTCCCAGAAGGAGCCTCTTCTGAAGCTGCTCATAAGAAAACCCACAAACAGTTTGCTGAAGAAAACCTGTCTAAAAGCATGAATTTCTGGAACCATGTCCTGTGGTCTGATGAGACTAAGATAAACTTGTCTGGCTCAGATGGAGTACAGCGTGGGCTTGACGACCTGGTGAGAAGTACAAAGAGATTTTTTCTTGCGTACAGTCAAGCATGGCGGTGGTAGCATCATGATCTGTGGTTCATTGCGAGAAACGTGGATTCCAACATGTACTGTGACATTTTGCACCTGACGCACAGTGCGAGGACTTGACTTCTCTAATGGATCCTTGCAAGGCCTATTCAGAGTAGAACCTGTCTTGGAAAACCTCTGTATCGTAACTTAATTTCAGGGTGTTACCGAATCTGCAACCTGGATAGTTCGCGACTTTTCATTTGGAACCAGACTGTTTTAATGAAACAGTATTCACCAGAGTTGTGTTTTTGCACCTGCAACAATTGGAACAACTCTGACCTCAAAGATTATTGTGCATTTTTTCCATAGCAAAAATTGAAAAATTCTCCTTATTTAGGACCATTTTCGGATGTCTTGTACTGGTCGCTAGGATTGACAAACTTGACTTTTGTAAAAACATTACAGTGGGATAATCTGTATGATGCTACTTAAAGATTTAGATGTACAGTAAAGCATTAACTTATGCTCATTTTACATTGTTCAGAATGTCAAAAAACGTGAATGCATCCTGAAAGCCCTTACTGTCTACCTGAATGAAGACCATCAAACCTTGTGAAGAAGTATATGGTAAATCATTTAAATTTTTTTTAAACGTATTTTATGTTTCTGTGCAGCCAACCCCTCCTCTCACCCTTGATCTGTTGGTAATTTTTTTTTTATACTTAATATTTTTAGGATGTTATACATGATGTCGTTGCAACCTCGATGCGCAACACCACCCTGGGAATCTATGACCTCGTACATGAAGGAGCAGATGCTACAGACCCATATGAAGATGTTGGCATCATCATTAAAGGCATCCAAATATTTGAAAACCTGAACAATGTGGCAAATGCATGTTCTGTGATACTTGGTCTAATTTATGCATTAAACTTGGTTTAACCACAAGATCTGAGATACACTTTTAAAGTATTTCAAAAGTTATTTATGGAACTACATAAAAACAAGCATTCAAACAAGGTCCAGGTCCTGAAAAATAAACTCTTTTCATAAGGCAGGACATACTGTATGTTTTCTCCATACAGTTGTGCTGTTTTCTGTAGCAGTACATTTGTTTCAGTACTGATCATGTTCATTCCTTCATGTTGGTCTTGCATTGAATAACTGATGCATTGTTAGCTTTTTTTCAGTTTCAAAGAAAAAGGAAATATTAAAAAATAAGGCTTTTGTATTATTATTTGTTTTGTATTATTATTTTGTAAATGCTTATAGTTTTATTAGTATTTTTGTAATAAGTAAAACATAAATTAGATTTTTGGAAAATAAAGGCAGTTTTCATATTTTGTACTGTAAACATTCTTGTTGGAAAAAAATGTAAATACCTGTAGATTCATTGAATAAACTAATCAATAAAACTGGATTACCGGTATTGGTTTTGGTTGAAGGCAACAATATAAATTTTAGAATAATTGAACTTAATTAACTTAATATATTAAAACGAATTTAAGAATGTTAAGTTGATTTAACTAAACAACATTACATAACCTTTATGTTATTACCTTAAGTTTACTGAAATCAATATTGTTACTTAAATGCAACATTACGTGAGTTACGTGGAACCTGTTGACATGAAAAGTTAAGTAAGGCCAACATTTCATTTTTTTGAGTGTAGAAATCTCTTCTGTTTGAAGCCATAACATATAAAATAACTGAAATCTATCTATCTATCTATCTATCTATCTATCTATCTATCTATCTATCTATCTATCTATCTATCTATCTATCTATCTATCCATCCATCCATCCATCCATCCATCCATCCATCCATCCATCCATCCATCTATCTGGCTGGCTGGCTGTGTCTGCCTAGTTGTCTGTCTGTTTGTTTGTCTATCTACAGTATTTTATTACAAATGACTTCAGTGTATAGCAAATACAACAAAATCGACCTTGATTCAATAAATGTTTTGGCCATTCATGCTTTACATTTGTGGTAAGGTTTAAGGTGTATTATTTAGGATTTTTTTTTGAAGGGACCAATAGCACTACCTTGCAGAGAAGGACATAAAATACACTTTCAGGCTATGAGTATTTATCCTAGTGCTGTAGTGTGTGTGTGTGTGTGTGTGTGTGTGTGTGTGTGTGTGTGTGTGCGTGTGTGCGTGCAATGTTAACCATGAAACAAATTATTATTGATTGATTGATTGATTGATTGATTGATTGATTGATTGATTGATGATAATGATGATGATGATGATGATGATGATAATGACAACAACGAGGATGCAAATTATTATTATTTATTTATTTCAACTTTATGAGTATTAAATTGTCAGCCATTTGATTACATAGGGATGTATGCAACACTTTAAATCCATTTGTTATTGATTAAAACCAAAAGTTGTTTGATAAGACATTGAAAAGTGTGGGATGAAAAGCAAAGAGAGTCGAGAACTAATCATTTAAAATCAGCTGTCTAAAAAAAAAAAAAAAATTAGGCAAGACACTTAAACTGCTTTATTACTCTAAATTCTTATGAAGGAAATAACAGGAAGCCAGTAAATGTGCTATCAGCATTAGAAGTCATGAGCTGACTCACTCTCGTGCATCCATACAACCCTACAGTGTCCCCTACCTGCAGGTCCTGGACCACAGACCCAGAGGTCAGCTGCACTCCTTCAGAAAAATCACAGAAGCTTATAACCACTGCATTATTCTTCTTAATACACAGGCAGGCATTGTTCCCTGCAGACACGTGGTACGCAAAGTAATAAACACCTCGCTTTATGGCTGTGAAAAGACCTTCATTGAGATCAAGGCCAGCCTTCTCGGTAAAGACTTGTTCTTCAAAGTCAAGTATTTTATGCTGAGCTAAACCTGTTCTGGAATTCGCCCTTTTTTTATTAGAGAAAAAAAAAGGCGTAACATCTGAAATCGACTGAAAAGCCCCCTTTGAACCTTTTGCACCCTTTTTTCCTGTTGCTCCTGGTCCTCCTTTGTTCCCTTTGAGTCCTGGTCTACCAGGGCGCCCAACAGCACCCAGTTCACCCTTGGCACCCTTCAGTGGATGTGTGTCTTCTCCTGCATACAAATAGATCATGTAGAGTTACATTAAAAATTTTTATTAATTTATATATATATATATATATATATATATATATATATATATATATATATATATATATATTTTATTTATTCAACATTTAATGCTTATATGAATTAAGCGGATACAGTTTCTACATATCTGTAATTAAGACTACATTATTATGTTAACATAGGAACATATTCATATATATTACTTAATTACTATAATACTATTATAATTAAATAAATTTTTTAATGAATAACATGGTTATTTTGCCATAAACAATAACTTACAGAACCTAGAGATCCGCAGAGATTTTAAGCACTGACTAAAAGATTAACACTTATAGTAGAATTTTAAAGAAAGATATTTTACCAGGATCTCCTTTATCCCCCTTTAATCCATTATTTCCATTTGTGCCAGGAGTTCCTGGGATGCCTGGCACACCAGGGTACCCATTGTAGCCATTACATTTGTCTGAGACAGAGGGAGTCACAACCCACAGCAAAACGCTTACAGGTAGAATTGCATACACTGACAAGGAAACCTGCAATAAAAAAAAAAAAGAATAATAATAAATAATGATGATGATAATAATAATAATAATAATAATAATAATAATAATAATAATAATAATAGTAATGATAGTAAAATTTTGATTTTGATTTTGAGTAATAATTGCAGTATTATAATTATAAATTACAACACACCCTGTGCTGACCATCTGTTACAAAAGATATTTCTTATTACCTTTGTTAATATATTTCTTATTTGTACAGTATAAAGATAATTTTTGTTCAATAACTTACCATTGCACCAAGAAACTTTTGCACTGTGCTTGAAAAATCAGCAACAACCTCAAGTGCAAGAGACAAAAAAAAACATTTTCCGTTAAGAATGTATTCCAGTTTTCATTTCCCGTTTATCAAACGAAGAATTGCACAACACGGACTAGGAAGTAATAAAATGCAAATTCAGCGTGTATCAGTCCAGAATTGAGTAATGTTTTATAATGTATTTTTTTTTTTTTTGCTTACATTAGCAAATTACAACACAACGTAGACATGAAAAACATCTTGTGCAAAAAAACGATAAGATTAGGAGAATTTTAGACTGTAATATATTTGTATTATATGGTAATGATATTACTGTATATGGTAATAGTAATTCTAACACACATTCTCATTAGCAGATGCTACAATATGATTGCATTTGTTATAGCAGCTGCCTTTTTCAAAGCAAAAGGTTTTCTAATCATTCATTCGAATTAGTTCTCATCTTTGTTCTTTCTGGAACTTGCTAATAGAAGTTGCTCTACAGAAAACATTTAAGGCATCTCCCAGAGAAACATCTGAAGAAAACGAGTGATTTAGAAAAACATTTCTTTTATTTCTTAGTTGTGTCATATTCTGCAATTATAGTCCCTATTTTGTGGTTAATGTGTCCAGTTGAAAGAAATGGTCTGTCTAATGACATTCTGTTTTATGCACTATTTTGTGCATGTTGTGGGTGTGTATGTATCGGTGCTATTCATTAAAAAATGACAAAAAGATCTGTTCTGCAATATGTGCTCTCTCTCTCTCTCTCTCTCTCTCTCTCTCTCTCTCTCTCTCTTTATATATATATATATATATATATATATATATATATATATATATATATATATATATATATATATATATATATATATTTTATTTATTCAACATTTAATGCTTATATGAATTAAGCGGATACAGTTTCTACATATCTGTAATTAAGACTACATTATTATGTTAACATAGGAACATATTCATATATATTACTTAATTACTATAATACTATTATAATTCAATTTTTTTTTTAATGAATAACATGGTTATTTTGCCATAAACAATAACTTACAGAACCTAGAGATCCGCAGAGATTTTAAGCACTGACTAAAAGATTGTGTGTGTGTGTGTGTGTGTGTGTGTGTGTATGTGTGTGTGTGTGTGTGTGTGTGTGTGTGTGTATACTGAGACAATGAAAACAAAAGTATTATATTTTACTCCAGTGACATTTTATTACTGGCACAGAAATCAGACATGCTCATGCTCTTGATTGTACAGATCTTGATATGAATTAATATGAAACGTGTAATCTTGTTTTGGGAAACACTAGAGAGCACCTCAGTGTGCATAAAGCAGGAAACCAGAGAAGACACTGTTGCCTTTATCTCCAGCTGAGTACATGCCATTTACCCTCAAATCAGTCGTCTCCAACCAGACTTTACTATTATGCTTCAGGTACACAGAAATGCCCCCGGAGCTCAAGTTATACTGAGCTTGAATGTGGTCACAGAAAATAAATTGTGCTTTTCCATCAACAAAAAGCCTAACACAAAGTGTCTTTGTGGAGGTTGCATGGTATACAAAATAGTAGGTACCAGGGATTTGACACACAAATTTACCCTCATTAACATTGAAATGATTTTTGACATTAGTGATGACTTTTGGAAACATGATTGGGGTTTTTGGTGCTGGATGTTCATAGGTTTCACGAGCTACACAGAACGCCGAATGTAGTTTGGAGTCACTTGTATCGCCTTTATCGCCAGGTGGACCAGGTGGTCCTGCTGGGCCAGGATCTCCAGGGCTACCAATCTTACCCTGAGAACCTTTGATGCCAGCGTCCCCCTTTTGCCCTTTGATCACTTTATCCACCAGGTCCAATGTACGCCCTATTAAGATAAACACACAGACTTAACTCAACCACATGCTTCAAAACAACAAAACACATTAAAGTACTATCATTTTTTTTAAATGTGAATTCCTGCAAAAAAGCCAATGCCTAATGTAATCATTTAAAGCAAGGTTTCTATTTAATGTGGAACCTGTAAAAGTTTTTAGACCCTAAAACTGACATTTATAAATATAAAAACAGCAGGGCATCTGTCAAAAACAGTCCAGAAACAATTTTAAGTTGAATTATTTTAAAACTTCTAAAGCATTTAGAAATCACTTCTAACCAAAAATTTTTATGCAATCCTTAATGTAATGCTCTGAATTCTTCCTGTCCATATTTTCTTTTTTGAACTATGAAAATGAAATACTTTATTTCTGTATAGCATTACAGTCCTGCATGAGTGATAAATACCGAACCTAATTCATCTGCATTCAAACACGCATATACATATATATATAAGAATTCCTATTAACAGATTAAACATAAAGTGTTGGGGAACATTTGAGCACCAAACAATAGTAAATAACAAAAAAAAACTACATTTCAACAATATATTACTTACCTGCCTCGCCTTTCTCCCCCTTCTCACCATCCCGGCCATATCGGCCAGGAATTCCGGGTATACCTGGCAGTCCTGGTGTCCCTGCACGGCATGTGTCTTGAGTGGATACAGAAAAAACCTGTGCTGCCAACAGCACTACAAATATAAGCCTATGGTTGAACATGGCTATCACGGAGCATCAGGTTTTCCTTGGCTGTATGAGTCTAAGCTTTGAAGCATCTAAGTCACCGAATATTATTGTCAATCACATGAAATCTTCTGTGTTCCTCTTTTCAAAACTGCCCTGTGAAAAGCACCGCCTTTAAATCACTAATCAGACCTACAGTAGAGTTTAAGGTTTCATTTACAAAGTATTCATGAACACCATTGAATTGGGTTGATTAATATTATTAAGCAATGTATTACGTCTTCATGAGCAAAACTTTTGTAATAAAGGTTTTCATGTTGCAGTTATGTTAGGTATCGTTTGTAACTGACTAATTCATAATACATAATTTGTAACTAAATTATACTTTATACTTTATTATAATATATTGTGCTTTTTTGGCCCCAGGATTTATATTTATATTGAAATCCATTCAACATTTTAATTGTAAATAGATCCACACCAGTGTCAACTGCATCAGATGTCACTAAATTGGGTGGTGGTGTTGTAAAAAAGGGAACTGGATGTGGGTGGTTTTTGGGCACTATACTTATTCACAATGTTTAGCAATGTTTTTTTTTTTTTTTAGCTCAATTGACATTTCTGTTGATTTCTGACATTATCTATCTATCATCTATCTATCTATCTATCTATTTATCTATCTATCATCTATCTATCTATCTATCTATCTATCTATCTATCTATCTATCTATTTATCTATCTATCTATCTGCCTGTCTGTATGTTTATTTATATATATATATATATATATATATATATATATATATATATATATATATATATATATATATATATATATATATATTTATTTATTTATTTATTTATTTATTTATATATATATATATATATATATATATATATATATATATATATATATATATATATATATATATATATATATATACTCAACTCAACTTTAACAAGCTTTATTGTAATTTTACACATACACAGTATACAAATAACCACATAGTAAAAGTGATAAATCTGATGTTGAAATGTAATGTAAGAACAGAGTCAAGTGCAAGTGCACAGTCAGAGGTGACTGTGTGTAAGTTTGTGCAATGTCCAGTGTGCAATATTTTAACAAAATGAGCGAATATCTATAGTATATATATATATATATATATATATATATATATATATATATATATATATATATATATATATACACACACACACACACACACACACACACACACACACACACATACACACACATCATGCCTGACCAATAAAAATCCCACACCTATTCAGTTTCACAGAAAGATTTATTATTAGAATGGGTTTAACAACTGAAATATCCATTTGGATTGCAAAGAACATTGCATGAAAGTGAAAAGTGAATAAAAAGTGAACAAAAATGGAAAAACCTTGAAAACAGTGGAAAGATAATACACTTGCACTAAAATTCCAGATTTTTTTTTTAACCCGTAGCAAAAATCAGAAATCCATTAAACACAGACTTTTCAGTTTTTGACATTTTGTATGTCTCCGTGTTGTGCTCTGGATTTTTAAAAGGTTGTATCCACACTTTATTGCCCTTAGCAAGCTCAATCACAAATCCACCAGACATAACCTGGGATACACTTGATGTACGTTTGTTGAAGTCACAAAATGACAAGGTCACTCGAGCACTGTTGTCACTCATTAGTTTTACACATAGATCACCCTCAGAGACAAAGTGAAACACAAAGTAATACATTCCAGGAATCTTACACGTGAAATAACCTGTTTGAATGTTGAAGTCTGAATTCAAATTAATAAGCTGTTCAGTAAATATCAGAGGGCTGTTGTACCTCGGGTATTCATTCTTCTTACGTGTCACGGTAAAGGCTGCTTTTTTAGTATTGGACACTTCACTATCTATACTGCTGCCTTGATTTCCCGTAGGACCGATGGGACCCTCTGGACCAAGCACACCAGGTAAGCCTTTAGGACCAATGTCTCCAATGGGACCATCTTCACCCTTATCTCCTTTAAAGGCAGTCAGTTCCTGCATACTCTTTTGTACCAGCAACCCTTAAACAATGCAATACATTTCTCATTTATTCATTCATTTATACATTTGTCAACTTCCTTTATTCTGGTCAGGGTCATGGTGGATCAGGAGCCTATTCTTAAAACACTAAGTGGGCTTAATTGGGAATAAACCCTGCAAATAAATCATTCACACATAGATGCAATTTAGTGTAGCCAGTCAAATAAGCAGCATGTTGCTGGTTGATAAAAGAAACCCAGAAATCCGGGTAGACTAGTGGAGAACACAGAGTGTATCAAAAGTTATTTTGAATACTGTATATATTGAATATTATATATTAAATATATAGATATAGATATACAATTGTGTATTATATAACATTTCATTTAGAATATATGCATATAAGAATTATAATATATGAATATGCTCATGCTAATAATGGAATTAGTCACAAAGATTAAACATGAACACGATATATACCTGGCTCTCCTTTCTCTCCTTTTTGTCCAGGCCAGCCATCTTTACCAGAAATTCCTGGCTGTCCTGCTTTCCCATCCTGCACCCGACAATTATCCTGGCAGAGAATAAAGGACAACAGTGCAGCCACCCAGACAACTGCAAACAGATGGACTGACAGCTGCATCCTGGATAATCTAAGAGTCATGGAGACATAAATAAGCATTAAATAATCATTCAAAATTTAGATTCTTTTTTAATTATTTTCTTTAACATAGCTAGACTCACCAGTATCCCAGTGTCAGCTTAAAGATTCAGACTTCTTCTCTCTTTACTTAAAATCTAAGTGAAGCTGTATTATGTCATAGCAATCGGACAAAAGTTCAGTTTCATTTCCCCAATTAAATAGGAACAGAATTAAAGAAATACTGGACAAATGTGCAGATATGTGCAAAAGACTGTTTCTGCTTCTTCATCTGTGTTTTACAAAGTCAGCAAACTGTACATGTTTTCACAGCAAGGTAAAATTACATGAATTCTTCTACAATTGTGAATATATATAAAAAAAAAAACAGCACAAACCGAATCTTAACTCAAAATTATTTTATAAGATGGTGTTACTTCCAGAAGCATGAACATTTATCTACACTAGTGTATTACGCATACACATAGGTATTGTTTAAGATAGGTGTATCATATTAATAACATCTAAATATTAATATTGCCAGAATGATTAATTGAATTAGATATATGCCATTAGCCTCTTAGGATTCATCACATTTACAACCCCTAAGGCTAATTCTCCAGCAACTACAAGAAAAACAGTGTAAAATGATTAAGCTGATATAACTTTATAATAGTGAATGTTTATTGAAGTTTAGGGGGTTAATCAGGACCAAAAAACATGATAATGGAAGTTTTATTGCATGGGTATATAAATACTGGTTATGCACTACTTATACTACAGTGGTGTTGAATTATGACAGCTCAACAAATAATGCCAACGGCAGGGCAAGCTTCAGGTTTATATCAATGTGCTCATTCTTGTTTTTTAAAGTATAGGCTAAATTACTAGCGTAATCATATGCAGATTTATAAAAAGAAAGTGTGGCAATTTAACAAATAAAAATATTAGTAATATTGTGAAAGTTTAGATATGGAGACTTTTAGCATTAACGAAAGGAATCTCCATCTATATAACAGTCAAAGGTAAATTGCAATTTTAGGTTTTCACTCATGTGACACTCTTTCAGACATTTGATATTGCATTTTCTGTGTAACAAGCTGTACTAGCTTTTACAAAACTATACTATATGGCTATAAGCGCTTTAAGGTTATATAACACTATAAGTAATATATAATGTAAGCTTCATCAAACTATCCTGTTGTGAATTATTTTTTCTCACTAGAAATATAAATGTCATTTGTTCTTAATAAACAAAGAGACAAGACTCAAAGCATTTTCGTCTTCTTCACAGTCAAAGACACCGGTTAAGGGTATAGGTTCTGCTCTGTTCTCCTTCTCATAATAGGGGCAGACCTTAAGGTGCTCAGACATCGATGGGAACTTGTCCAAGCACCATTGATCCACAGGCGAAAACAAGTTGCTGAATTCCCAAACCTAAATAAATAAGGAAATATTATTAGGACATCATGGCTTAGTTATAAAAAATTTTTTACAAAAGCAAATGCATGAGATGATTATTAAGGAAAATCTGACCGTATGTCTAGTTCTCCAGCACTGTCTACCATGTGAGAAGATTTTCTTCTCCCATTTGAGCGAGACCATGCCTCTTTCTTGCAACAAAATTCCACACACCTCTCTCATTAACCGGGATACGAGAGCCAACTGAGACAATGTAAAGCTGTCCAGGAACCCAGCAATGTGAATGAGAACCTCAAAAGGCAACTTGCTCAGAGCATCTTGGTTTCGTGCTCGCTTCCTCTCTGTAGTCACCGTTGTCACACCTTCATAGAGAACGGATGGCACCTCGGGTCTAAGGGTGAATGTGTTGAGATCTTTATCATATGAGACCACGGCTTTGTGTGTAAAAGGCCGCAGCTGCCTCTGGCTGAATGTGCAACCCAGATAAGCCAGAGGGCATCTATGTTCAAACCATCCATTTAAACAGAACTGGATATCAGAGTGTACATTCTTATAGTGAGAAGAAAATTCATCGCGTCTGTATGAATTGCAGCATATGTATGTAAATGCAGAGCTGCACTTGTTATGTCTGTTGGTGACACTCTCAGTTTGTATCTGTACATCAAGTTGCAAAGCTCTATTTGCTGTGAGGTCTGCCAAAGATGTGTCAGCTTTGAAAGGAGCAGAATAAAAATCATAAGTTTGAGTTCCTTCATCCTTAATAAGTGCATCTGCACAACTGGACTCTGCAATAAGGTGTCCTCTGAGTTCTTTCTCTAGAGAGCACAGAAGGCTTGCTTGAACCTCATCCCATTTTGGCATGTCCACCAATTCTATGTTCAGGTCTGCCGTGTCAACAGCTTTGCTCTCTTTTTTGTAATGAGAAGGATTGCGTATACGACTTGACCTTGCCATGAAGCTAGTGGGAACTTTGAACGTTCGCACAATTTTGATCTTCATGGGTTCCAAATTACTATACACAAATGTCTTATTTGGACGTGTGTCGCATGCATATAAGGATGCTGCTATCAGAAACTTTTCTTCATCCATTTCATATGGATTTAAATGTGGCATATATTTAAGTACGTCTGAATTCCTAATTGGTGTTTCAGTTTCCTCTTTTAGTATCTCCAGTTTGTGCGAGTTTTCTTGGGGCTTTGGTGCTTTGCTACTGGAAGCACCATTGGTTTCTAGTGTCTTTACAGTTTGCTTGCAACCACTCAGCTCCATACTAAACATCTTCTCCCAGATTTCAAACCTATCAATGCCTGCTACATTAGTGTCCCTTGCTATTGCCTCTCTCTCTTCCTGAGTTAACTCTCTCTCTGGAGGTTCAAGGTCTGAGACAGCACATATAGGTATTGAGGCTTCTTGTGCATCATAAGGTACCCCTCCAACAGCTCCCTCAAGTTCTTGAACTATAGATTTCTCCTCAATCTTTTCAATAAGCTCAGGAAAAAGATCCTTCATTTTGAGGGACTGAAACAGAAGTCTCTGGTCCCGCAGTGCCATGGAAAGGTCCAGGGGCTCCTGGGTGTAGTTTTCCTTCAAAATATTCTTGTAGAATTCAGGAGGTTCTGTCTCTTCAATGGGCCAGCGGTTCCACTCCATTGAGCAGACCACCACACTAGCAGGACACACTTCCAGGTGTTTGCCAAGCTTGGAGCGACACATGGTAAAAGGGCAGCCATAGTGTACATTGATGCAGGGTACCTTCTCATTAGGGCAGAGCAGTATGTGTTCATCCTCTTTGCACATATGAAAGGAGGCACCACACAGCAAGCGGCAGTTGATAATTGGGCATGATACAGACGTCTCTATGGGAACTTTGCAGCGTCTGTTGTGGCAGCTCTCACAGTGCCTGTGAAGTTTGGATCCTGATGTCCTTTGTCTTCCCTAAATTAAATTTTGATAGAGAGCTATTTTAAAGTTTGCTAAGTTTTTAGTCCAGCAATTTGTATTTTAAGACAAAGATTTGTTACTTACCATATCTACAAATCACTGGAATAATCAAAGCTTGATCATATGATAATCTGTAAAGTATAAATCTAAAGGTAATTAATAATTACAATCTGTGTGACAATAATCCAGTTATGTTATGAAACACAGACTCCCTCATGTGGCTAAAAAGAAAAACAATTCAGCAACAAAATGCCCCAAAACAACCAAGAGAAATTGTTACCTAGGGTAGAATGCGTAAATCAGATACACACGTGCATGCAATACAAGCCTGATCTTAATCTAGGATGTTACCATGGGGAAGAAAATATATGTCATGGTATCAGACCTGCAGATCAAAATGCAGATTGTCCTATTGCGGGTCAGTGTGTTGCTTGAGTCCTGCTTTGTTTCTGTAAGACTAAATGCACTCATTTCTCCCATGTGACTCAGTGTTAAAAATAGAGAAAGGTTGGCACTGTGGATGTATAACGTGACAAGACTGCTGCAACATGGAGTCTGGTTACAGGTCATCAGTCCCTCTGAATTCCAGGGGGGAGGTCAAACAGAGCTCAGTGTTATGCAACATGGCGATGAATCGGGAGTTGTTGAAGAAGCTGAGGAAAATCATTTGAACATTTATCACCATTATTCAGCACTATTTACACAGCACAGCACCATTATAAGTTTTCAGACAGTCTGTCTACTATTTTTTTTATTTTAACCCAAAATTAAACACACTTTCAATGCAGCACATTACTTAAACTGTTCGTGAGCACAGTACTTTAAACATACAGTTGGCCACTTCGGTAGGTATGAACCTCAGTGATGTTTAATCTGATTAGCAGGTACAACAGAAACTGTCAATAGTGCTGAGAATTAGCAATTGTTAAATGAATCCTTGTATGCTGTATCATTAACTATGGAGCTAAGTGTCACAAAACCTGATTCTCGTGCAAGAAGTGAGCTCTACAAAGACATAGTTTTGCCAGGGCTGCTGTGGAAGAATTTAAGTGGCCTTCATAGCGCCTGACATCAACCAGGTGTGTAATGACCTTTGTAATTAAGTGATGATTTGCTTCAACTAGGCCATCCTGCCTAATGCCTGACCTCTTGCACTATTGGGACTGAATAAGCACATTTCTCCCACAACCACCTCAAACATCTTATAGAAAACGTTCACCATGAGGAGTGGATCCTGTTAGAACAAGAAACCTCGTTTTTGAATGGGATGTTCAATATATTATAAAAGTGATAAATAATACAAAAAACAAGGCAAACAAATTGATATGGTCAAACTTTTTTTGAGGAAACATTTATAGTAAAATGTAAAAAAAGTCATAGTAAAATAATGTAAGTAAGATTTTAGCATGAAACACAGAAACAGATACTGTAGATCAGGGGTCATCAACCTTCTTGACACCGAGAGCTACTTCTTGGGTACCGACTAATGTGAAGGGCTACCAGTTTGATACACACTTCTGAAATAACAAATTTGCTCAATTTACCTTTAATTATGTGTTATTATTAATAATTAATGATATTTATCTATGTAAAACTCAATTGCACAGAGGGTCAAAACTCAAAGCACACTTTAGGTCACAGGCCGAACAAGATAAACATTTATTGAACACACTAAAACAATGTTTTTTGAACATAAATATGAATAAAAACAGACAGGAATATTATTCCAGAATAAATCAACTTAAACTTTAAATAAATAGCTCTCCATAAAAATATCTCCTGTCAACATTATACAGGTTAGAAATATAAACAAAAAAAATTGTGCTTTTAAGTAAACGTTAAAATAACAACGAATCAAAACAATCAGATTTCTTTGCTCTTATTCCATTTTATAAACAATTATGTTAAACTTTAAATAACTTCAAATATTTTGCTCTCCATAAAAAATATCTCCTGTCAAACACCAGACTTCTCACAGCTTCATCATGCAGCTCTTCAGAAACTCTCCCTCAGAAATCATGCAGCTCTCCCGGCTGATGTGCCTCTGACTTCTCCTCTGTTTTCACACCAGCTTCACTTTGTGATTTTGCTCTGGTGAGAAACATCTGCTGAAATGTCAGATTCTTCTTTAACTCTTCTACTTTCTGTATCTTCTGCTCTGCATTCAGGTTTTTCAGCTTCTCCTGATGTTTTGTCTCGTAGTTCCGTCTTATATTCAATTCCTTAATTACATCCACATTCGCTAAACAAATAACAAACACGTGTTTACCGGCAGTGTCAGTAAACATCTACTCAGAATCCCATCGGTATTCTGTTTTCAGAATCCATTTTTCTCTTCAGTAACTTTACAACAGTTCCCAGGTAATCTAGCGTTCGGTAAGGCAGCTGAAGCGCTGCATTATGGGATCTGTAGTTTGTGTTATCAGCGCTTCATATCGCCGGGCCATTAATAACAATTATAATAGATCTTTATAGAATCATCTCGCGGGCCAGATATAATTGAACGTCGGGTCAGATTTGACACTGAGTTTGACACCCCTGATCTATGTGAAGACTTTAATCATGTTAATAATTTATCACAATAATTATCAACAAGGATTTAACAAGGTAGGAAACAGCTATTTTTAGAAAAGGCTCGCGGGCGACTCATGTGGTCCTTGCGGGGACCTGCACTGATTTTTCATGCTCAAGCAGCTACATTGGTTTAGGTGAGATGAGATGATGTGGAAGTGATTTACTCTAAAAAATCCAAAAAGGACTTCTTTACTGAAACATTGAGACTTCATTCAACATTCATTTTATATCTGATCTCTTCACTTGAATTTTCATTCAATATAGTGTAATAACTGCACTTATAAAAATTGCACAACAAATACAAATATTAATCAATTTAATTTTACCGGCGCCCCATAAACTGTGTTGCTAGATTTTTATGATCCTTTGATCCTTTGATGTTATTCTTCTTCCACATGGTGGGCAGTGGAAAAGGCTTTGTTTTGGGTTCTCTTTGGTAAAATGGACAGTGCTGAAGGTGGTCTGACATGGGAAGACTGTCATCAATACACCAAGTACCCACTCTGCTAAAAAGACTGCTGAACTCCCAAACCTTAAAAAGAATGAATGAGAAAAAAAGAGAAAAGGGTCACTATTTGAATGCAATTATTGATAAGCACTGATAAATATACTTAATACATATACCCTTGACATTTTCCTTTTTTGATATGATACCGATATCGGAACTGTAAGTATTGACCAGCATCTGATATTGCTATAATGTTTATGTAGACCACCAAAATCCAACCAGTCAAGACACATGTCTGTCTACTTGCCTGGCAGGCAGAACACTTACCAATTACAAATAACCCTCATTGCAGAACAAATAAATCAGTGGGGTGGAGTCAGACCTGATCCACCTGCTCCTAACAGGCTAAAGTCAAGCCAAAGGTACTGAGGATAAAGACATCTTAGTTCATGCTGGATAAGTGTGTACACTATGTTGCTTATGTGTTGTTCAGACTTTTAAGAATCAGGTTCGGTTCCACCTCTGGACTTTTGGTTTTAACAGCAACGCCTCTTGCCAATTCTTAAAGCTCTGCCTCTTTCCCTAGTATTCAGGTGTTGTAGACTAGCCTGTGGTTAGGATTCAAAACAACTAGTTTGCCAAGATTTTAAGGCTCACATTACAGCAATCTTTTATTAATAATTATCTAATGTTTATGCATTCGCTTTTCTGTACTTTACTTGAGGCCCATTTGGGAGACTTTTACTTTAACTCCACTATATTTAAAAGTCAAATATTTTACTGTTTACTTGACTACAATCAGCGTGCGCTCTGTTTTGAACTTGTTTTTAAATTGCAGCTTGGTGGTATCTACTTAACACGAACCTACAGTTCAGCGTCAGTTCAACAGCAAGAAGAACATTTGAGAGGAATAAATGATAGAAGATACTCTTGACTCTAACTTGCCACAACACCCGTGGCCTAATTTAAGTGATTCTTTTGAAGTAGTTGAAAAGAAGGTTATGGGTTCATGGGCTTTGGGCTTTGGGAAAATTGTGTTTGATATTGATATTGATTGATATCAATCAGTGTTTGACTCATTAATATCATTCTATTAAGAGATTGTTGTGCTAAGAGTAACATTAGAGTCTTATCATATAAAATGACTTGATTAAGCAAAGAGTCTTGTGACAGAAATTAGAATAGAAAATTATAGCCATAATAAATCAGAGTACTTTGGATACTTAGGTACATTTGAAAGCAAAAAGTAATATTAAGAGCACGCATACTGGAGTAATATTTTACCTAGTGTATTTCTTTTATATTTTGTTCACCATTAATTTATGCTACACAACATTATCCATCATAAAAATACTTACTATGGATGATTTCCATTTGGCTCCCCCATGGGTGTATAGTTTTTTCCTCCATTTTAAGCAGACCATTCCTCTCTCATGCAGTAAAGTCGCACTAACATCTCGGAAAAGTCGAGACACTAAGGCCAGCTGGGAAAGAGAGAAGCTATCTAGGTACCTGGCGATCTGACACAGTACCTCAAAAGGTAAATTACTGAGAGAATCCTCATATCCAATTTGCTGTTTTGGGATCATTTGAGAATCAATATCAGGTCTGAGTGTGAAGACGCTAAGGTCCTGGTTAAAGTAGACCGTAGCTTTGTGTGTGGAGGGCTGGAGTCGTCTTTGACTGAAGGTGCAGCCCAGATAAGCCAGAGGACATCTCTGCTCGAACCAGCCATTCAAACAAGACTGGATATCTGAGTGTACGTTTTTATAGTGAGATGCAAACTCATCCCTTCTGAAAAAATGTTCACACATAAATGTGAACTCAGAAGTAGATTTATTGTGTCTAAGTGTCACACTCTCTGTTTCCATTTGGAGATAAGGTTTTAAATCTCTGTCCTCTGTAATATCAGCCAGAGTGGCGTTGTACTTAAAAGGAGCTGCGAGAAAGTCATATGTCTGAGTTGCAATATCAAAAGTAAGTCCATCTGTCACCACAGATTCACTGATCTTGTGTCCTCTGACCTCAACTTCAGCAGCACATAACAAAGTTGCAAACATCTCATCCATCTTCTGAGTCTCCTCTTCAGTAGTCAAACCCAACTCAGACGTGTCCACACTCTTGTTCTCTGTGCACACTTTGCTGGTATGATCTTTAAGATGAATGCGTTTGTGCCTGTAACTGATCGGAACATTAAAGGAACGAAGAGTTTGAACTGGTATTGGTTCCAGGCTTCCATACACAAAATCTTCTTCTCGTGGAGTGCAAGCCTTTATCTGGCCAAAGGAAATTAGCATGCGTCCATGATGAACTACATACATGTCGTACTCTCTTGGATTTACTTCCTTAAGTCTTTCCAAAACTCCTTCTTGCCAAGGAGCAAGGCCAGTTTTAGGGATGCCTGTTTGGACAGCATCTCCTCCACGTGTATTTTCTTTATTTGCCTCAGCAGATTCCTTTTGATGAGAGGTAGATGGGTATATTGAACCTTTACTTTGGTTAGGCCTATCTTTTTTAACTTCTGCTTTTGATACTTCTTCCTGGTCCTGCTTGCAGCCCCCTCTCTCTTTGCTAAACATCTTCTCATATATGTTGTATTTCTCTTCATCCACAGTGAGATTTTTCTCAACGGAAACCTCCATCTGGACTTTTTTAGGGTCACCTTCCATGCAATTCATACGGCTTCCATTAAGCAAAACGTCACCTCCTCTTGCGTCATCCTCTGCTTCTACTTCTGTTTGAATAGGTTTTTCTGGTTCCTGCATCAACTGAGGAAAGAAGCTCCTCATTTTCAGCCTGCTGCATAGTTGTTTCTGATCTCTTAGAGATGTAGACAGGTCCAGAGCTTGATGCTCATGGATGTTTTTCAAAAGGTTGCTAATTAATGGTGACTTTACATCCTCAATGGGCCAGCGGTTCCACTCTATTGAGCAGACCACCACACTAGCAGGACACACTTCCAGGTGTTTGGCCAGCTTCGAGCGACACATGCTAAAAGGGCAGCCAAAGGTTTTGTTAATGCAGGGCACCTTTTCATTAGGACAGAGCAGTATGTGTTCGTCCTCTTTACACATGTGAAAGGAGGCTCCACACAGCAAGCGGCAGTTGATGATCATGCATGACAAAGAGATCTCTATGGGAGCATTGCAGTATTTGGTGTGGCAGCTCTCACAATGCCTGTGTAGCTTATTGCCTGATGCTGGTGTTGACCTCCTATATCTGCTCTGAAATTGCACAATAAGGCAGAAGAGAAAATACATTATTGTCCTAATTTTCAAGTGAATATCATGTAAACATCACTGATAACTCTGATTGGTCAAGATTTTTTGATTCATTTAGAACAGAGACTTTCACACTAGCAAAGCTGCATATTTCAGGTTTATAAAACATGATCATATCTAGTAAAAAAAAAACCTTTTAATGATATTTTGATATTTTTTGTAAGGATGTGTTTATTGAACATTTATAGAAGTAGACTTCACTATCAGTGCTTTTTATTAGTCAACAATTTTTCCTCAATGAGACGGTCTTCAGGACTGTATTTTTTCCTCAGTAACATTTCAACATAACTCTATGCCATACATATAAAGACAGTAAAAAGTTATAGATATGTAAATGGCTATTTATTAATTTGGTTAAAATAAATGAGAACAGAAATGTGCTTGTTTTGTGGACATTCTATAACATTAAACTCAATTACATTAAAAGAAATATTCCACTTCAGGGTGGAAAAGCTACATATTTGGCCACCCCATTGTTGAATATTTTTCTTTAACAGCACACAAGTGCTTTTAATATTACTAAATGAGGGTTTTATAAAATTAATAATAATAATAATAATAATAATAATAATAATAATAATAGTAGTTGTAGCTGTTATTGATGTTATTATTATTGTTGTTGTTTATGTTTAAATCCTTTTACTGCACAGAATAACTAAACTTGTGCCCAAAGGAACATCTTTGTGAAGCATTTACTAATTGACATTTATATTATTTATACAGCTGAGCAGTTAAAGCTTTTATTTAACATTAAATTGGTTAACGTTAACGTGGTACAAGTATGAATGTAACAGAATAAAATCTAACATAAGTTTTTGTTAACATTGTGTCTAAATCAGAAGAGAAACAAAATAAACATACCATTTGTGCCTCTGTGACAAATGATTTTCAGCAGCTCCTTGAAACAGAGGGCATTTTTTAATACAGCAAACATGTGTTCTGTATGTCCTGTCTGACATAATTTATGAACAGTAAGCCAAAAGCAAAGAATAAAAAAAAGGATTTCTTACAAACGTGTGTAAAGCTGAGATAATTGGCAGATCTCTGGCTGATATCTGACAAGAGATTTACCTAAGACTTACCTTAAACAATGTTAACTTACTCTCCGCACTCTCCAAAGTGCTTACCACCTGCAGAACTGAGTCAAGTTAAAAATAGTCTGTACTGCTTAGTGTACCAAGATACATGATCTCTGAATGTCACAGTGTCCTGACATATATCATTGTATTTGATTGGTCGGGTCTTGTTTATCAGGTCTAATTATCATTGGCTAATTTCTTTTTCACTATAATTCTTTTAAACAGTAATATCTCAGGATTTATGAAGCTCCTGCAGTTTGGTGAATGTTCTGTAAATTGTCCTCTAGATGGCAGTCTATGCTCTAAGTTTATGAAAGTAAACAATGGTTCTATACATCACACTACACTTAAAGAGAAAAATTTTACCAAATCATAGTTTTCCTTTTCACTGTAGTCTTACACTCAAGAGTACATTATTTATTTGAGGTATTTCTTTGAAAGGTACAGTTTATTTTCCTTTGTTTTGAGTTAATAAAACAACAAAGATTATTTGGTTTGCCTTTAAGGGGAATTCTTAAAGTTTCGTAGTGGAAAGTGAAAGTATTATAGTATATGTTTCTTTAGAAAGTTAAAACCATTAAATTAACTACTTTAAAAAAATAATTGAAGAACTTTAAAGAGCATAAATATGCAAAATGGTCTCACTTTTGCTAAATGTTTAACTGTAAAAACAAAATTGTAGATAAGTAAAGGTTATGGTTTATTCCTTCTCAATTGAATGTGTATGAAAGGGATCACAATCCATCCACAATTACAATTTTCTCATGATTGAGAGAATCATTCAGATATACGACAACTAGAAGAAGATAAACTAGAAGAAGAAGATGAAGAAGAAGGATAAGAGGAGGAAGAGAAAGAAGAAGAAAATGAAGAAGGTGGAGAAAAAGATGATAAAGAAGAAGGAGAAGTAGGCGGTTAGGAGACTTAAGGGCCTCGTGAACCCCTAAACTTCTGATTATCAATCCAGAGCCCTAAACATAGTGCTACTTCTGCCAGAAGTAGGATAGAAACCCATGCCAGAGGCCGTCCTGTCAGTACTATTAATCGCAATACTGCTAATACTAATAATAATAATAATCACATAGTACAAATAATTCCCAGTTTATCCAGATCCCTCAATATTAATGCTTTTCTTTGATGGCTCCACAGGAGTACTTTGGGTACCTCTGCATAAATGATCTATAGGTTGTAAGTTTAAATCTCAGCACTACAAAACTGTAGATCTCTTTGCATTACAGGACCGGCCAATTGGGCAAATGTAAATAAGAAGGAAGCATGAAACTCCTGGGAAGTTCTGTTATCATAGTAATCATAAACAACATTTATCTGATTTACATTAACAGGTCTGTCAATATGAAATATGTGCATCAGTGAAAACTGTTTGTTATTTGATTATAAAGGGAGGTCTGATAACACCAGTGGTTAAGGCTTTGAAATACTAAATAGAGGGTTGCATTCAAGCTCCAATCCCACCAAGATGCCACTGTTGGGCCCCTGAGAAAGGCCCTTGACTCACTCTGCTCCAGGGGTGCTGTAACATGAGTGTGGGATGACTCTCAGAAAAGATCATGTCCTAATAAAAAGTCTAATATGCTGTTAAATGAGTTGCATTTTTTCAGAAAGATAATGATACTACTGTAACACACTTTTATTGTGGTATTTGAATCCTGTATAACTTTTTTATCCACCCTTGATGCATTAAGGGCCTGCTAGTAGGAGTCCCTACTGCTTTACAGCTCTCTTTTATTTTATTTCGGGTTTTTTTTTATTTAATCTCAATTTGTCTTAGTGTTCTGCACTGGGATTGGTTCACATTCACTCCGTCAAACCAGAGGCTTAGTTTGAGTTATAAACTCCTGACCAATCAAGATATGAGGAAGCCGGTGTACTTTGAGCCAATCAAAGTAAAGGAGGCGGGGTTTGTCCAAATACGAGTCGTGGGGAAGAAAATAACGTCTCCTAGTGATGGAGTAGGAAACAACATGCCGGAAGTGGGCTTTCAGGATTCGGAGTTCCAAGAGTTGGAAAGGTAACTGTAAGCCGTAAGAAAAAAAAAAGAGAGAAAAAACGGAAATTGACGAGAGAGGAAACAGGGGGGACGCGAAAGAACAGATTAAGAGTGTCTCGTGTTTTTTTTGTTGTTGTTCCATTTTCATTGCATTCGGCTGCAGTTTAATACAATGGGATTACCAGCTCTGGAATTCAGCGACTCGTTTTTGGACAGTCCCGACTTCAGAGATCGGCTGAAATGTCACGAAATTGAGCTCGATCGCACAAATAAGTTCATAAAGGAGCTGATTAAGGATGGCAACATGCTCATCAGCGCTCTGAAAAGTAGGTCCAACACTGGGTTTTTATCATGAATATACATTTATAGGCGTCTGTATAAACTGTGATTGCATGCAGATTTGTTTAAACAATGAATGAGATCAGTTTTACAATGAAATCTCTTTGTTTTTATAAGCGTTCCCTTCCCTGGTCGTGCTGTGAAAACTGTGCAGTTGTGTGAAAACACCGATTTAACCCTTTTTTTTTCTCCCTGATCCTGGTTTCAACTCTCTAGGATGGAAAAAGTTAATGGTATTATTTTTATGCACTCTTTCTGTAAATAAATGGCAACAAAAGATTAAATTCGTTTAATTATGATTGGATTGCAACATGAATCTTTCTTGCAACACCAGTGCAAAGTGTTTATTATGAATAGATATTTTGTGTCCAAATAAATTATAAGAACTTAGTGGCTTTATTGGCAATAGGCTTACAGTAAGAGCGCGCGCGCGCACACACACACACACACACACACACACACACACACACACACACACACACACACATTGTTTGTTTGTTTGTTGGGTGGTTTATGGCTTACAAATAAAACATCAAAGTTTGGAAACAAGATTGAACCCATGTTAGAATTCATTTTGGTTTGCAATTAAACATATCAAATAGACCAAATATCAAACAACATAACAAATTCTTAGAAAATAGACACAATAGACTGATTAATCCTCCAGAAAGAAAAAAGTAAAAAAGAAAGAAATGAATAATTTTATTCCAAAGGCATCTACAAAATGCCCCTCATTCATTAGATTCATACAGTTTACCTTGTGTAATAATGCATTATTTAGACATTCTCTATTTACATCGGATTATTATTATTACGAAATACACTCTTATAATAGATTAAAGCTTGTAGACATTTTGAGGAATTCTTTCGTTTTTTCCTCTTGGGGAAACTTTTAAAGTTTTTGAGGTGAATCTTACAAATGAGGATATTCCTATTAAAACGCTTCTAAGGGCACCCTTTAAGGAATCTGACAGCCCTTTATTATCTGAGTAATGCTTTTTGTTTTGGGAAGCTTATTCCAGTAGCCGTGGCTGCAACGCAAATCACAGGCATTTGTTTGATTTTATATGTTGTCATGTTATGTTTGGTTTTATAGCTCATTCAGGAACTTGTACGTATCATGGACTTTTGCCTTATACAGTTTTCATTTTGTTCATAATGCGTGAAATTTTCTGTGATTGATGAGGAAGGATTCTCCAGTGTTAGCACTTTGTAACCTCAGGTAAAGCTGTAACTTTCAGACTGGAGAGATCTGCTTGAGTTGTTTTAGAGGGAATGACTGTTTATAGCTGCTATAACATAAGTGATGCCAGGAACTAATTACTCATGTATCTTCTTCTATACCACAACATTACTTGTAACAAATAATACAAATAAATATATGATGTGTTGGTTTTAATGCATTTTAAAGCATGTACTTGCAAGTAAATTGTATCATGGTATGATGCTGAACTGAGCTTCTTCTAATCACTTACCTGGATTGTGAAAAGTGTGTTATGGTTCACCTTCTAACATTTCAGGTACATCTTAAAACATAATTGTGCCTAAAGTCACCAAAAGACACATGCATTTTCTTTATGTGGAATAATTCACTGTAATATAATGATGTTTAAAAGAAAAGGCATTTTCACTATTTTTAGGCAAACCGTTTTTAGAAGTAGGAGGAACTGGTCCACATATTCAGTGTGAAAATGACCTTTAATTGTTTTCAATGTTAGTGCCTATTATCCTGCATCACCCTTGTTCTGGCCTTGACACTGTGCTACAGGAAACAATGCAGCAAATTGTTTTCATTCAGATGTAACAAATAGACCCTCGGGACATACAGATATTAAGAACAACCAGCGTTTAAACATTATGCCCTGTTATACCAACAAATGTATTATTTTTAAAACTTACCGTTATTTCCTATTAATTCTAGATATTAATAGAATTCTTTTCTTTTTTTTTCCCTTGCTTTATCCAATCCTAGTCTTTTTATGTGACTGTTTAAAAAAGTGCCATCATTGAGAGGAAAGCCTTTATTTATCACATATACAAGGATAAGGGTGTTACTCAAGAGTTCAACAGTGACAGCTTGGTAGTGTTGTGGCTTGAAACCTTGATCTGCTGATTAGTAACCCGTTGCCTTAACCGCTAAACTGGCACTGTGCCAAATATGTATCTGTGTTTTTGTTTCTTTCATATATGATGTGATTGTGATAACCACTGAACCATAGAAACAGTGGTACTGTATAATGATTTTCCTTTTTTTTTTTTTTTTTAAAAACTCTGTCCTTCGGTCATTTTTACTCAATTGAAATTATAGTAAACATTGGACTTTATTGAATATTATTATTATTATAATAACTTAATTATGTGAACTTTAATCTCTGAACAATATAATTGATGCATGTGCCTATTGCATTCCCTAAATCGTTCCACCTCTGCGCACACCTACCGACTGGAGCATGGGAAATGGTTTTGGAAAGGAATTTTCATTAATAAGGAAGAAAAAACCCCCACCATTATATTGGTTAAATGTATTCTCATTTAATTGTGGGAAAATGTCCAAGTAAGAAATTAGTTCCTGTTATAACGTACAGTATAGCAGCTCTAAACCAGTGCTGTTTCCAGTGCTTCCCTTTTTATTTTCTTACTTCCATAAACTTTAAATAAGCATCTTTCTACAGAAAACTTGAGAAGTCAATATTGTGTGGACTTTTTCTGTAAATCTGGAGAAAGGACCAGACGAGCAAGATGTTATTGTTACTGTTATGGTTGTGAAGTGACTTTTTGATCCGGTTCGTGTCTGGTGCATTTTAGTTAAGTGAAAGTAAACGTGCTCATGGGTCTACACAGGGAAAAGAATTTCAACTTAACTGCATTTTCAGACTTTTAAGGAAATCCAAGCAAAATGAAACGACTTCAAGAATGTAAACAAATTATTTAGTTAATCGTAAAAGCAGCTGAACCTTTTTGAGGTACACATTCCAAGCTAATAAAAATCACCAGCTAGCATCTAACTTTACCTCTCTATAACCGATCGTATCTCGGCATTAAACACATAACACGTAAGCAGAGCCGTTTCCAGTGTAGGGGTGGGAAATATGGGAAATATTTAAGGGAAAGTTTTTCAGTGAACAGTTATTTTCTCTCTATTATAAAAGATTTTAATCAGAGCATACCTATTGTCTGCTTTTAATGATTCTGTCTCTCCATATTTCTATATATGTATGCATATACATCATCTGGAGTGATTCCCCCCACCCCTTTTTTTTTTTTCTTATCCTCACACACTGTCTTCTTTCATTCTTTATCCATGCTGCTCTGTTGGCTGCTCTATGCCATGGCAACATGGCTTCTACTCAAACACCTGCTTAACAAACAAATTGGAATGTCTAAAGTGTGTACACAGAATATTGTGGAAGTAGCAGTTCTGCATTAGGACATGCTTTGTAGATTAGTCTGAAGGGAACGGTCAGACTGGAACCGAATAGGCTAGGTTCATTTAAATCATCACTTTTTACAACAGCACCGAGCAGAAAAGCATCTCAGAAAGTACAACATGTAAAACTTTGAGGCAGTAGAGCTACAATATCTGAAGACTATATCAGGTTCCACTTCCAGTCCGACAAGGACAGGAATTTGAGGCTACAGTGGGCACAGGATGTTTAGATTTGGTGAGCCTCGGGTTCCTAAGATTCCTGTGCAAAAGCTGCTATTTGTACTACGTATAAATATCATTAGACTGTTTTTTTTTTTTTTTTTTTTTTTTAAACATAGCATTAGATGACCTGTATCTATAATGACATATACACTAATACAAATGTTTATTCTTGTTTCGCAGATCTTTCTGCAGCTGTGCAGAAGTTTTCACAGTCTCTTCAGGATTTTCAGTTTGAATGCATTGGCGACGCAGAAACCGATGACGAAATTAACATCGGTAAGTAACTAACCACCAATTTGTGTGAGGTTTCATCCAGTTCTTTTAGTAGGATAATCTGTATGACTTTCCATCATGGGGATGATCACATAATCAGATGATGCTGAAAGCATGTGCTATTTATCACAAATTCCATATTGAAACCACCCACATTGTAAAAAAGCGTACTCTCATGGCAAAATCCCCAGTGATCACCAGGGTTACAGTGTTCATCTCAAACCAGCTGGACTTAAATGGGCCATGTAGGCGTTAATTCAGTTTGAGTTTCTGCGAATAGAATTAACACTTAATTAAACGCTGAGGGAGCTTTGTGGCCGCTGCCGTTACTTCTTTTCCATGTTCTCATTCTGAGCTACACAGCTGTCGCAAGTTGCAGACCCGCTCTGTCTGACACACATCTGAAAACAATCCGGTCTATTGCTGCTGCCTCTAGCACCACCATGCACCAATCTCAGAGTTATTCTGCGCCAAACAGTGATGTCTTTTCATCTTACACGGACACATTGCTGCCTGCCATCTAATTTTCAAGGAGTGATGTGTAACATTTGGAAACAATGGTGTGTAAAATAAATCTAATCAAAGCGCTTCTTTATTTTTAAAAACATACATGCATAATGATATGTTAAACACGGATTTTAAAAAGCGAAAATATGTGGCCAGTTAATTCAGGCAGGTACAATCTAGACAAATGAATATAATTAAAAGATACCATGTACTCTCAGAAAATTTACATTTCTCAGTATGAAGCAATCCATGAATGTTTTACATTCATTACAATGTAATTTTAGTCATGTAGATACTTGCATTAGGAATTGACCAATGCATCAGGAAAATATTAATATTGCCGTTATTTTTTATGTTGTTACCACGGTGACTGGACTTTGCACTGTCCCTTTAAAAGAACAAACAGCTATTTACTAACTAACTAATTCACAGTCCTTATTCCTAGCAAAATAACAATAAAGTGTTGTCTGTGCCTTCATTGTCCACATCTATCTGTTGCATAGCAGCTGTGAATGGCACTGTATAATGTATTTGTTTGTACAAGTTTATGTATAATTTATGTTCATACATTACAGCCAGAGGGCAAACCCACAGTATATACAGTATAATAAAGATCAAAAAACAAGGAAACAATGACAATGTAATGTAAGTGCAAAGAAGGTGTTGTTATTTTTTATAACAGCAGCTCTGAAATAGTTTGTAATCATTTCTATAGTAGCTACATGTGTAAATGTTTGTATTGTGAAGGGTTTTTTGTGAGGAGACATTTAATTGCCATGTTTGAAAGGAGTCTCCAATGGCCTTGAACACTTCTTCTTGGTAACATGCCAAGCTGCACTTTTTCTTTATACCCTAGACAGTGAGAAAGAGAAAAAATATAAGAAATTGTTCGTTGACAAATTGTTGCAGCGTAAGCGCACTGGGACATGCCGTTACAGGAAAATAATATCTCCAGGGTGGTAAGGGTAACTGCTCATCGTGTCGGGTCACATCCTTGCATCCCTTAATTGATTATTTTCTGCTAACGGAAAACCCTCATCCGTGTAAATAAAGGTACACCTGTAATAACATCCGGCCAGACTGTTAATTTATTTAAGTTAATATACTGCAAACTTGAATGCAGTGTTAATTCACATTTTTAACATTAAACAGCTAAATCCAAACATGCCATGGCTGTATGTAGCTGTAGTGTTTATAAATGTGGTTGTATTTGCCAAACAGATAAAGGGGTCAAAGAAAACATTTAACATCCTTTAACATAATCTTTATCCACCACATTTAATGACATGAATTTTTGTGTATGAGGAACAGAAAACTTTTTTTATTAAACAAGATATGGATACACAATAACAATATCAGTGTTAAAAATAAAAGAGAAAGCTGTTCTTATGGAGTTTTATTCAATTTACTCAGGAACTATACAATAAACGTATTTCTTGGTGATGTTGACAATATTTCATGACACAGCCTCGTATTTCCTTTATGGAAGAATAGCCCCAAGTCTGAGAGAACATTCATTCATCTATTCATTTTTCAGTAAGTTTCACTACTACTGTAACAATTAAACATATACATCCCAATACTAATAACATATTGTCAAAATAACTGGCAACAAAAGTGAGTACACCCTAAGTGAACATGTCAAGACTGTGCCTAAAGTGTGAATATTTTGTGTGAGCACAATTGTTATGTAGCAGTGCCTTAATCCTCCTGGGCATGGAATTCACCAGAGCTGCACAGGTTGTTGCTGGGATCCTCTTCCACTCTTTCATAATGACATTACAGAGCTGCTGGATGTGGATATGGCACTTCTCCAACTTGTGCTTGAGGATCCCCACAGGTGCTCAATAGCTTTTAGGTCTGGAGACATACTTGGCCACTTCATCACCTTCAGCTTCCTCAACAAGGCAGTTGTCATCTCAGTGTGTTTGGTGTCATTATTATTTTGGAAAACTGTCGTTCAGCCCAGTTTTTAAAGGGAGGGCATTATGCTATGTTTCAGAATGTCACAGTACATGTTGGAATCCATGTTTCCCACAATGAACAGCAACTCCCCAGTACCAGCAGCATTTATGCAGCCCCAGACCATGATGCTACCACCACCATGCTTAACAGTAGGCAAGACACAATTTTCTTGCTACTCCTCACCAGGGCTTTCTTGTGAGCCAGCTTCAGAAAAGGCTTCCTTCTGGAATGACGGCCATACAAACCGAATTGTTGCAGTGTACGGTGTATTGTCTGAGGCCAGCTTCTGCACCTGATGCACATCATGAGGCCTCAACTTCTTTGATAGACCCTTGTGAGGCCTGTTCCAAGTGGAACCCATCTTGGAAAATCTCTGTATGACTTTGGCCACTGAACTGTAGCTCAGTTTCAGGGTGTTCTAATCTTCTTATAGCCTCGGCATCTTTGTGGAGAGCAACAATTCTAACTTCTAAAATCTAAAAATATTTTGTCATGAGTTGGCATGTTGAACATCCAGTGGTCAGAATAAGAGAATTGTACTCAAAGCACCAAATTTTATACTTAGTACAGCTGTTATTACTTGGGGTGTACTCACTTTTGTTGCCAGCTTTTTTGACAAAAATGGCTGTAGGTTGATTTATTTTCAGAGAACAGTAAATCTTTACTGATATACAAGCTGCATGTTGACTACTTTGAATTATATCCAAGTTTCATTTCTATAGTTTTTTCCCATATAAAGATATACTAAAATGGTTGCTGAAATGTGAGGGGTGTGCTCAATTTTGTGAAATACACCCATGTTTGTTTTCTGATTGGTTAGGAGAAAATAAAGAGCTTGACGCAGTTTACAGTACAGAACATTTCACTGAATTCCCATTATAACCTGAAAACACACGCCTTTTTGTGGGGGTACATTCAAAATACTTAGGGTGAACGCAACTGTAGTCCTTTTTATTATAAGTAAATTGGTTACTGTCGTTATTATTTTGAAACCTGTGATCATAATAATCACACATATACAGTAGATGATACAGTAGTATATAGAGCAAGGGCCACGCAATAGTTTGCAGTAATAGTTCTGAGATTTCAAACTCGAAATCATTCTGATCAGTAGTGCAGAACATCAACCCCTAAATCACTACTCCATATTTAATCTCAGTTTTATGTGCACACTTTTCCTAGATGCTTAAAAAGTCTAAAATATGAGTGAACATGCTGTCTCAGTGTTTACGCTTCTCTCTCGCATTAACCCAGCTGAAATATGTCATGCTGTGAAGGAAAGGCTGTTTACTCAAGGGCCTGTGTTAATAACCACAAATGTGTAGCCTTGGGACACATGTTTGGAAGAGCTGAAAGTAAGAGATTAGGACCAGAGGGGTCTCAGTGCAGTGAGACAGCCTTATCGCCAAACAGGAAAAAGTTGTGTATTTCAAGCAGGAAGTGATGTCGCCTGAAAAAGCTCAATAATCTACTCAACCTGAATGAGCCGAGATGAAGTGATGTGGTTCAGCATTATCCATGGGGCTTCTGCCAATAATTCTATTACGAGACTATGTTAATTGGTTTTAGATCTGATTTTGCGCTTTCCTGTTTTTTAACTTTCCCATCTTTTATGCAGGTTGCACATGTATATTACATTTCCCTAAGCATGCACACAAACTGAAGTAGTGAGATTGATATCTTTACCTGTGTTTTGGGGTGAATTGCTTTAGCAGCTGGATGTTATGACTGATAAGCATTTTTTTTCCCTCACACACCAAGGACCCGTGCTTCACGCTTATGTCACGATTCCATATCTAGTGGATGCAGGTTTTTTCTTGCCAACATAACTGTTTAACGCACCACTGAATCTCCTTGGCTTATAGAAAGTCTGGGTGTGGAAGTTTCAGGTCTGTATATGCTGCCTTCATTGGTTTTTCATCTGAAATGAAAATGGGGAAAAAAAGGGAAACAGCTTTTATGGTATTTTTGAGCAGGAAATTAATTCTTTTTATTTTGCCATAAAATTCTTTAGAAAAATCAATATTGAGGTTTTTTACCACAGTTTATCCAATTATGAAAAATGCCAAATCCAGAATATCTCTGTGTGAGCTATTCTACAGAATTGTCTGTTTATGATGTGTTGAACAATTGCGGATATTTTGATTAATATTGGATTATATGTAATTAATATTAGCAGGGCATCAGGCAGTAACAGTAAATCTACCATAATAATAGTCCAATATACTAATCTACACAACATACACAGAAAATGGCAGATTGTATGCCTTATTTTACACTTTCATAGGAACACCTGCACATGTGCACAGTTATACAGTTATCCAATCAGCCAATCATTTGACAGCAGCACAATGCAAAAAGTCATGCGGATACAGGTCAAGTGCTTTAGGTAATGCTTACATCAAACAGAATAAAGAAAAAGTGTGATCTCTGTAAATTTGAAGGCTATGGAATGTTTTTTTTGCTTTAGGCATTTATCTCCTGGAATTTTCATACACAACAATGTCTAGGATTTAATCAGAATGATGTAAAGAACAAAAAACATAATACTGCAAGTATTATTGATGAGCATGATCAGAGGAGAATGACTGGACTTGGGTTAGCTGGGGGTTTTGTCAGTCCAGTTTGGGTGAGCCTGTTTCCACAATTTCCTTTGTTACATACTTATCTTTAATACCTTGAATACTCAGTTGTATAAATAAGAAAATTGTAAGCTGCTCTGGATAAGAGTGTCTGTCACATGCCAAATGTAACTGCAAACCAGTGTGGCTTTCAGCTGTTGGAGCTTATCCACATCAAGGTTTGATGTTTTGTGTATTCTGAGATGCTTTTCTGCTCACCATGGTTGTAAAGCGTGATTATAAGGGCTACTACATCCTTCCTGGCAGCCCCTAAGCAATCTAGCAGATTTCCTCAGACCTCTTAAAAACTGGGCTTTTCTACCGACAGACATTCATTCACTCAATGTTTTTTGTTTGCACCATTTTCTGCAAACTCTAGAGTCTAATAATAGTTCAGAGGAGATCAGTAGTTTCTGATATACTCTAACCAGCCAATATATACAACTATACCATGACCAAAGGTCTTCTTCATGAAGTCATCAATGTGTCTTTGTCAGGAGGAAAAACAGACCAAACAACCTTTACAGATCTTAGACCCCGAAATGGTATCTTCTTCTTGTTATCCTCTTGTTTTTTTTTTTTGCAGTATACTTACGGTGTTTGTAGGTTTGATGTTAGCACCAATTTTTCCACGACACAAAAAATTGTTTATTAAACTGTATAAAAAAAAAACTAGAACAGAAATCATATCATTTGTTGCTTTGATTGTAAGTTATACATGTGATAGCTGAATAATGAAAAATTGTATTTTATTACAGCTCAGTCATTAAAGGAATTCTCCCAGCTTTTAAACACAGTTGAAGAGGAACGACGACTTGTAAGTAAATATATTTCTGTGCTTGATTTGCATTATTGTACTTGAGTTAAAATATTAACTTATGTTAGACTGTTAGATGATATTGTGTCATGGGTTAATGATATGGGTTGCAACTTCAACATCAGGTTTTTTTTCTCTTATAAATAAAGCGCTTATTGCGCGGTATTTTAAAAGATGCTACCAAAATTTAGCCCTTGTGCCTCAGGGAAAGCTCTGAACTATTCTAACAAGTGCAGGAGAGTTATGGGAAACACACTTTGGTCAAACAGATGCCTGTTTTGGGTCATGACTCTTTTTTTGGACAGAGGGGAACTGCACGTATCAGCAAGCTGTTATGATATTTTATTGTCTAAATTTTATACCCATTTTTTTTTGTGTGTGTGTGTGTGTGTGTGTGTGTGTGTGTGTGTGTGTGTGATAATTATTTTCCCCAGTTTACTAGCCAATCAGTTTTCTGTTATTGGTACAAACATCTTTTAGATTTTACCACAGACATAAAACTGATTTTATTTTTTAGGTATGAGGAAGTGCAAGTTTAGGGAAACTTGGCTTGAAAGAAAGGAATTTAGGGGATTGGTTAAAAGAGACCAGTTGCTAACAGCATGTGTGTTTTTGATGTTATGATATAGGTCTTAAATGTCATTCTTCATGGTCTTCTAAAAATGACTTATATTTTACTTTGTGAAACCTGCAGAAACCCTGTGTATGGTACATATACCAAGAAGTGTAAGAATGTACTTATGTAGCCCTTGTTATATATTTCTGTTCTGAGCATGTGTCATGTCTCTGATTGAGCCATGCGTACTGTAAAAGGTTGGTGATGACTAATAATGTGTATCATGGCTAGACAATAGCTTGTGTTTGTATGGTGCCTATGCACTGAACAGTCCCAGTTTTGCATTCAGTCATGATATATTTTTGTTGGTGTTAAAATGGTAATGGAAGTTTTATCACAAATTGCAAAATCTTATTGATAACTATATTTCTCAGTCAAAAACCATATATTCAGTGATGTCATTCCAATATTTACAGTTTAGTCATAAAAATTGAACCCCTAACAGTGTTTGGAGCAAGCGCAAATAAAATTTACCTCAGAAAAGCATTTAAATGAAAAGGCATTAAAGATGCAAATTTGTTTTCAGTCTTTGACCAGTGAAATCAGTCATTTTTGTCAGCCTTTAACATCAGGATTAAGTAGTTTAACCATGTTGACAGAGAATATTTGGACGTGCAATATTGGAAAAGATTTTGGGTCTTTTGGGCCTTGCTTGTTAGCTTGCTTTTTTCGACTTTGGGCCTTTAGGATTTTGGGCCTTGCTTGTTAGCTACAGTAGAGTCATAGCTCAAGTGAAATAGTGCTAAAGAAAATGTCATGATAATAAACAATCTTTGACTTTTACTTTAGGAATGAATCAGTAAGGCATGGGTAACATTACAGAAAATGTCATGATACACTATACAGACTCTCCCCATTTTACGTACTTTTGCAGATACGAACAGACCTGTTCTCAAAGTGAAATTTGTTCGGAGTCGGAAAAATTCAAAATGGAGAAAAGCCGCGGTGAGCTAGTCGTCGACCGTAACGAGTCTACATGATACGCACTGGACTAGGGCGAATGAATTTTTTTTAAGTGAAATTTTTTTTTTATTACTTTTTTTATAATTTTTTTTTGTTACTTAATACAAAATAGTGTATACAGTATTTTGATTTGTTTTAGTATATTTATTGTTTATTTGATAGTATTTATAGCTCTTACATCATTAGGAGATATGCGTAGTCAATAACAAACACAGTAACAACTTACAAACAAATTCATGGTACGAAGGTGGGGTTCATAAGGTGGGGAATGTCTGTATGTGTCATGGTTTTCTCAAATAGCAAATAGCATTTTCATAAAAAATGTTTCAGATAACATTTTAAGAAGTATTTATCTGCTTCCAGTCAGAGTTTTAATATGTTATAAAAAGTACAAACAACAGCTGTCTCTATATATATATATATAAACTGTCTATATATATATATATATATATATATATATATATATATATATATATATATATATATATATATATATATAAACTGTCTATATATATTGTGTGTGTGTATATATATATATATATATATATATATATATATATATATATATATATATATATATATATATATATATATATATAATGTATCACATTATTGATATTACCTCAAGTTACCAACCCTAATTTTGTACTCCCTAAGGGACATTGTACAGATTTAGAGTAATATCTAATTCATCATGTAATAATCAGGAGACTTACGCTCTGTTGCCGCATACACTGTTGAGTAAAAAAGCCAGTATTATTCAATGTCCTGTCCTGCCCCTTGTGGAAAATATGCTTCAGCTCATTACTCACAGTGGAGAAAATTAACACACATGTGGAATAAAATTTGGTCATTGAGTCTGACATCAAAGCCGATGCCGTAATGCGTTTCCCGGAGCAATGTGAAATGTGTTGGATGGATCTGGAATCAATTCACTGGCCCTCTTTTTTTTTATCTCTTCCACTGTAATGCTGCCTGTTCAGTCTGATCCACTGTGTATTGGAATGAGCGCAGGTCAGTGAAGCTGTGCAAGGAGCCCCAGGGGGAGAATTACCCAGCAGCCCCCTCCAGCCTGACTACTTCCTGCAGACCGTGGCTCCGCAACGCTCCATTCTCCCAGGCTGCTGTGCCAGGCCTCTCAGGATGACAAATACCTCCGTAAAAAAAAAAGAAGTCCCAGACAGCGCTTTCATTCATAGATGTACAATAACGAGACTAAAACGGGTGAATGACTCCACGTGAACACTTTGACCTCCCTCTGGGAAGCAGCTGGAAAGTTTTCGTCATTGTTGTTGCAAGAAATTCATGAGAATGCTATAATCGTAAATCATTCGTGTTGTATTATACTACAGTGCCGCCAAAGGCTTATATCTGTTGTATCAGAAGGTGTTGATTTATTTTATATTTTTTCATAATAGCATTTCACTTTTTTAGTAACAGTAACACCATGTTTTAATTCACATCACGGGTTTATATCAGTGCACTCGTTCTAATATGTTACTGGACTTATATGGTGGATATTTCACATTGTCTATGATAAAAAGATTAAAAGCATTCGCTGTTATTTATTAAAGTAGAAATGCTTTTAGAGTAGACGTTTATTCAACCTTTATGGATTATTATATATATGGATCCCCATGCTTTGTAAATAGAGAAATAAAGAGGAGTTGTTGACTGAAGGACTGTTTATAGCTGCTGAGTAATAATGGGATCTTTTTTGTGGATGCTCCATGGCACCACTGTAACTATAAACAGATAAACAAATATGTGACTATTGTAGTCATTGGCGAATTGCAGTGGTTAAAAAAATATAACACCACAGCCTTTTATTTCTATTAGAGAAAAACATTATATAATTTATACCTTATAATGTATCTCCTTATGTCACCTGAAGTCCTCCTACTGCATATCTGTTGGTATTTAGAGCACGTACTATAAGCTAGGGCAGGCAGCCAGATATATCTGTTTTAAAAGGGAGGCATTTTCCCACATGATGCATCGGACTGATGTAAGAAGTGAGTTTCCCCTTGGGCTGTAAGGGGCCATGGGAACTTGTGTTTTGAGAGATACACTCAAACTGACTGCATGTCTGTCTCGCCACTGAATATGAGGAAATGCTCAGCTCATGTAAAGTGCTGAAAGGTCACTTGTTTTTAATGACTCAGGCGCTTACTGTCAGCTCCTGTGTGTCAGTGCACAGCCTCAGAATGACTCAGTTAGTTCTGGACTTTGTATTAAAAATATTATTTTATAGAGTTTTTTCCTTCAGATTTTACACAAAGTAGAATTATTCATTATACATTCTTTACACGTGGTTCAGGTGCTATATATTTCTTTAAGGTTCTGTTACACTGTAGAAGCCTTGGGTCCAGGAAGCGCATGTCAAGCATGCATCTCTCAACAGCAAATTTGTTACTGGTCTCTGAAAGGTCTATATCTTACATCTGGAGCTGCTTGGAGTCTGACCAACTCCATTAGAAGTTCAGGTTGCATTAGTTTTGACGTAGCCAGATCAGGGCTGTCGAGACAGACTGTCAGTATGGCAGGGGGAGGGCTGTGCACAGGCAAGGCAAGCATGTGGAACCTATTTTGGGCAATTCTCTAGTGAGACTGGAAGCCCACCACTTGGTGCCTGGGAAAGTATATAAAAGGAACTTAAGTATGTAATTGTGTGTTTTTCCAATTGAGACTATGAAACGAAAGTGCTGCTAATTATAGTACAATTATTGTACAGTAAACGAGAAGAACAGCTCTGGATCATTATTCGTGTGACTGTTTGTATGCTGAGCAAGAACATATTGTGATGCAAGAGCTGTGAACCAGATTGCAGGCGCCAAGACTTTTTGCTGTTTTGGTAGAATCTGAAAATTTAACGTACAAGGATCGTGCAGAAAAATTATGCTTCAGGAAAAGCATGGAAATTTTCTGAAACATACCAAACCAGTACATTTTTATAACTATCTTGTAAATTATAGTTTATGTCTTGATGTGTTTCTTACCGATCACTCCAAAAGAAATTGCTTGTGTTTTTTTTTTTATTTCTTTTTTTTTTTTATTGCCATTTTATTCAAATTGTTAAACATCACATAAAGCATACTAAAATACCAATCAGAATTAACAATTGCTAATCTCACTTCTTTCCTGCTCATTCGGCTTCTTTCTGCCTGACTGAAGGAAAAAAATGCAACCAGACTGCAGATAAATTCTTCATTCAAAGCAGACAGAGAGAAATATAAATTGTGAGGGGGGAAAAAGGTGGTCAAAAAGTAGACCGAAACTCAGGTGACTGAACATGGAGAAACTATGAATGTTACTGAATAGTAACATTAAATACAAAGGCTTGGTTTATGTCTAGTGAAAGTTTAGAGTTTGTATTCATGAGTGTGTGTGTGTGTATGTGTGTATGTGTGTGTGTGTGTGTGTGTGTGTGTGTGTGTGTGTGTGTGTGTGTGATTGAGTCCAGGTGTGTGTTTGTGGAAGTGAACTATTTTAAACATGGAAGTAATGCTGTGTGCAGGAGATTGTAGTTCTGGGCAGCCATGTTTGTAAGCTATGGAGCAGGCTAAAAGATTCTGACTTTTAATTTGTGACATTTTATATACTGTATTTTTCGGCCTATAAGCCGCTACTTTTTTCCCAAGTTTTGAACCCCACGGCTTAAACAACGAAGCGGCTTATTTATGAATTTTTTCGGGGTTTTTCCGGTTTCACAAACTTCAAGCCAAAAAACTAAACCCCATAACCTTAGACCAATGAAATGTCTGAACGGAAACGAAAAAACGCACCTCACCTGTGTTCTGAGCTGCATGGCATCGGGAGAAAAAACTTTTTTTTAAACGCACGACGATGCCAAAAGATAAACTCCAGAGAGAAACAGTTGTAAAAGGAAAGAGGAAGACAGTGAACAATGACTTTCTTGGTAGGCTACTGTTTAGATACAAGTCGTTGTAACGCGTTGAGTCTGGGTGAAGGGAGAGCTCATTAACTCCAGTTGCAACAGAAATCATATAAGCACAGACAGGTTTCTAAAACTTGTGCTTTTTTATTATTCTTGGCAACAGCGTAACGGGTTAGTCAAAGGAACTTAGAAATGAGCATCAGAAAATAATAAGAAAATAATCCTCGTCTTGAACACACGCAGTAATAGCGGAAAAATGCAGTGCCAGGCTATTCCCAAAGTACCGCTTTGCTCCTAAAGGAAGCGCAACATATTTCACCCGTTACACCGTGTGTAACGTGTCTTTCGTTAAAGCCTGTGTAAAATACATTAGTGTAGACACCTGCAGCTTATAGACAGGTGCGGCTTATTTATGTTAAAAATAAAAATATTTGTAAAATTCAGTGGGTGCTTATATATGGGTGCGCTTTATAGTCTGGAAATTACGGTATGCTGTTTTATTTTCATATTAGTTTATATGCTTAATCACACTTTGATTGATGTACATATGATGTAAAATTACAAGCAAGGTATAAGATTTGTAAAAAAAGAAAGATATACTCTATATATTCTTTAGGTGTGTACACAATGAAAAGCCAAAACGATGCGTTTTTGCTTTTATATAATAAAACCTTCTGATATTATGAAAAATGCTACAAAGGTAATTTAAATATGCTGGGCTTTACTGGCATAGCTCATGACTTTAAAATGTTAATAATGATATGCAACACAACTGCAACACATCGTTTATGAGAATCGTAACTCTAGCATTGACTAGCATTCTAAAAGATCTGCAGTTTTTCCTGCATGCTTTTCAGCACAATCTTAGTTATATTTAAGTCACTAGTTTGTTTAGACTTTGTAAAATGTTTTCACAAGATAATTTTTTTATTATCACTAACTTTATTGCATATCAGTTGTGACTATTTGAACTATTCTTACTTACTAAAAGTTGAATGGTTGTGGTATCTATAAAAAATTAAGTGGATTTAATTGGGTGTCCTATATATAGTTAATAAAAATTTGTAATGATCGACAAGGTCTAAATGAAAATAGACAAAAGTTTGAGTTTAATAAGTAAGATGATGAAGATTAGGTTTTCTCAGCTAAGAATTTTTTTTTAGTATTGATACTTATGTATTATAACTAAGTATATTTTACTCATATTATCTGTCCTGTTGTGAGCTAATACTTAGTTCTCTGTAAAACCAGCCTAAACAACCTAATCGTGTTTTCCCATCATATAAATTAATTGTTACTGGATTTTACTAAAGAATGGCTCACAGTGAGCCAACAATAGCAACACTTCTCTAAACCATCCTACAAGGGCAAACTGCACCGCATGTTTTCTCAAGGTTTTCAAAACCACTTAAAACTTCAGGAGCTGCAAGTTGCTTTTTTTTTTTTCTTGAGGAAACTGCTTCTAAGAATTACACTTGAGGTTCCTTTTAAACATTCTTACCAAATTGTGATCTGATTCAGATACAGAATGCCGATGACGTCTTGATCACGCCACTGGAGAAGTTTCGCAAGGAGCAGATTGGCGCTGCCAAAGTAAGTTCTACAGATTCCCTTTGTAAATGTATGCTTCACATTTCAGCAGAGAGTAATTTTTAGGCTTGTTGCGACACAGTGTTGTACATAATTTAATGTAGGTCCATGCTGAGACTCTGCAGGAAGGGGGGAAATTGCAAACACCTGTTAAGGAGCAGCAAAATTATAACCAGATTCAGTAATGGCACATGCCCCAACATTAATCGAAAGCCCAGCATTAAACGAAGCCACTGCACCCTCTTGATATATTTCCTAGATTAATGGCTTCATAATCCTGGCCCTAAACTGGAGATTTTAGACTTTGTGCCAAATGCTGGTGTTTAAGAGAAAGATTTTTATTAAACGTTACAGTGTAGGTACGTATCACTTCACAAAGACTTGCTGGGACAGACAACATCATAACTTGTGTATGTCAACTTCTGAAAACAATACTGTTGCCTGTTTTTCAGGTTATTTAATAGCTAGGAAGCTCAATTCTTGGCACTCAACTATAGCTTAACAGATGGTAGAGAGACACAATAAAAAAGCTAATACTGTACTGTTGCTTCAACTAAGTGTTTTTTTTTTTTTTGCAACACCTCCCGACTACTAGCCTTTTTTATCAGTCAGAATTAAAACAAGACCCATCTAGTATAGTCTGTCCTCTGAGCTGCCATCTCAGCTACATTCCTTTATTTAGAGTTATACAAGACTTATATATATATATATATACTTATATATATATACAGTACAGACCAAAAGTTTGGACACAACTTCTCATTCAAAGAGTTTTCTTTATTTTCATGAAAATTGTTTAGATTACTGCTTTGCACACTCTTGGCATTCTCTTGATGCCTACTTTGAAGAACCTACAATATGACATATTTTTAGTTCACTTTTTTGTTATGTATATAATTCCACATGTGTTAATTCATAGTTTTGATGCCTTCAGTGTGAATCTACAATTTTCATAGTCATGAAAATAAAGAAAACTCTTTGAATGAGCAGGTGTGTCCAAACTTTTGGTCTGTACTGTGTATATATAATATATATAAACTTTTGGTCTGTACTGTGTATATATAATATATATAAACTTTTGGTCTGTACTGTATATATAATATATACAGTACAGACCAAAAGTTTGACACACAAGGTACAGACTTTGGTCTGTACTGTGTATATATATATATATATATATATATATATATATATATATATATATATATGCACCAGAAATGGATCAACAAAAGTGGCATTTCAGGTGGATTTTAAAGTCTGGAAAAAATTCAATAAATAATGTGTAGCCTTTTACTTAATAACAATAACACATATTTGAGGTTGCTCCAGCTACTTCACATGCATGCATTTCATTAAATAATTTATCAAGGTGCACTGTATCTGTAATGCATTTGTGTTTGAACCGAACAGGACAGAAGTTTTTGAGGTGACTGCTTTTTTATTTTTGAGGTGACTACTTACATAATACAACCACTGTTTTGACTAATAACAAGCTGCCCCGTTCACATTTTAAGCAAGGTCTTGTCTCTGAATAAAACTAATCTATGGTCATAATGCAGTTGAAATAATAAGAACTAGTTAATAATGCAAAAATGGATTCCATGGGTGTAAGTGTTTGGAGCATTTCCTAAAATAACTGTCATCCTATTAAGATCACCAAATATATTCGAATTCAGTTTTCTCCCTCTCACTGGTCTCAGTAGAGTGGTCAAACTGAACATTAATAAAAATGGCCTGTGAGAGTTCGCTTCCAGTAGCAAATTGGAATCCTGTTGAGTTAATTGAGGTGAACTTTGGGGAAACACCGGCCCAGAGAAACCAAAAGCGGAATAGACTGTGGCCTTCTCTTTCTAAATAAATTGCATAACATTTGTAGCAGTTACACCGCATATTTGCTTTACTTTTAAGTTCTGTTTTTATTTACAGTTAAATTAGCTCCTCCTATATAGCTGGTTTACATTAGAACGAAATGGCGCAACACATAGCATAGTAGTATAGTACACATGAATAAACAAAAAGTAAACACACAAGTGTTAGATGAGATCAAGACAACACACAACTGTACATACAGAAAATAATGAATACACAGGACAATAGGTAAACAGTGCAGTGAAACCTTGGTACCAATATATTTTGATCAAGGTTGAGCATTAAACTACATACACACTAATACACATTGGATGGGACATCAGTCCATCAAGGACTCCTTGCAATCCCATTGCATGTTTTCGGAGGAACCCATAAGAAACTAGTACAGTGTCGAACCAGAAACCCTTGAGCTATGAGGTGGTAATGTTACCCCAGCAACGGCTGTGATTTTAAGAACCGATAACGCTTTGTCGCTCAGGAATGTGTCTGATGATAAAATATGAGAAGGCCTTGCAATGCATCTGTGTGTGCACCTTTTGAAGATGGACCTTTTGAAGATGGAATCATTCCAAGTTCCTAAAAATCACAGGAGTGGATAAATGTATCTGCTGCTTAATATCCCAAATGTGAACTCAGTTAATTGCAGTGTGTTGGGATAATAGAAAAATGTTAATATGTTTACACTGGGGATATCAGTACCATGATTGAGAGACTAGTGTGTTAAGATTAGGGAATTAAAATGCAGTCTGCTGAGTCCTGATGAGTTGGAGTGCAACCTCTGTTCAGCCTGCCTGATGAGCTCACTGCGGAAAGATCCAAAGCTGAAAACACGCTGCCTTATTTGGGTGTTTCAGTCCCAGTTTCTTCAGGCAGAGCTGTGATGGAACTCGTTCAACTTCGACATTCAGACCGCAGAGGCCAAAGGGAACGTCTGTCCGGCTGTTCAACCCCCCGCACAAGAGCGGACACACACATATGACAAACGAGAGCATAAACAACACATTACTGACATTTTAATATCTCACCAAGCACGCATATGTCTACACCTTCATCAGAGACCACACACCGATACTAATACAAACACTGCAAACATCAATGTTTTTTTTTCCCCTCCAGGCTCAGATAACTGTATATTTCTCTCAAAACCCCTAAACAAGAGCCCCAAAGGCACAGGAAGGGTGATGTCATTGTTAGTCAGCAGATGGGCTTGAGGGCTTGGAGTAAGCATGTCAGAAATGCAGTTCCTCTGCTTTGTTGCTTGGCAAGTTTGCAGTATGCTTAGCGTCCATGAAAGGGTCATGGGAAAGGTTTGACTAGTGGCGTAGAGGAAAAACAAACAGCTCAGATCAGATTTCAGCTGCAGTATCAAGAAAGGAATCCTTTTTATGGAGGTTTTAAAAATAATTTGACCAAACTGTAGATTTTTACACCCCAAAATATAATCAGGTCTGAGTAAACTCCAGTTTATTCAGAATTTGTCCGCAGTTTAACTAAAAGGATGTTTTCTTATTTTTTCTGTTATTTTTTAGATTTATTCTCTTGAGTTCAAAATGTATAAATGTAGGTTTTAAGTAGGCAGCTTGAACTTTGTTGGACCCCATGCATAGGGTTTCAGCTCAGAGCTCAGAATGGTCTTTTTTTATTTCCACATGTAAACTGATATAGATCCGTCAATATATAGACACATTAGCTCATTAAATCTCTAACACTGAACAGTTAGCTTTTTTAAAAGCTTACTGTTCAGTGTTAGAGATTTAATCGGCTAATGTGTCTACATATTGACGGATCTATATCAGATACTATTATAAACTAACATGTTTGTAAGATATTGAATTCTGAATTTTTTAAGAGTCGGTTTTCTTTTTTTGTGTGTGTACCATTGTCATTATATTGAAATTTTGTTCAGAATCTGGAGAATGCAATAGTATTCTTTAAAATCCACTGGCAGTCTGAGGATTGATATGCCCACATGCAAATGTCTAAAGGTGTAACTTAATGTAGCTAAATATATTGTCAGTATATTGGTAGCTATTGAGTTAGCTATCAAACATCCTTGTTGTTTAATGTACAAATAAGTAATTTATAGGCCCATGGTTTAGGAATTAGTGAAGGGTTTCTTTATAAGTGTCATTTCGTGCTCACAAAGTTCTCAGTTCTATGTTGTGGGTTTTACATGTCTGCTATGAATCATCAGTTTCATGACTGCTGAAACTGATGCCATAGTAACTCGGTGATGTGTTTACTGTTTTTTGTCTCTGCTGAAATTCTATATTTATACAAACACCTGGGAATTAAAGATTTATAACTTGTCTTTCTGATTTTGCAATAAGACTTTTTTTCTTACTTAGATGCCCTCAGGGTAGAAAGCTAAAACTGTTAGCTAAAGTGTTAAGCCAGCTAGCATCATTTGGGCCTTGTTTTTCTAAGAATTAAATTAATTCCCGGGATAATGAGCATAATATAGAAAGTTTTTCTCAAAGTTTTAGTGTTTTTTTTTTTTTTTTTATTGTTCTGTGCTTTTTTAAAACCTCATAAGATGTTTTTATGTTAATGCCTCAGTATGCCAGAAATATGTTTACTGTTCTACTCTGCATGATCTATTGAACTCAACACCGTCAGTCATATGTCAGTCAAATTAATAAATCAACTTACCTCAAAATATTTATTTGTAACTTTTTCTTATACTACATATTAGGGTGAAAATATAGCTAGCATATTTAGCACTAATTAGCTAGTTTGTGGATTGTTTATTTTGGTGGATGTTTTATGAAATTAGTACAACAAATAGTCTTTTTTCACAAATGTATTTTTAGTTTCCTGTTATCACAAGTCTTCTTTTGGCCTGTTATCTACAAGCCTCGTCATTTGGCTTGCTATGAAAACAAAACCACTTCTGCTATCTTAACAAAACGACCTGTTATCTTGAGGTTAGAAGAACAAGAAATCTTTATCTGATAAAGTGGGACTGAAAAATGCATGTGCTCTGTGGATTTCTGTTGGATATAGCGAGTAAGGTTGGCCAATGTTTTCAAGGAAAGCTCTGTCAGTTCTAGACTCTTCCATTTAGGTATTGATTAATAATCGACCTTACTGGTTAAGATTTAAAAGAGTGAGCGATGGAGACAATGCTCACAGTGAACAGTTCTCTGTTTGCACTTAAAAAAAAACGGGTGCTAAATTGTACATTTCCTTATTAACACAGCACAGCTTACATTTAAGGGTATTGGTTTTTACGTTTTGTGTTTCTTTGCATGGTAATTTGAATAGTTTTTATTTTTCAAAGAATTCATTTAAGGTACATGAATGGGTCTTAAGGAAATCTCTTTGTTTAAAAGTTTCCAATCAAGTAATGACAATTTAACCTTTTATTAGTGTGCTATAATTTATTAGTTTCATTTCTTCATTAAATTCTCAATAAAGTACCAGTCTGTGTACTGCCTGAACCGAGCAGTGTCAAAGCAGTTGAGATTTTAAACTGCTAATAATTTAAGAGTTGTGGTTAATTCAACATGTGTGTCAGTGTTCTGTCACATATCACCATGTGTGTCCAATGAGTGCTGACATTGGTGATTTTTATTTAGGTTATGCTGAAATAGGATTCATACAAGAGTATTAATTCAATGGGTTTGCATGCGCTTTAATGCTTGTCCAGTGGACATTAACCAGCCTGCCACCTGCTGGTAAGACAGCCACTCCGAATGTCTGCTCTCTATAACCATCCATATCAAGTAAACAAATGGACATCTTCAAAACATTTTAATGAGGCATTTGCACAAAGTTTGTTTGGCCTGTTATGTAAGATGTTTATCTTTGTAATGACGGCAGAGGAAATTCCAGTTTTGTTATTAAGATTATCTTTTTTTTTTTTTTTTTTTTTTTTTTGAAGGAGGGAAAGAAGAAATTTGACAAGGAAACTGAGAAATATTATACACTGCTGGAAAAACACCTGAATTTGTCCTCAAAAAAGAAAGAGTCCTTTTTACAAGAGGTAACACTGCAGAACATTTGAATGAATCTCCCTATATCCTCACCATGTCTTAGTTGTTATTTGATATATTTTTAATATTTTTAATACTCTCTGATATGTAAACACATGTATGCCTGTTCTTTTTTCAGGCAGATACCCAGATCCACAAGGAGCGACAGATGTTTTGTGATGCTTCACTTGAATATGTTTTCAAAATCCAAGAAGTGCAGGAGAAAAAGAAATTTGAGTTTGTTGAGCCGGTGAGGGTGGAGAGAAAAAAAAAACAATACTTTATTACTTAATTCTGCATGCTGGCTGAACAGCAAATAAGCAGGGGCACATATTCTAGTTAGGTAGATGTATAATTATGGCCAAGACATGTCTGAAAATTACTTCCTTAGTTTTATGCTGGGACTGCAAGCCTAATGGACATTTGAACGTGTTGTTTAACAATACTTCATTAGAAATTTACTGAAGATAAATCATCAAACCTATATAAGTACATTTCTCACACCTTCATTTCAAAGTATCTGAATCAACAGCCAATGAAAATGTAGTGCAATTATTGGTGAAACTTGTAGTGAATTTGCTGAATTTATACTGCTATTATGTTGCTGCTGCTGGAAAAGGTATTCATTCATTGATCGAAGAACCTTAGCTCATCCTTTGAACAGGCGTACACCGTGAATGAGACCCCAGTTTATCGCATAGCACCAGGCACACATTCACACACACACACCTTAAAAATATTATTGCAGCAAATCCTGCTGGCAGCATGATTTTTGGGAGGTTATGGAGTAAATCCACAGAACATCCAAACAGATAGAGAACATGGAAAATTCCACACAGACAGTAGCCCAAGATCAGGATCAAACCAGAGACCTTGCGGCTGTGAGGTAACAATGCTACCCACTGGGAAATGACATGATAAGAATAACACATGATGCGCTTTAATAAAATGTCTAACACAACATCATTTACAGACAAGGAAAACATTTATTGTCTGGCAACGCCACACCTATACATGGTTGGGAAGCCAAGAGAGCTTAACTAGCACTTTAATGCAAGTGTTTAGCTGCCCTGTGAACCAGCATGAGCATCAGTACACCACTTCTCAGAGGAAGCACATGCTAGCCTTCATACTCTGCAGTTGGGGGGTGCTATCTTTTTTGTTTTGCCTATAGATGTTTCCCATCAGGTACCAGATAAATGAATACATTTTCACTTAATTGACATGGTATAACCTGCTGTACCTGAACAAAGTAAGGTTATGGGCACAGCCTTCTTGGATAAGATGAATCATCTGGCATTTTTCAGATATAAGGCTAATTTGAGGTTGTGCTTGCACCAGTACATATCAGAACATGTCCTGTTAGTTCCACCTCCTTAACTTTTCAGTTTGCTTTTTGCTTTTGTGTGTGTGTGTGTGTATATATATATATATATATATATATATATATATATATATATATATATATATATATATATATTTGCTGTATCCCTCATGAATATTCTGTATATTAAATAATGTTTCAGATAGACATTTATTACCTGTTAGCTAGCAGTGCATCCACTGTACAGCTGCAGAAGTAAATGTCAAATGCCAAACAACTTAATTTTAAAATATCTCTGTCTTTCTCTCTCTCTCTCTCTCTCTCTCTCTCTCTCTCTCTTTCTCTCTCAGCTCCTGGCTTTTCTCCAAGGACTGTTCACATTTTACCACGAGGGTTATGAGCTGGCTCATGAATTTGAGCCATACAAACAGCAACTTCAGTTCAACCTACAGAATGTAAGAGTCCAAGTTACACATTGGCATATGCTTATTTGAATTTGGAATAAATAATAAAAATACCCCTTATTTTTAATATATCCTTTTTATCCCCTAATTAATCGGAATATGAGTGCAAGAACCATTTGTGACATTTTAAAATGGCATAGCCCGGAAACTCCACCTCCCTTTTTTCCTCAGGCTCTTTTGGCAGAAAACGTTTGACCAACAGAGAAAATAATGATGAAAATACTGGCCTAAAAGATAATATTAGTGTGCAGATGATATATATTACTTTTCCCCTTTTCCCTGCACATTACAGCACAGTTACATAAAATCCACCGTTCAAAATAAGTTTTTGTGGTTGTTGTTCCCAGCAAACAATTCTCATTGCATTCTGATAATAATATTATCCCAAAATCTCTATAAACATGAACTCATGGACATTCTTGTACACGCATGTCTGTCTATTAGTGCTGGACAAATTAATTACTGAAATTATTCAAGACAATGAAAAATAATCACGAGCATGAAAATAGTTCATATTAGTTCATATAATTCATATGTAGCCAAAACAAAAAGTTTTTAATGACACCCAAAGCTTCCGTCACTAATGTTTGTGTTCTTCCTGAACAACAAGTCACTGGTTGTTTATTTTTTATTTTTTGTAAAGACAAGGAATAATTTTGAGAGCACCAGACAGGAAGTGGAGAATCTGATGCGAAGGATAAGGTCAGCAGAGCAGGACTTCAAAGCCCCTGGACAGTGGACTATGGAGGGCTTTCTTTATGTGCAGGAGAAGCGTGAGTGTGCTTTTAACACAGACTACTGTATCTTTGTATATCCTAAGGTCTCATTATCGACAAGTATATAATAATAATAATAATAATAATACGAAAAAGCAGCTGATTTGATTGTTTTATATATAAAATATTAAACACTGTAAGATGTTAAAATTTATATGAATAGTGTTGTTGTTTTTTTTATTTCCATGTAATATAGTTCTTTAAAATGTTATTCCAAAATACACAAATTTATATTAAATTTGTATATCTTAATAGATGTCATAGAAATTTCAACATTTGCGATATATATTTTAGTTATATTGACTATTTCTGCATTTCTGTAAATATATCCACAGCTGAAGAACCCGACAGATATCAGATATTAAATACTGAAATTAAATAAAACATTTATTTATTATATATAATTATTATGGGTGTAACAGTAAACATATTCGTATCAAATGGGTAGGTACAGGACTTTCGGTTCAGTACACGTGTAATCCTTTTTATGTGCAGTTACAATCTGAGTTTCCTCAGGAATGTATTGAGTGGCGGACCGCATGTTTGTTGTCTGCCTCACACTTTTTTGCATATATTATTATTATTATTAAACTTGAAAACATACCAACAATGGCAGGGGTATAAAAAAGAAAGTAGAGTTAGCGCAGTGTCACTGTGGCTACTCACAGGGTACCGGAAACAAGATTTGTTTTGCACATGCATGAAAGCGCTAAAGAATCTATAGCGCTAGCGCACTTCCTGACTAGCTGCTAAAGCTAGTGATATGGATTCTTATCAAGGGAGTGAATGAATGAAGGATAGAAAGAATGAAGACATTTGTTAAAGTATGCTGAAAAAAAAGAACAGTTAAGTAGATCATATCTTTAGAAAATGAAATATTAAATGTTAAATTAAACACACACACACGTACATACACACATTTGTATTACCTAATTGGGGTGTAATAAATGTAAACTATTGAATTACATTTTTCCATTTATTCAATTTTATTTAATCAATTTAATGAATATAATACAAGTGTATTGCATTCATTTGATTTATTCTATTTTCTTTTTTATAAAATATTATTTTATATATAATTTAACCAAGCAGGCTTAGTTTTTTTACAAACTGTGTAAAAAAAAAAAGAGAGAGACAACATTTTCTGTTTTGCATTTCTTCCCCCTAACTATAACAAAATTGTATATATTTAGATTTTTAAATATTCCCCGACAATTCCAATTTGAATTACCACATCTACGAATGCTTTCTTTCTTTCTTTCTTTCTTTCTTTCTTTCTTTCTTTCTTTCTTTCTTTCTTTCTTTCTTTCCTTCCTTCCTTCCTTCCTTCCTTCCTTCCTTCCTTCCTTCCTTCCTTCCTTCCTTCCTTCCTTCCTTCCTTCCTTCCTTCCTTCCTTCCTTCCTTCCTTTCTCTCCAAGCACTATGTATTTCGCTCAGGAAAAACACCTAATCATTTTGGGGTTTTTGAAAGACATTTGCATGTTATTTAAATGCAACAAAACAAGGTAATTTACTAGTATGAAGATTTATTCAAACAAATAAATATATAAATGTACAGATGTTTGCATGATGCATGGTTGACAGCTTTTACACACTCTTGGAAACAGTACAGTTTGTTTTTCCGAACATTCAGCTAAAATCTTTTACCATGCCTTGTGTAAAACTCGCCAAAACTTTTGTTCAGCATTATTTGCTTCTTACTTTCTGACTTTGTGATCCAGTTAATTCCAGAGCAGTTTAATAGGATTTAGGTGCGGTGACTGGCATGATAGATAATACTCCAGCTGACTGTTTACTCTTTAAATAAGAGCTTGGACATCTGCTTCTCTGTCTTATATAAGTTCTTCTGTTAGAGCAAAAATGTCAAAGTGGGACTCATTAGACCACAGAACTTTCTGCCAGTCAATCACTGTCCAAATTTTGTGTGTTTTTGCCTTTTACCTAGTTTATTGGATTTAAACAAAAGGAACATGACTAAGTGCTGTATATGTTGTAATGTAAATGATTTTTTTATGTTGAATATTAGTTAAATACCATAACCTGTTTGTTAAAGGTCCTCTTGGATTTACGTGGAGCCGACACTATTGCACCTATGACAAAGAGACCAAAATGTTCACCATGAGCAGCTCTGAAATCAAATCTGGAAGCAAACAGGTAGAACATTGGATTTGTAAAAGGGCGTCTTATTATTTTATGTTTTTTTATATATACATATTATATTTATATATATATATATACACACACTTTACTATGCTAAATAATTGTTTTTTTGTGTTGTTTTTGTGCAGAACGGTCTGGTTCTGAGTCCACCTGAAATGTTTAAACTCAGGTCATGCATCAGGAGAAGGACAGACTCCATCGACAAGCGATTTTGCTTTGATATTGAAGTGGTGGAAAGGTTTGTTTTTGGTTTCTGCAATTCTGCATATTATAGCACATTTTTTCTGCCTCAATTTCTTCCAGGCTTTTTGCAAGGTCAGTGAGGACATTATGACGTTCGGCTTTAGAGGGTGTGGTGGAGAATGAATTAAAAAAAAAAAGAAGCATTTTCCACTTTAATATTTTTCTTGGCAACTTCAGAAGTCTCTCAGAGACTCCATTCAAAATTCTTTTCTCTGCTTCCTTTCTTCTTGCTCTTCATAACTGAAGAAATAACACTTGTCAAGGGATTCTGTTCAGTTCTCTTCAATGTTTCTATAAAGTCCACCGGTACGTCCGATTTTTCCTGCTTTGTGTGCTTTCTTGCGCGTGTTACCACAAGCTACCGGCTTCCTACAGCTCCCTTTACACAAGCCTGTACAGCTCTCAGCTTATCACATGCTACTGGCTACTAATTTTACTGTTAACTCTAGAATTATTGGCACCCTTGATGTAATTGTTAAAATCTGTATGGAAAAAAATATATTAAGGTACTTCATGGTATTTTTTTAATTGAATTGAAATGAATTGAAAATAAATATTTTCGGGTAGTGCAGTCCTACACAAACTATTTGCACTCCTACAAACAATATCAGTTAAAGCCATGTCTAGTATAAAAGTACTGAATCACTTCCTTTCTAGTCTACAAAGGTTGGAGACACTTATAGGAGGTACTGTAAAATCAACAGTTATAAACATTTTTGTTGTTGTTTTTTCCCAAAAGTTAGGGGGCATGCAGGATTAACACACATGAAATAAATAGCGAGCAGTATAAGGTCATTTCCATGCTGAATCTAGATGGCTTTTTGGGCAATAATCTAACATTGGCGTATAATTAAAAAGAACAATATGGCTTTGCGCCATTCACCTGCATGCAGTGTGAAATCGGACATTAATTGTGGCTGTGTATATAAATCACACAAGCAGCTCTCTTCTTAATTTTCTGCCTCCAGCTTTAAAGTGCATCCAAACAACATCCAAGAGATAAACCAATCCTTAATGTTAGTAATAAATCAAATTATTAAAACCAAGCAAAGGATAGCCAATACTGGCTCTGCATTCTGTGAACTGCTCGCATTCAGACAGCTTGTTTTTTGGCGATTTTGAAACATTAATCACGTCAGCTTATTTAGGGGTGCCAATAATTATATTTGTTTTTTCTGCTGCGTTATTTATAGAATATAATTGGTGCCAATAATCTGAAGTTGATTTTATTTTGAATGTTGCATCTTATACATCGCCTCCATTTTTTGTGCATGTTCTTTTTTTGTTGTTTGTTTTGTGCAGTTCACTGTTTAAAGAAAACAATTTGTTGCACAGAAAACCTCTAAAATGTGATTATTCTGTTACTCAGGCATGGTATCATCACCCTGCAGGCTCTGTCTGAATCCAATAGACGTCTGTGGATGGAGGCCATGGATGGAAAAGAGCCAGTAAGAACACACCCATTACACTATTCCCATGCCATATTGCAGAACAGATGTTTATGTATGTAGCTCACATCATGATTAGTTTTTACAGGCAAACCAATAATACATTGAAGGGAAATGTGGTGAAGATTTTTGGAAGGAGCCTCCAATGCAAGTGCTTTGTGCAAATCAGACGTAAAGCTTTTTAAAGATTTCCACCACACAAAAGTCAAAGGACAGCATTTGCATTTGTGATTTTTCTGTAGTTTATAGCTGATTCAACATAAGTGATACCAGGAATGTTACAATACAAGCTTTGATTTGTTTAAATAAATTTATAATAAAAGAAGAGTTTTATAAGAGAAATAATACACATCTGGATTTCATTATTTTATTATAGCAGCATTTATTTATTTTGTAATGTCAGCTGGAGGTAACTGTCCTCAGCCATTCCTTTCCTTGATTTAATCATCAAATGTAAAATATTTCTCATTGGCTTTTTTAGGGTAAAACTTCCAACGTAAAAGAGAGATGGCACAATACTTTTAGGTTTCTATTACATTCTTCAGCTCCCTACAGAGCAAGTGTAGCCAGGAGTGTGAGGTGATTCTTTATTGTGTTGAGATTTGTTTTTATGGTGTAGTTTGTCTCTGTGGTTTCCGGTAATGTCAGGACAGACTCGTAAAAAGGTTTAACACAATTAGCCACAGTCCGGTTTGTCTGGAGAGATTGTTTCTGAGTTGTTGTAGTTCCTTCCTGTTTCAGTTGTAACTTTAAATAGCTGTATATAGCATCCTCTGTTTGTTTTTTTTTTTGTTTTCTTGTTTTTTGGGACGGGGGTTGTCATTAGAGACAAAAGATGTTTACATGTCACCATTCTGAAACCCAAAGTTACAAGTGCAAGATGAACTGAGCAGTATGTAAGCATTTCAGTAACTTCTGTACTCATATCAAATAATGAGTAATTACAAAACCGAAAACATACATAAATAAGGAATCTAATAAGGAATACTAAACAAGATCTGTAACATAGATCTCTTGGATTATAAGTCCTAAATTAATGTGTGTGTGTGTGTGTGTGTGTGTGTGTGTGTGTGTGTGTGTGTGTGTGTGTGTGTGTGTGTGTGTGTGTGTGTTAATAATATACATGTACATACTTATCTATGTATGGATTACAAAATGTCATTTCACAGTGTATTTTCTTAGCCAACCATGATTTATCTTTGTAACAAGCATCTGTTGTTAGTGAAAGCAAAAAAGTGATGTGTAAAATGTCAGGTTTTTCCAGGAGGCTTTCATTTCTTCTTTATGACAATTGCCAAGATTGGTGGAGAATACGTTTTTATTTCTCAAAAAACAAGAAACCTTTTTTTTATTTTTTTTATTACTAATTCCGGACTTCTTTGGAATTCTTAGAATGTATTATAAATGTATTAAAAATCTAGAAATAAATGAACAATGTGATACACTTAAAGAAAAACAGTTTTTGGTGTCATAAGATGTTGGAGATGCACAAGTTTCTGTTTAAAAAAATGTCCTCTCAGTTCTCTCGGGTTTTGATGCTAGAGTGTTTTCTGATTCTGAAATGTTTGATTGGGTTGAGATCTGGTGAACTTGAAGGCCAAAGCATTCGATTAATTTTCCTTCTTATGAAACAATTTAGTGACCCATTCAGCCATTCTGAAAAAGACCATGCCTAGAAAAGCTTCACTGCATCATTTGCAGAAACATTTCTCTTTAAGTTGAGTTAAATATGCCTGCAAAATTAATTGAATGCATTGCAACAGTGCAACCAATTTTCCTTTCAGGTTGTCAACCATCTGTATAATCTTAATAAGTTGAGGCAAAACAAATATTAGTGTAAACACAACTGCTAATGTTTTACAATTCAGTTAGATCATTATCATTCTTAACAAAACGCTGTTATATTTTTAGCAGTGCAGGAAGTCAGATTGACCTGGGTATAAAAAGAAACGTCGACGTGAACCGAGTCCGGGACCTTTTTCCTGTTTCAGGCAATATGTTGAGTTTTGTTTTCTTGTAATCTTTATCATTAGACAGATCAGACTGTATGGAAACACAGTCAGACTGTGCGAAAACTTTGAAATACAGGAAGACGTGATGACAGGCCTGTTTGTTTACATTTCGTTCACGGCTCGACCTGGTCTGAACCTTTGATCAGTCGGTAAAGGCGATGGTTAGGTGTGATCTCTGACTGGATCCACTTTAAACCAAAAACACAAAAGTAGCAGACATTAAAAGATAGCAAACACTGAGGTTTTTTTTTGCCAGAACACCGTATATCCAATGTCTGTTAATGAACTCTGGATTTGTCTTATATATATATATATATATATATATATATATATATATATATATATATATATATATATATATATATATACATATAATGTGGTAAAGATATATCTTTAACAGTGGGATGTCTTATTTTCTATAGATTTACACCCTTCCAGCACTTCTGAACAAGAAAGAAGAAAGTAAGTTCAGTCCTCTTTCATAATTAGATTTAAAAAATTCAGCTAATGCCAGGTAATGCAACGCATCTTTTTTGCAACGCATCTTTTGTGTGTGCAGCATTCCTAAATGAGGCTGGGTTTAACTTCGTCAAGAAGTGCATTCACCTTGTAGAGACAAGAGGTGAGGGGGATAATTACATTCCTGTATGAATATCTTTCCTCTTCCAGGATGAACATGCATGCTTGTACACGTGTTGTTTTTCTGAATTACACTACATTATTGAGACTACAGTAATGGGACAACTAATTTTTTTCCAGTCACATGTGTTTTTCCCCAAACTGTTTTTGAGACACAAAATTGTATAGAATGTCTTTGGATGTGGTTATGAGACCACGCATGACAGCTCCATGAAGATATGGTTCACATGGGTTGGAGTGGACGATTTTCAGTAGCCTGCTATAGAACTCTGACCTCAACCACATTGAGCACCTTTGGGATAAATTTGAACACTGACTGTACCCCAGGCCTCCTTACTCTACATTATTGCATGACTTTACTAACACCCTTGTGGCTGAATGAGCACAAATCTCCACAAGCATACTCTAAAATCCAATAGAATGGAAAAAATCACATACATTTCATGGTCAGTTGTCCAAAAACTTTTGCTTATATAATGTAGTTGAGTGAAAATCCCAGCCATTAGGGTTGCACAAGCCTTACTAGTGCACACTCTTACTCCAGGGTTTCAAGCCCAGATAAATGGGAAGGGATGCATTAGGAAGGGTATCCAGCATAAAACATGTGCCAAACATCTGCGAAACAGAGGTGATGAGGAGGTGATGGGTAGGTATGGCCTTAAGAGGAATGTGGAAGGGAAGATGGTGGTAGATTTTGCTAAAAGGGTGGAAATGGCAGTGGTGAACACTTATTTTAAGAAAAAGGGGGATCATAGGGTGACGTATAAGAGTGGAGGAAGGTGCACACAGGTGGACTATGTTCTATGCAGGAGATGCAACTTTAAGGAGATTGGAGACTGTAATGTGTTGGCAGAAGACATTGTTGCTAGACATCATTGGATGGTGGTCTGTAGGATGGCTTTGGAGGTGAGGAAAAAAGGAGGTGAGTTGAAACTGAAGGAGTATGTAAGGAAGGAGATGGAAATGTGTTGACTAGTGAGGAGAGTGTGTTGAGAAGGCGGAGGAAGTATTTTGAGCAGCTGATGAATGAGGAAAATGAGAACGAGAAGGGTGGATTATGTGGAGATGGTGAAGCCGGAAGTGGATAGGATAAATAATGAGGAGGAGTAGAAAGTCGATTGGACCAGATGCTGGAAGTAGCAGAGCTGAAGATGTTGAGGTTTTAGTCAGGAGTGACGAGGATGGACAGGATTAGAAACGAGTTTATTAGAGGGACAGCGCATGTAGAAAGTGTCGAGACAAGGTGAGGGAGGCGAGATTGAGATGGTTTGGACAATTAAATGATGATTTTATTTTTATTAGTTTAGCCAACGAAAGCTCAACCAGACCAGAAAATTGATAAAAAATTATTAAATAACACTTTATTCCTAACCTAATAACCCCACATGATTATTGTTTATGGTTTATAAAAAGTCTACAAAGCACTTCTCACACTCACTTTGGATAATGCTGTAAATATAATCAAATCTGTTTTAGCTAGTTAAGTACACTAATGCTGAACAAAACAAACAGGATATGATTAATGTCCTCAGCTAGCAGAGTTTTAGGCCAGAATTTGATTTAAGAGATGTGTGCCCATACATCACATGTTATTTGTGTCTGGATAGAGTATATATTTCCTCTCACTACTGTTTAAACTGTAAGGGGGGTGTGAGTTGTACATGAAGTGTGAGCAGGAGACAGGTTAGTTTTATTTAGCACAGTTTCGTTTCTACATTGCTGCCTGTTCCTGATTCTAAAAGGTTCATCTGACATTTGTGCACACTAGTTCAGCAAGAGTAGCATAGTATCACAGCATACAGGTGCACATAACATTAACATGTTTTTGGGGTTGTTGTACTAAGTGGAATAAAAACTTTTTTTAAATTGAAATCCACCTGTCCTATGCATCAGTACTTCTGCCTTCCTGAAATACATAAAATATAAAAAATAACATAAAATATGCATATTGTTCTCTCATGTTTTCAAAAAAAAAAATTTCCAGGCATCCAAACAATGGGTCTGTACAGGATTGGAGGAGTGAACTCTAAAGTGCAGAGACTTATGACATCTGTGTTTGGTAAATCTCTCTAAGCTTTTACACCAATATTCATTATTTTATATTTATTAACCTCATTTCACAAACAGGTCACAACATGCTTATGATTAATTAAATTATGAAGGACAGTGTGATGTGATATTAACTGAAATGAAGGATCATCAGGATTTTTTGGTACACACCAGAAATTTTCTGTAACAGCGTACTCTTAAGTTTTTGTTCCTATTATCACTTTCACTATAGCAGCTGTAAACAGTTGTGCTCTAAAGTAATGACAAAAGATTTTGTTAATGTTTTTCTGGAAACTTTACCAATTTCTTCACAAGTGCAAAAAGTTATAGCTTTACTTTAAATCCATTTCCTATTAGTCATAGTGGAGTGTCTGTCTTAGAGTTTAAACAACAATGAGCTGTTACTATAGAAATAATGAGCAGTAACATTGTGCAGAATTACTGTTTTCTAAATTTAATGAGCATCTTCTGACCAATCAGAGTCATGAATTGAACAGATTTTTCACTCTTTCTTGTTTATTCTGTTATCAAACCGAATTTTATTTCCCTATTTGCATTTGTTCTTGCAGCTGCCAAAGCTCCCGCAGACATGGACCTTGACCCGGACACTTGGGATAATAAGACCATCACCAGCGGACTCAAAAATTACCTCAGGTTAGGAGATAATCGAATAAACCCCTAATCACTGGTTAATATCAAAAGCATATGCGCTTATCCAGCAACGCTCTGCCTGCAGGTGTCTGGCTGAACCCCTGTTAACCTACAGACTTCACAAAGACTTCATCATGGCAGTCAGTAAGTTCTAGCTGCACCGACTTGTTCCTCAGAGCATTCCAAAATGGAAAGTCAATGTTTAAAGCATTGCAGATGACTTTAACAAACTAAATCTCCGCAAAAATGTGTCTTGCGTTTTTAGAGTCAGATGATCAGAACTACAGGGTCTGTGCAGTTCACTCGCTCGTGCACAAGCTGCCGGAGAAGAACAGAGAGATGCTGGACCTCCTGATCAAACATCTGCTTGTGTAGGTTATTCTAAATGCAGCAGTAAGATTAATTTTTATTTGGTAAATATAGCAGTATTGCTTGGTATATCAGAAACCTGCATGCTGAGTCACTGCTAAAACAGCTATTCTAATAAAATATTGTTCTAAAGGGTTAATGGAAGATTTGGGATCACTAGGTGACTTTCCAAAGGTTGGTGGTCATTGATGCACTGTTGAAATTTGGGTGTTATGTGAAATGTAGCACAATTAACAGTTCTTTGTCCCTCTGGGAGAACAATAAAATGTAAAACCCTACATCAAAATGTTATTTTCTGGGATGTCTGAAAGAACCCAATGATTAGAGCCCGCACCAACTCAAATAACCCTCGAGAGACATTATTTCAAGATGTAGATTAGGAGCAGTATACGATTTTGAACTTCTCTTGCATGGTTTCTCAGGGTTTCCACACACAGCCAGAAAAATCTGATGACGGTATCTAATCTCGGCGTGATCTTCGGCCCTACCCTGATGCGCTCCCAAGAGGAGACCGTGGCTGCCATGATGAACATCAAATTTCAAAACATTGTGGTGGAGATTCTTATAGAGAACTATGAGAAGGTAAGAGTGACTCATTTGGCCTGATTGGTTTAATTAAAATTTAACAGCAGGTGTCACTGTTTAGCAAACACACAAAGGAGAATTCATTAGTTCCGTAGCAGAGGTTGACAATCAAGTCTTTGTTCTGTTGTTGAGACATGCTCTTAGGTACAATGTCTTATGAGGCTGGGATGTGATTTATGGCAGCGAACATACTAAATATTATTTTGTTGATGTGCCTCAGATCTTTCATCAGTCTCCAGATCCCAATGTGCCTTTACCTCAGCCTCAGGCTCAATCACGATCCAGCTCACGCCGCAGCAAACCCATCTGCCTACCAGGCACTCGCAAGTCCAGGGGCCTGTACTCACCTGCTCTCTGCCTGGCTGATGCTGACAGTGTGTATCCCTATATTTGTATGCCTTTTGCCTTTCTTATTTCTATCTGTCTATTCATATGTCTGTCCATCTAAAAAATATGTAGCACAGTATCTCACAAATCAAATCTTTGTTGGATTTATCTGGATTTCTTATTTTAACAAGCAGATAAAGAGTTTTAATAAGTACTCTTTACAACTACGGTGAGCAGAAAAGTATCTCATAATGTAAAACATGCCAAATCTAAAGGCATATAGGCTCCTGCTTCTGAACACGAATCTGAAGCACAGGCTATATATCTTATATCCAGTGAAACAAAAGATTTTTGACAAAGTCATTTGTCAGCTAATGCTCATTAACTAAAACTCATTGAAAGCTCATAGTCATGACTAAGAAAAACAAATCAAACCGCAATACAGATCAACTTGCAGGATATTGTCAGGGACTGAACACAAGATTTCCTTAGCTTGATTATTTAACTTCTTTCCAGATTGAAGCATTTTGCTTTTGAATTTATTAACCTTTTTTCTTAAACTCGCAGGTGACACGTTCAGCAGCAGTCCTAGCAGCACGCCCATGGGCAGCCTGGAGTCTTTGTCTTCTCATTCATCAGAGCAGAATGGCTGCTCCAAAGCGACCTCTCCCTCACGCGCCAAACACAAGATTTCAGGCAGCTTGTGCTGGACCACCCCGTCCCCATCCTCTGATGGCCCTAAAAGCCCAGGTGGCACAACCAGTCCTGACTCAGCTCTAAAGAGGATGCAGCTAAGACAGATGGCGAGTGGGAGGAGGCTTTGAGTGTTCTTCCACAAGAGCGAGTTTCCCCAACTCCAGAGTTGCCTAACAAAGCTGAGGAGGAGAACGCCGAGGTGCAAAGGTCAGGGCGCGGATCCAGCATGTCCTCCTGCTCCTCCCTCACTTCCCTTCACATCTCTGAAGGTGAGCACACCAACAAAGCACTGAATCAGTACTATTTTAAAGAGGTGAAGTTAACGTTAGAAGTCTTTTAGATGACGTTTACAGAAGCATTGTCCAGTGCCAATGCTTTGTTACAGTGAGAGGAAAAGCTGTTACTGGAAGTTATTTCACTCTAAGAACACAGTATGTTGTGCTTAGCTGTTGTAACAGGTTGCATTTATGTTTTATTTACTTCAAGAAAAAGTCAGGAAAAGGCTTTTTATAGCTGCTATAATGTAACTGTTGACAGAGAGATGTTTTGCACAACACAGTTAAATGGAACTATACTTGGATTAAAAAAAGGATTTCATACTATGATAATGAAAAAATGAATTCTGTTGGTGAATAGCTCTGGCATAAGATGAATAAATAATTTTAGGGATGTTAACAATAACAGTAACATTCTTATATTTTCTTTCTCAATTGGCCTTTTGTTTGTTTCATGTAGGTTTCCGGAGCTGCCATGGTTCAGTTCAGAGTTTGGTTTCTCGCAGTAACAGAGACAGCCTGAAGTCACTGCCTTTACCAGACCTCCCTGTTAAAGGCAAATGCAGCCTGGACTCATCAGGGAGCAACGGATACCAGAGGCCTGGCTCTGTGTAAGCAGTCTTCACCTCAAACCTTTACTTATAGCGCTTAACATTAAGCCTGAGGTATGTTTTGGGACATAAATGTCGGCCGCATGTTTATAGCTAAATTGGCATGTCGTTAACATTCAAGGCTTACGGTTCAGTACAGTGCATTTGAATCAAACCCACAGATTATTGTTGATTTATGGAGTAAAACATTATACAGGAACTGGAGTGAAACTGAAAAGCGTTGTAGGCAAGAGAGGAATGCACATTTTATATACATTAGCTGGCTAATGATGCAAGATAAATATAATGCTGTTCAAGGCTACAGCTATCTAAATAAAATGCATACGAGTACCAACTTTCTGTATGTATAAATACACTCACTGGCCACTTTTATATACACTTTTTTATACTATTACAGTGTATAATCTTTGTGACTTCAGTCATAGAATGGTTGTCAGTGTCAGATCAGCTGGTCTGAGCATTTAAAGATTATAAAACTCTCTAGAGTTTACACAGAACAGTGTGAAAGAATGTTGCGAGAAAAGGAAGGGAAAATGCCCAGTTTGGTTCAAGCTTTCATAAAATCACTCTTTACAATCAGGTTAAACAAAAAAGCATCTCAGCATGAACAAAACTATTAAACCTTGAGGTGCATGAGCTGCAACAGCCGAAGACGATATCAGGTTCCACTCCTGCCTGCCAAGAACAGGAATCTGAGACTATCATGGGCACAGACAAACCAAAACCAAAAACTATTTACCTTTTAAATTTAGTTAAGTCTGTGCCCATGATAGCCTCAGATTATTGTTCTTGGTGGAGTGCAGTGGAACCTGATATGTTCTCCTGCTGTTGTAGCCCGGAATGATCAAGGCTAGACATTTTACTTGAAAAAGATTTGTAAATTATAGAATATAATTTACAGTTTATGAATAAATAAAAGCACTCAAATGTATTTAATTTATGTAAAAAAATAAAAAAATAAATATTATAATTTTTTTTTTTTTATAAATTCAATACATTTGAGAGCTTTTATTTATTTATACTTCTTACATCTATCATATCTCTATAGCTGTAAAGCTCTAACCTTTATACAGTAATTGTTTAGTAAAGGCTTAATAATATCTTTCATTCGTTTGTATTCTCCAAGCCTCAAAGCCTTGTTAATGCAAAAGACATGAAAGGCTGAATAAACAGAATGAAAGCCATGCAGGGTCGTCTGCTACCACAGTCCTCTTGGGTAGATTTGACCATCAGAAAAATCACTGAGAAGTGACCTTAGACCACAGCGCTGGCTGCTAACGTTCTCTTCGACTGCCAATGTGCTTTCACAGAGGATCCAAACACAAATACTTTTTCTCTTTATCATAACTTAGAGATTTATGCTGCAAAACAATTGCACATGTTTCAGAGAAGCGTCTATTTGGAGCTGCTATTAAGTAAACTGTCCCACTAAGGTTATGTGCAAAGCGCTCAGAAACTAAACTTTGTGAGTGCAACTGATGAATTTGCATTGTGTGCTGTGTATTTGACACACACTGTTTACTGTTGTAGGGTGGCCTCCAGAGCAGCGTTCTTTGAAAGCCCTGTGTTCTCCCAGCCGGCCGCTGCTGGAAGGTACATCATCAGGCACGGAGAAAATCATGATCCCTATTAGTTTCACCACTCTGTTAAAATATTTAGCCTCATTGTGCCACAACATTTCAGGACTGATTGTCATACAGAGTTGCTTTTGCTTATGTTTGCTTTCCTATATTAGGAGCCATGTTGGTTTTGTAATCTCAGAATAGATCTTTGGAATTTGATTTTGCCCGTGCATACCCTCCAGTCTCGAGATCACCCCTGACCTTGTCCACTTCATCATTATCAAGAGTCTTTCCAGCTGTGTTCCTTCTAACTCACCTCCTTTGATATGATTACAGGGAGGCCAAAGCCATATATTCCTGCCAAGCGGAGCACAGCCATGAACTCAGCTTTCCTAAGGGAGCTCATTTTAACAATGGTAAATACACTCACACTTTATGAAAACAGCAGGCATAATACTTCATTGCAGAATAGGGTTCTACAGCCCTTTTCACACAATATGTGGTACAATGCATGTGAACATTATGATGCACAGTTTTAGAATAGCACCACAAAAAAAAAGGAGTTTTCCTTATTGTCAGGATATTGGAGTTTGAATCCCATCAAGGCAGAGAGTCCAAGAAGTCAACACTGTGTGTGCCTTCTGGTTGGGAGGGATGGCATTCTATCTTTCCTGTCAATCAAGAATGACACTATTGTGCATGTCTATGAACTCATGTATGTGGAAAAGGGCATATATTGCTTTCCTCTGAGTGTGTTACACTATCTTGGGATACGGTTAAACATTATGCAGGTGCCTGACTTTACAGTTCTAAAAGCCTTCACCCTCCATATTTAGCAGCTATCATATGATAAAGGAATGCTGGCTCTTGCAACCAGATTATAAGTTTTAATTTTTTGACTTTGTGTGCAAAATAAATAAATGTTTCAAGCTGGATGTGAGTCCTGTATAAAAATGTCCTTAATGTGTTCATGTTTTTTCTTCGACAGTTCACCCGTCAGTGGAACCAGGCTGGCTGCAAGCTACATATAATGGCAAGACTGGTTTAATCCCAGAAAATTACGTGGTGTTCCTTTAGCCAGCCCTGAAAGCAGACATAGCAAGTCCATGGTATCCATGGTGATCATTTCTCCATAAAGGAACCGTTTTGTATATTCCTGACATGCAGTATGTGAATAGTTTGAATGTGTAGTTTTAAAAATACAACATTAACCACAGAGTGTATATGTTTGATGTAGATATTAGAAGGTTTTATAAATAATAATATTTTATGTTTCTTACTGTTATGCCTTTGGCTCTGTAAGCTCTAAGGTAGATTATTTATAGGTGGCTAATAACACAGGCTGGATCTGACAAGCTGAACACTTATTGTGAGAATCATTGACCTGTTGTATACTATTGGTCTCTGTTTCTTATACTAGAGTTCAAGCTCTTTGATGAAGGAGAACTTACAATTAACACACTGAGTAACGTGATAGAACGTGACATGCTCATTGGTTGCTGTTTTTCCCCCCATAGAAGTCAAAAGCCAGGACTTGACAAATTGTGTCTAAAACATTTCCATCCCTACACATGATTTGACCCCCGTTTTTGTTATGATAAATGGTGAAACAAACGGCTTCAGATGCTGGGCATCATTGTTTATATCATATGTTTTTAATAGCATTAATGTATTAAGTCTTGTTATTAATGGTCCAGTAAATTCAATTCAGTTTTATTTGTATAGTGATTTTAATAATGGACATTGTCCCAAAGCAGCTTTATAGATTAGTCCCCATAAATTTGTTCCTATAAGTTCATCCTTAATAAACAAGTCACTGGCAACAGGGGCAAAAAAAAAAGCTCTATGAGATGATCACTTTTAATGACGCGTGTGCTCTGAAAGGAAAATCTCTGCTATGTAGCTCTTAGTATTAAATATAAATGTGAATAGTTGTTACAGTTGTTACATTGTACAGTTGTGGTACATGGTACATTTTTCTTTGTGCCCCTTCATGCTCGCAATTCATCCACATGTCTTCACATCAACTTGTTTTTTGCTGTTTTTAATTTATTTAAATTAACAAGTCAATTTCCTACTGTACAAAATCATATCTGATGTAGTATCATATCTGAAGTACAAAAACGTTTGTCCCTGTGATTTCCTGAGACATGTGTTCTATTTCCTTAGTAGTTCTGCTGTATTTAATTTCACACTGGTTTACCATTTCAGTGTACTTTAGTGAAGAAGAATTATGAAAGAATAGCAATGATGTACATCATACTACGTTATATTCCCCCTAAAATGCTAGAACGACCACATTGCAAAAAAAAAATGACGTTAGCAAATGAAATTATGTTGGATATACTTATTATAGTCACATTTACACGATATGCACAAAGGATTTGTAGACACCTGGCCATAAGATTCATATTTGCTTCTTGAACATCAATTTCCTCATTTAGTCCCCATTTCCTCCACTATTCTGGGAAGATGTTCCTCAAGATTTTGGCATGTGATTGTGATTTGTCATCATTTAGCCACTTTTGGTGTTAGTAAAGTCAGATTTTGATGCAGGATGAGCAATCAAGAGTTCCAATTAATCACAAAGATGTTCAGCAGGTTAGAGCTCTGTAGCAGGCCATTTAAGATCATCCACCCCAGATCATGTGCATTTCCACAGTCTCATGCTGAAACAAATTTGTTTATTTTAGTTTAAGTGAGGGGAAAGTGTAATGTTATCGCATCCAAGACATTTGTGCTTCCAACTTTGAGGTAACAGTTTGGAGATGTACCACATATGGCTGGAAAAATCAGTTGTCCCAATACTTTTGTCCCTATAGTGTATCTAGTATTGCTCTTTTTAATTACAAGAATCCAGGCTTGTCTTTTTATTCAATGGGCAAATAATTGTGTTCATTTAATGCATTTATCTCTAAGAAGCACGCCAGATGATCTGCCAGTAGAATGAAGTCTAAAATTTAACGGTTTCATATTTGGTATATTTTAATCTTATAATAAGAAATATATTGGACTATATACGAAATATTTTCACTTGCTAGGATTACTTTTCTTTGCAGTGCATTATTAATATTACCTCAATGTCCATCATATAATCCATATATTTATGGAATTATATGTAAGATAAGCTTGACAACGTACCCATTAATCGGGCATGACATAGTTTAATATGCTGAATGTGATATCCTGTTCATTCAAAATGCCTTTTCAAAGATAATCCATAATTCCACCAGATACAGTATGCGAACTGTTTTTTATGCTTCTATCTCTGATTTCTTAAAGAGGTCACAGTTATTCTTTAAGCGTAATAGTTTTACATTTAAAAATAAAATAAATGTTTTACCCCTTTGTTAAGGGCGAAATAATTATAAAAAATACACTATGTGGACAAAGGTTTATAGACACCTGACCTTTTTTGAACGTCTTACCTCACATTTGCTTATAATAACCTCCACTCATCTGGGAAGATGTTACACTAGATTTTGGAGTTGCCTAGGTGGAGATTTGTGCTCATTCAGCTTCAAGGCTTTTAGTAAAGTCAGGTACTGCTGTAGGATGAGGAGGCCCGGGGTGCAGTCAGTGTTACATCCCACAGGATTTCAATAGGGTTGAGGTCAGGGGTCTAAAGCAGTCCATTAAACATTCGCTCCAACCCATGTGAGCCATATCTTTTATAGAGCTCGCTTTGTGCACGGGGGCACTGTCATGCTGGAACAGACTTTGGGTTTCCTAAAGCTACTGCATCCAACGACATCCTATACAGTTGTATGCCTTCAACACTGAGGTAACAGTTTGGAGAAGAACCACATAAGTCAGAATAAGTCAAGTACACAAATAAATACACAATAGCTCATCAGACTGCTAACTAAGATAATATTAAATATTACATTATGATGTCAATGTGTCATCGTTTCTTATATTACACATTTTAATATGTACTAAAGACAAGTTTTAGCTTGAACAATTTTTTCCCCTAGAAGCAGTTTCTTAAAACCTTCCAAAGACAAGTTGCACAAAACATTCTTATAATAAAACAATTATTAGTTCACTTCAAAAGATATTTAATGGGATAATTTAATGATATATTTTAGCAAATATTCCTAAAATCGTAGCATCCAAAGTAAATAGTTAAAACACATAAGTTAGTTTAATGGTTTAATGGATGAATAAGTTTGTTGGTTGTTTTATTTCCCCCATATGGAATGTAATTATAAGTATGTATTTGTTCAGTCCGTCCTTTTGCTTTAAATCCTAGAAGAGTTTTCATCTTGATTCCATGCTTTTGTTTTTGTTTTTGCATTTTTTGTAATATTGTCCTGTAATTCATGTTTGTCCTTTTGAAAAGGAAAAAAAAAAGAAAACTGATTTCTTTATTGTTTTTTTTGTTTTGTTTTTTATATGTCTCCGTGTTACTTTATCCAATCTGATAAAGTTGCTTCAAAGTGTAGTTATTGTCTGTTTTATTTTTATTTTTTATTTTGGTAAAGCACACAATGCAATTGTCGCTCATCATGGAACATTTCTAAAATAATAAAGGATACAAGAATACAGTTAACAGTGATTTATACAGTAGTTTGTGTTCTAAGCTTTAGTTACTTTTTAGTTTAGCAAATAACAAAAAAAAATGCATTTCACATTAGTCGTATTAAAAAAAAAATGTCCAGGGTGCATCTCGTGCAAATGTTCTCAGTAGATGCTCTTAATCCAACCGTATAAAACCCATCCAAACTCGTGACACAAAGTTAGCACAAGAAAAAAAGCTTCATTCTTCATGTACAAAAAAGGCCATGTTCACTGAAACTGCGTCCTGGGTGCTCGTGCGACATGTTTACACTGTTCATTCTTTCTTCCTTTCATCCTGGTTAGCCTTGTGGTTGTTTAAATTAGCGGAGAGTAGAGCAAGTTGTAACACTATCAATCAAAAAAAAAAAGTCCTGAAAACATTTCTATTTCACTCTGCACATTTTATGCACAGACACGTTTTTCAAGTTTGCTGATCAGTTCGGCCATGCGCTCCATGTTGTGCGATTTTTCTTCAAGAAGCTCGTAGCGCAAACTGGAAATGTCTTGCTTTATTTCCTTCAGTTCACCTGCGACACAATTCCAATGCGAATCGGGTGAATAGCATTCTATAAAAATGTCAGGTTTTTTCAGCTTAACCAAAGTCATCATAGTTTAATATATTCAAGCAGCTTAGAAAAATAAAGATGACCTACCCTCATTGACTTCATCAAATTCTTTGTCCATCTGAGCTTTGATGATGTAGCGCTTGATCAGGCGTTTCATAATCTTCTGTCATTTTGGAATAAAAATCAAAAGACAGATTAATTACACATTCACTCTTATTCCATATGACATCAAGTCGATTTCTGCAGCATCAAAGCACTATACAATTTAGAGATTCTTCTGCTTTTAATCCTTCGGTTTGCTCCAGTTTCAGCACCTCCACACATGCAATTAACAGATTCCCACTAAAGAGAAAGGATTTGTGAGGTTTTATTATAGAGGTCCAAAAATCTAACTTGCTTGAAGGCCATGAGCCAAAGTAAAATGTTCTAAATGTTGCAGGAATGTTTTTGCTGCCGTATTTTGGAAAAGCATGAAGAATGTTTTGTTTCTTAATGATGACAAAATGTTGTATTCTTTCAAAACTCTTGCCTGTGTACCACTGCCTCCGTCTCGCCATAATTATCTGCTCATTGAGTGTCACAAAGCATGCTGTACCTGCAAAAATCATTTCTATTCTCTATATTGAAGTTCACAATTTAAAAAAAAATATCGTAAATGTTATATTCAAAATAAATATTTGTGTCAATTACATTTTGTTTTCTTTGTTTCACTTCTCATATATGGCATGGCAGTACAAATCACCTGTTTTACTAACAGTAAAAATACCTTTCTGAAAAAGGTTTTGCAGGTAATAGTTGGTAATGAAGCCATTATTAATCAGATTGTAAATTATTTTTGTTTGTAATATCAGATTGTAAAACCTTTAAACCTTTAAGCATCAATGCAGTTAGGTAAACATTATAAGCCACTTGATTTGCAGTTGCTTTAAGACCATGTTTTTTTATCAACAGTAAAATAAATAGATTCCCTTTAATCACTTAAACCACTGTGCACTTTCTCATTCAATAAATTATCCAACTAGTTATTCATGTGGCAGCAGCATAATATGTAAAGCCATGCAACTGAAGATCAAGAGCTGCTTTCATTAAAGTTCCTATCAGATTTAAAATAGTGTGGTTTTATGTAATGTTTGTTGCTGCCAAATGAGCTGGTTCGCATTTTTCCGAAAAAAATGTATCTTTTTTTTTTTTTAAAGTTGCAGACATTAGAGGACAAAAGGAAGGGATTTTATTTTTATTTTTGAAAAAAAAACTAGATATTGGAGGTAGTGCGTCTCTGGATAAGTATAATTTCTCTGAGGACGTAGGCAATAGCCTATAGGGTTCTTTTAGCCATTCTGGTACTGGTCTTCCCACTTAATGTTCAATAGCATCAGACTGGGCAAAAAGAACTCTGCTGTGCTGTCTGTAGTGTGTGAATTGATATGAAATTGGCCTCCTAAAATCTGTGGGTTACCCCGTTTGTTACTTGTATTTCCTCATGTCGATCAATGTACACAAAAGTTTTCGAATTGCTGCCAATCAGAGTGGGATCATCTGCACAATTGATTGCTGATCTCCTAAAATCTTAAAAAAACTCCAATGTGTATAAATTCTGTGGGTAAAAACGGCTTTTTGTCCAGAGAGCTCTAAGGAGAATAACCACCGTGGTGAACTGAAACAAAAGAAGGCCAAAATATTCTGTAGTTAGAAGTGGTAGCTCAGTGGTTAAAACTTCTGATCAAAAGGTCATGAGTACCACCATGTTGTCACTTCTATTTCCTTGAGAAAGACCCTTAACCATCAACTTGCCGTCATCACCACTGGCTTGCTCATTAGGGATAAAACAGATAGGGACAAATTTCTGATAAAATATATATTTATATCTCATTTTGTTTCTGAGAAGCTACATTGGCATAATGCCTATTGTTAAAACTGCAACAACAACTACTACTTCAATTGAATTGAATTTAACTGAACTGAATTCAATTGAATTGAAGTTAAAGAGCTTTCCATTCCATATCTAGCCAGAAAATAAGCAATTTCTGATATATTTAAACCAACTCATCTGGTACCAACAACCATACCAAGGTGAACATCACTGACTGAGGTTATTATTTTTGTCCATTCCGGTGTCTCGTGTGAACAGAAACTAAAGATTCTTGACTAGCAATAACAAAAAATTCAAACAACTTAATTAGACCTGAATCATGATTTTATGCACTGCTACCATGTGATTCAGCTGACTGGGAACTGCATAGATAAGCACATATAGAATAAGCTCTACAAAATGGAGTGTTTTTAAGAAATAGATTAAAAAAAAAACACACACACATTTTCCAGATTATATTTAGTCATATATATGGTGTTTGACTTTAGTGTACTTGGATATACAAGACTAAAGTGGCTAACACGTAGTCTGGAAGTCTGTCTTGCTTGAATTACATCCAAGACTATCTGCCATAAACCACATCCACTTCTTCATTGAAGTCCCACAGACTTGCAGATGTGGTTTAGGACTTACTGTAATCTATAAACAGTTTCATTGACAGTTACAATGAATCTCTACAGACACTGGCCACCTCTTGTCTGGCTTTATTTGAAAGAAAGGGAACATTGTGTAAGTCTGAACCACATGAGAAAGAAAGCATTAAGCTATGCTGCATGGGCTTGATTTAAGAATTTTGTACCTGATATCGATGACTTGTCATTTTGTTGCTTTTGTTCACTCCTAACTGAATAGGTTGACCAAAAAAAAAAGTATATTAGGACATTTCCAAATGTATTACAAGGTTACACACAAATGATTTGAAGAGAGAACATTTAGCGAACTGCTTTTTACTTTAAAACAGTGCTTAGTGTCTGAAGTAAACAGGTGCTATTGGATGCAGTTACGAAAGAGTAATTAGTCTGGAAATTAAAAGGATTAAAGGGATTTACAGTTTGTGTATGTGTCACCTCACTGAGTTCTGCCTCATTCTTCATAATAGCTTTGTGTTTGTGGAAGAGTTTTAGCAGCAGCGATTTTAAACCCAGGCCCAGACCAAGCACAGACTTTGGGCTAGGTACCAGATTGAAGGGCACAGGGAGGGTCCTGCCCTCCTCAAAGTACGAAAACCAGAGTTTGGCCCGGGCAAATTTCCATTCGACATCTGAGTCATCCTGCGCACACCAATAAGACAAAAAGACATTATAAGTTATATCGGATCGTGATAGATAAATATTTATAACTGGTGATGATAGAAATTAAATTGAAGTTTTCCTTTTTGGGAGAATTTGGGAGAGGCGTTTTTTTTTAATGAATGAATTAGATACTACTGAGCCATAAATTATAGGCAAATCATTTATCTTTGTTGTAAAGTTTGTATCATTCACGTGTTGAATTTATTTAATTAAGAGCAACTAAAAGGTGGTATTAGTGAGTTTATGCATGTTTTTTTTTACAGTATTTTAAAACTGTAGTTCAAATAATTTGGACATTCAACAATGATCAGTTGATAGAAAATTCTAAACAAACATAATTAACTGCTGTGATACGATAAAGAAAAGAACATTATTTATTACTCATACAGTACAATGTCATACTTGTTAATTAATTTTCCCTTAAATATAGAAACATATTGCCTACATTTCCATTTATTTTGCAAATCTAGGAGGTACCTTACAAACTAGTTAAGAACATCAAAGTAAGCTTGTATGGATAATTTAGCTGAAGTTCATGGTTGTTTATAGAAACTGGTTAGACGTTCTCCTTCTCATCGTGCTAGCTAGTGAAATGAAAAATGAAGTACCTCAATCTCCTGAAAAGAGCTGTTGATCATTGCAATGAGCATGTTGAGCAACACAATGACCATTGTGACATTATACACTCCATAGAGCACGTAACCGGTGTTCTCTATGAACTTGTGTCCATTGTTCACAACCACTGACTTGACTTCAGAGAGCCCAAAGATAGCCCAAAACAGTGTTTTGAAGCTTTCTTCTATGCTGTGGAATTTGTAAGTGAAGAAAAGTGAAAAATGAACATAATATCCACCTTTACACTGTATACATAAAATTATGCAAAACAATCTTTACATGATAAATACTTTCCCTTACTTTTTTAAGAGACAAAAAAACAAAAACAAAAAATAACAGTGTTGTCTATTAACAGATGATTAATTTTATCCACCTTAAAATCTATTATAAGTAGAGAACATGCTGTTATTGGAAGTACTTCTGCTCCACCACCCAGTCATTGATTATTGTCCCCCATTAACAGCACCCACATTTTATTTCATAAATGTCTTCTCCACTACTTACGTTGTAAATGCGTCATTCTGTTTAGCCCCCAAATAAAATGAATACAGGTTGAACATTCCGATCATGAAGGCCAGAAAAACCAGAATGAAGATCACCATGAATTTAAAGATGTCTTTTACAGTCCTTCCCAAAGAGATTTGCAATGGTCCAAAGCTCTCATTGGCTGGAAGGATATATGCAATTCGAGAGAAACTCAAAACCACCGCAATGGCATACAGCCCTTCAGAAACCAGCTGTGGATCTGAAGGCAGCCAGAAGAGACGCGCTAAGAAGTTATAGAGTGAAAGAGAAAAAAAATTATAAGTAAATGCAAACTTTCTGTTTAACATTTATACTACGTAAACGGTGGAATAACCATAACCTTTATCTTACCGAGTCTGAAGTATTCGACCTCCTGTGGTAAAGTTACATTTGTTATGTCTGTGTAGTGTTTATCAACATAAATTTGTGCCGTAGATGCATGCCAGTAAGCCATTAACTTTGCAACAAAGGAAGCTATAAAAATGGCTAACATTCCAAAATCCAACATATTCCAAGGTTCGAGGAGGTACTCTCTCGGACCCTGACACCAGATCTCTTTGCATTCGGCCCAAATCATTCCTAAAAACCAAAAGGAAAAAAATTAGATAGTATAAATTTTATGTGAAAGCAACACTTTTTGGGTAAATAATTATTTGATCCTGTGCTCGATTTGTAAATTTACCCCCTTACAAAGAAATGAGCAGTCTAGAATTTTCTATGATATAGGTTTATTTTAACAGAGATAAAATGAATATAAAAAAATCCAGAAATCCAGAAAAAATAAAAAATAGTATTTGATCGAATGATATATTATCCTCTACCAACCAACAAGAATTTTGACCACCACACACTTAAAGAAAGAACTTCTAATATCCACTCATTATGTATATTAGATTAGTTTAGATTAGATTAGATTCAACTTAATTGCCATTGTGCAGGGTACATGTACAGTGACAATAAAGTTGAATCTAATCTAATCTAAAATTTGATGTGGTCAGATAAGACTAAAATTAAGCTAAATGAAATCAACTTAACTCGCCATGTTTGGAGGCAGAGAAATGCTGAATATTACCACAAGAACACCATCCCCACTGTCAAACATGGAGGAGGAAACATTCTGCTTAGGGTACAGGAAGACTTCACATAAATGTGGCCATGCAGATGTAGAATCTCGGATGAGAACCTTCTGGCCTCAGCCAGAACACTGAAGATGGGTCGGGGATGGGTTTTCAGCATGACACATTTCCTGGATTTTTATTTTTTTATATTCTGTCTCAGCTAAATCAAATAATTATTTCCCCCACTGTAAATGGTTTCTAGGTTCAGTATTTTGACTCTTTTACCAAGGATACTAAATATCAATAGTCTCAGACTGACCTATTACCCAGAAGATGATCAGCATCTCCATCCACGTGAAGGGAGTTGTTTTCATGCGGAACAGCTGTGCTGGATGGTCTTGGACGGTCATATTTGGCAACAGTTTGCTCCCGTCAAAGCGATCAGCTGCATTAAACACTAACAAGCCAAGGAAAATAGTGAAAGATGATCCATGAGCCACAAACTTTGGAAAGGGGCCTCGCATAATTTTTCCCATCTGTAAAGAAGTAGAAAAAAAATTATTGGTCTTAATTTTGTGTGTGTGTGTATATATATATATATATATATATATATATATATATATATATATATATATATATATATATATATATATATATTCACATGCAGATGTGTTTATTTCACATATATTATTTCACATGAAGTCACATGGTAAGCTATTTTAAGTATTGCTATTTTTAATTACCATGGGAGAAACTGTATGAAGGACATACAGTTTCTCCCATGAAAAAAAAAAGAGCACATCAAGAGTTCCCATAATTGATGAAATGCATTAACAAACCAACAATCAAAATGATTAACACCCACAAACAATCTCAAGCAGAAGGAATTTCATATTTTCAATCTAATATCTTAATGAAAAAAAAAATGCTTAAATACTATTATAATGAGGAATAGTTATTTTCCTTTTGCAATAAAGGTCCTTCAGCTTTTCATTGTCTGTTGTCTTTCATAGTAAGAAAGAAAAAGGCTTTCCATTTGAGGTTATTCCATTGCGTTTTTATTTAATTGTTTTTCTGAATTTGTGAAATCAAGCTTTTGATTACAAATTTGGTGGTGTTTTCTATTTTCCTGTCACATTTCTAATGTGCTTCTGCTTTTTAATTGCTGTTGCCTTTTTAGATTGTTAATTACGTTTACTCCTACAAGTCACCATGCTGTAACCCCAATAGATCAATTAGTCACATTCTAAGTTGAGAATTTTATTGTGAGTCCACTAACCTTACTACATGGTGCCACCCAGTACACAATGGATAGGAAAGGGAGTCCTATTGCAACACCCAGGACCACCAAAAACTTGATGGCTGTGGTCTGCTGTCTCAATCCAGGCAAATGTTCATACCAGATTGAAAGAAGCTGCTGCTGGCAATTAGGATGCGCAACAAACTGTTGGAAAAAAAAGATGGCCTTGTCAGCATTTGAGATTTAAAATTGCCAGATACTGTTTTCAACATAAATGAAACAGATATAAAGTGTTATAAAGTGAGTTATACATGAATAAAAACAATGAATGATTAGATTACTATTTACTAAATTACTAACCATAAAACAGCCATCAAGACTTTTTCTGTATATACATACCAATTTTACAAGCATTTTAGATTTTGACATACAAATCTTAACACATTTTTAAGAAAGCGGAATCATCAACATTAATGGACTCTTGTGATTTATACCATGGCCATAGAAAACTAGTAGTAACAGTCTCTTAGCATTCTTAGCAGGCCACATTATATTGCACAAATGTTCATTATTTTCTTATAGCAGAATGTCTTTGATGTCCAGAATTTTTTATTCCACAAGTTTTTTTTTTTTTTTTTTAATGAAAATAATTTTGCTTGTAAAACACTTATGACTACTGTAGACATACTTTATTTATGGTATTTGGCAGATACCCTTACACAGAGCAACTTAAAATTATTACATGTGGTTGTGCTGGGAAATCACAACCACACAATCAGAAGGCTGAGTTTATGCCAAAAAGCTCCACTTTACCTTTTTGAGTTCATACTTTATTGCAAGGTTAAGTCGGGTGAAACTTGGTCGTCCTGGTAGATCAGAGTTATCATCTTCTTCGCCATTCAGAATGGCCTCCACTTCCTCTGTGCTCCGACACAGATCCAGAAGTCCAACTACAAAGCTTTTGCATTGCATAGAGAGTTTCCTATAATCATTCTTAGGAAAGTGGTCAATAAAGGACAGCATTTATTAATGCAGAAAAGACTGTAATATAGGAGTTACTTTAATACAAAACATATTAGACATACCTTGAATTCCTTCTCAATATTCGCCAAACAGGCAAGTTCATTGCTGAGCTCTAAAGCAGCCAGCACAGGATCTTCATTGGACAGAGAGAGGTAAGCTGGACTAGCTAGGCCTCGGTAGGCATTAATACGTGAGCGTGAGTGACTGAACGAATCATATTTCTGATGGTAATTACAGGTGTCACAGGTACAGAAATAGTCATGGGGTTGCTCGATACGAGCCCCTTTGGCCAGGAGGATGTGGACGATCTCATACTCATGGCAGTGCGATGCCAGGATAATTGGCGTGATATCGTGAGAAAAGCGAGTCCCGTCTTCATCATATGCAAAGAAGTCATCATGCATTGCTGCCTCCCTTGGGCTGGCGGTTAATTTCCTGGATTCAGCAAAAGCCTTATGACTCAGGATGGCCTCAACAATACGAATGTAGCCTTTGCTAATAGCTAAAAGGAGTGCATCACCAATCCGGGATAAGTTGTCCTTCTTTAACAAAAGTTCCGTAACCTCAAGATGTTCATTCGCCACTGCTATCTGCAAGGCATTCTGACCCATGTAGTCCACACAGTTCACATCCAACCCAGGGATCTCCTCAAGCATTCGCCGCACCACAGGGATGTTTCCATACTCAGCAGCATCAAGGAAGCGCTCCTCCACGGGTGTCAGGGTGTTGGGATGTGCGTTGAACATATAGGCGGCCCCCCGTGAGGCCTGCCTTCTGCTCTTGCCCATATTCTGACGAGTCTGATGCGTGCTGTCACTAGAGAGAATAAATCATATTTTATAGTCAGAAAAATTAATTTTTAGGTCTCCTGGCCTCATGGCCATGCATTTTATTTGTTTTAAACTTTCATTTCACATTCTTCATCAGTCTTTATTAGCTCCCATGGGAGAAAAAGCCATGCAAACAATATAGCTTCATAAATTAATCAGCAAAAGCCAAGCATTCTTTACTGTATTTTTCAATGTTAAGAATAAAATAGTACATCCTGCTCCAGCACAGATGCTTTTCCCTGATGTGATTTTTAAAACAATATCTACAATATGCTAAATACCTTATACATTCAAGAAAAAACTCTATATAATAAAAATCTACTCTATCAAATACAGTGCATTATGTTATGGTTTACAAAGAGCATCGCATCTTCTGTTGTATGTATTACCTCGTGCTTTCTATTTTTGAAAAAGTACAGTATATAACATGACCACAAATTATACAGAAATTATTTTATTGATTTTAAAACATAAAAAAACTTTGGGGAAAACATTACGGTTTAAATCAAGAATAATCATACAAATCAGGAGTATTACAAAGTGCTATAGTTTTGTAAATCAAGCACCATGTTCTGTTCGAGGTATTGTTGCTATAATGCATATATCATTGTTAATTAGATTGAAAGAATTCTTAGATGTATACATTTGATTCAACAGATCAAATCAAACAAACTTCCAGCATTTTTAAACGCATCCCTTTACACAGATATTTGTTTTAAAGAGCTGAAGACAGAAAGACATTTAAAGCTTTGAAGTATAGACACTTCCATCATGTTTTTAAGGCTAAAAAAACGTTTCACACTATATTTAGTAACTCCAATATGAAAGAACTAAACTGTATGAAAATGAATGAATTACACAATAATAAACAATTCCTAAGAACAAAATACGTTCACAGTAGTCATTACATTAAAGCACTAGATCTTAAAAGAAAACTCACCTATAGTGATGTCCATAATATCCATAAGTGTCATCACCGGTTTCAGCATTTACCAGAAGACAGTCTTTACTTCTGTTCCTCTTTCCGTTTGGGTGTAATTCAGATTGATTTTTTTCTTCCAAAACAGGTCTTCTTTGATTCATTTTTCTAACTAAAGCAATAAAAAGTCAACGCCTTTAAGGCAAGGATAACCACCAGTACCCCCAATCCAAACATCCAGCAGTAGCGGATGGGCTGTGTACTACTCCTGGACAAAACACCTTCTACTACAGTCCTCTGCTATGCTCGTGTTTAAAACTTGAGGTAATACAGAGTATCTAGGAATTTTGGCAGTGTGGCAGCATCTTCAATCCTTTGGCAACAAACAAGGCATTTAACAATGTTTGCTTGTTCAAACTAATCCTCTGTTTAGGTTCTAAAATTAGCATGAGACTCAGCATTGTTTCTTTTTTCCCAACCCAAATTTAACGTTTCTAAATGACTTCTAAGTGACTCTTTTATAAACTAATTACAAAATTAATATAAATTACAGAGTTTACTAACAACTAAAATCACCTGAAAGAAACCCACAAATAGAATTTTTGAACAAAATTTGCTTTCCATTTGCCGCAGAGATGAAGATGAAGACATTTATGAGCTAGTTTCTCTATTCCCAAGAAAGTGCTTTGTTTGTTCTGGGCTGTAGATCCAGCTGTGGGAAATGCCTTCAATGGAATTCCACACTGACCAATCATACCACACACTCCATTTTGTAACTTTCTTTCCCCTAGTCCTCCCTTTTCCGTTAATTTATGTGTTTGTATGCATACCCACATCATTAGCTGAGTACGTGCACACACGGCTACCCTGGTGTCCAAAAAGCTCCTCGAGGATATATAAGCCCAACGGATGGGGTCAAAAGGTAAATACCACAGAGAGGGTCATGGGAAGCCATGGTCTTGGTTCATTTCTCATGTTGATAGTGTTTCGTACAGATGGCTGCTGCAATCAGCGACTATTTTAAGCTCCTTTTCTGGGGACTAAGCTTCTTGGCATGTTCATGATAAGATTTCATATAAATTGTCCACTTTATCATGTTTCTAGACCAAAATCATAAAAATGGCACAATGTCGACGTTTGTCAATATAGTGTAAAACATCAAAGTTGATGCTACCGTTTTTAAAGTCAATAGTCTTATTTTTGAAATGTGCGTACCCCTGATGTTTTTTGTTCTACTATCATGCTGAAAGTACAGTATGTGCTAGTTAGCTCAATTTTAGCAAAAATTCTAGTTAATTAACAGCAAAGTTTTTAAACCTAGCATCAAGTGTGTACACACTTTTTATCACCCAAACCGTAAAGATATGCTGCTTCAAAAAATCTGTATATTCAACACAAACTTTTTGAATAACGTCTCAGTACATAAAAACATTTCAATAAGACATCTTTTCTGGAAGTTGTTGGGAGTATCAGCAGGAAACTGTGACACTGATAAATGACAATCAGATTGGGTTTTATTTACATTTTCAAGCATTTCAAGCATTAAGAAAAGAAATAAATCTTCACTAGAAAACAAAAATACAATAAATCCCATCATGCATCTACAAGAGAAACAACTCTAAATGTTTTCGGCGAACATTTCCATATTTTTTTCAAAGATAAAATTTGTACAATATGATCAAATAAGGTTTGTGGACACCTGATCATCATGCTCGCTGAACGTCCAATTCCGTATTTAGTCCCTCTTTGCTGTTATTAATCTCCACTCTTTTAGGGATGGCTATCCAGTACATTTTGGAATTTGGATTAGGATCTGGGATTTGTGCGCCTTCAGCCAGAAAAGCATCAGGCGCTGGTGTTTGGCGAGAAGGTCTGGGGTGAAGTCGGCACTCCAGTTTATCTCAAAGGTGTTCATTGGGGTACACAGTCAGGGTTCTGTGCAGATCACTGGAGTACATGCACAGCAATAGTTGAAAAAATTGACAGTTATGTGCTTCATATTTTGTGGTAGCATTTTGGTGTAGGCACACATATAAGACTGATGGTCAAGTGTCCACAATCTTTTGGTCATATTGACAAAATACACATATAATACACACCAGTAGCAACTACTTTTTTTTATTCCTAAATGAATTAAGTCAGGCCAGACTGGCCCCGTATTATATGTCCTGCATGTTGGTGGGTACAGGTGCCCTGTATGGTATGTGACATTTCTAGACCCTACTCTTATCCAAGTTTTCATGCTGTCAGTCATGTTCTCTGTGCTCTTTATGTGGTGCTTCCCTGAAACTCTGGTGTTTTGTTTAGTCTCTGAAAGGACATAAGGAACTCTGTGCTCTGAATAGACACAGTACAGATGGTTTAACGTACACAGATAACTATGACTGTATTTACATTAGGACAACGATGATACTCAGGGGCCACACACTATGCAGGCACTTTCATTTGTCTGTAAGGACAATGGATTAAATACAAATAACCGGCCACCCACATTAATGTTTTAACTGCTTTTACACCACACAAAGCACTGCATAATTGTTTTATATAATTGCTTAGTAGGTGTTAATTAATTTTTTATATAAAATGATTAGAAAGGGTCTTCAGTGTCAGTGATTTCTAGTGCTGCATTTTTCTAACTGTATGGCTTTCTTTTTCATAATTACTAATAAAAAATAATAAAAATAGGCTGGTGATGGAATGATAATCTATAACATAAGTAATAAAAGGAAATCATTAGTTTGCAGACAACAAATTAACAACATTACATATAACGGTGGTGTTCTTAATTAATAAATAAATTGTGCCCGGCCATTTTTTGCATTTAAAAATTTAATGTTGTAAGAATACAATTAAATATGAAAGATATTTGAAATAAAATTATTTTAATAAAATATGTCATTGCTTCAACACTTCGTTCCATCATCCAGCCCAAAATTAGTGGCACTAATAATAGATTTCAGCAACACTATTAGTTTATAAACATAGCATTAATTGTTACGACTGACACCAGAAAGAGGAATATTAGATCATTCTTTGTTTGTTTAAAGACATATTTCAAATTGTTGTATATTTATATTATTTAACTGCATTTTGACTTATTAAAAACTTATTTGAGATTTGAGCCTTCAACTCTCCTGATCTTCATTGTTACTGACTTGATGCTGACAGGCTCTCCGTTCTTAGTCCACGTGTCCCAGTGAATGTGTGGCTGAGTAGAGGGATCATGGTCTAACGGTGAGCCGTTGAGATTTGCCCTGCCACACTGATTAAACCACCAGCCGGTGTTGTTGTGTCGAACGCTGCAGCTCTCCACGGCTTTGCCATTAAAAGTGCAGTAAGGAACGCAGCCATCATTATCTACATCGGATGTGCTGAAAGGTGCTGTGTCCTGATTTTGTTCTTGATCAAATCCTCTGAAAGCGTCACCTGTCGAGGAAGATATCTGCTTTAAAAAAAACTTTGTGAACTTAATAATGTAGTGTGACAAAGGCTACATACTGATAAGTTCCTATTATGTGCTGACCCTCATTTTAAATGTGCTACAGGACAAGAACAAGATAAAAGATTTGAGAAAACAACAATTTCTATACAGCTTTGAATTCTGCAGTCCAGGAGAGATCCAGTTAAAAATAAAATTTCTCAGTCTCCTTAAACAAATATTTTAGAAATATTAGACATGTGGTATTTTACTTTAATGTCAAGTTGAGCAATAAACCCTCTGATTTGAGGGTATGCTTAGATTATACACATTCGAGACTTAGACAGCTAGGGAAGTCATTCTGTCATTGATGGGAATTTCAGCTGTTTCAATAAATCAGCTCACAGAAATAGAGCCAAATCCTCATCTCCCAAACATCTCTTTGCCATTTTTCTCTAAATGTTTTCTCTGAAACTATTTAAATAAGACATGAAATCTTATTTTAGATTCTAAAGAACTAACAGTATAACATTGCTTGGTATTACACTTTACAAACACTGTTTTAATAAGTGTAAAACCATGCACTACAAATTTTGTAAGAATCCATGTATTAATGTTATTGTGCCTGCTGTCTGTGCCTCTATCCTGAAAACTCATACAAACAAACAAGTCTTGTTAGTCTTTCTCATAAACAGGCTTTCCATGGAAGTGTTGTAATTTACACTACAAAATAATTGTAGATAATAAATCTAGTCTAAATAAAACTCTTGGGTGCTTGTTTGTAATCTAATCACATCCTGACATTTTGTTATACAGCATCCTTTAGGCAGAGTTGCAGATGTGCCGTATTATCGGTTTAATAATGGATCTAACAGCAGCCTGTGGGTGGTTCGAGACATTTTTTCCTAAGCAGAACCTCATTGATACTTTTCCACATCTTTGTCCAACATTTTTAATTTTTCCTTGGTCTTTCTGATGCTTTTTGTTTGGGTATGTTTTCTAACAAACTGTGTTGCCTTTCATTTATATTGAGATCAAATGACACTTTAATTGCCATCAGGTCGACTCTCTCCATCTAATTCTGTCACTCAATAGAAAGCATTCGTAGCAGTGGAGATAAATACTTATGCAATGACACTTTTTAAAGCAATATTGTTTTCCGGACTTAGGAAACTTGGGCTAATTTGTATACATGATTTAAACCTAATTAATAGAATTTTGCTTTGAGGTTTTAACACTACAGAATATGACACAAATTGAGAGATGAATGCTTATGCAAGGTACTGTATCTGTCACTATCATTACCTAGCAGCTTTGTTTACTGAAGAATTTTCTATAAAAAATATTGTATACAATGTATATAATAAACATAAATTATGGATTTAAATGGGAGGACATTTTTTTTTCTTAAGTTAATACTATTTTAGTGGGACACCCTTATCGCTTCATAACAATCCGTGATTAACATGTATCATAATTCACATATTATACCTCCTAATGACTTAAAACAACAGTCATATTTCTTGTATTATAGCTCATGTAGTTCATCTAAACATTTTACAGGTAAGGCAAATGAGTAACATCTCACCTGCACTACCAGCATATCTGCCCAGATGAATTGCAAAGAATTTGTTCTCATCTTCAATCCAGAAGTTGTCGTATGAGGCATACGCAGTGGAGTCGTCTTGAGAGACGAAGGATATGTGAAGCTTAAAACGTGTGTTCTTCTGACCCACAATACTGTGCACTTTCCTTAAACCGAGCCAGTGTTCTCCTTCAGGGAAAAGACAGAAACAAGGCATGAATATGCTCTCAATCCAATTAGATAATTAGAATAAAAGATTATCACTAGATAAAAGCAGAAACAAAGTAAACCAAACATCAGAATGAAGAAAATCTCCTGTAATCTCAGTCAATTTTATTTGTGGTATGGTTGTTGTGCCAGGCAGACAGACAGGTTTTTGAGAAACTGCTGAATAATCAGAAACCAAAATCTTCCCATAAGCAAGTTATTCTGTGGGCAGAAACACCTTGTTGATGAGAGACAGCTAAAAAAAATGACTGCTGACAAAAAAAACACTCAAATAAAAAAAATTCTACAAACACAGTGAGCAAAAAATCATCTCAAAACACCATTGAACACCAAGTCAAACGCAAAAGTTTTATCACAGTACCTGTAATGCAGAACAAGTTTTGAAGGCATAATAAATAAAGCCATTGACCTGGTAGGGGTCCAAATCCATCCAGGTAGCTTGACCAAGCACGTTTAAAGTCAGTCAGGCCATCAGTTCGCCGCTGGATCACCGTCCAGCCTCCATCCATGTAATCCATCTCACAAAAAACCTTAAAAAAGTGGAAAGATGAAGTCTTGTTTATATCTCAAATGCTAGCTACGGTCTGGAGTTTTGAACAAAAATAGCATTTCCTGTCATTAGAAAAACATTTTACCTCAAACAAAAGCTCAGAGTTTTCAGGCTGAATGATGTAAACTCCACTTGGAATTTTCGGTGATACCTCCTGTAGTGTTTCCTTGATATCACTGCAGTCTCTACCTGTAAACATGAAGCTAGCATTGAATATAATAATAATAATAATAAGAAGAAGAAGAAGAAGAAGAATGCAACCTGAATAGAAAACATATCAAACTGAGGAAATTTACCATTTTAAGAAAATAAATAAGGTTATTTTGAATTTAATGGCCCCAACACATAAAAAAAAAAATTGGAACAGGACCATGTTTACCACTGTGTAGCATTCCTGTTTTTTTAACAACAGTTTGTATACAATACAACTGGGAACTGAGAAGACCAGTTGCTGTTCTTTTGAGGAGACCAGTTACTAAAGATTTGGGAAATGAACGTTGTCCCATTTGGGTCTGATACAGGATTCAAGCTGCTCAACAATCCCAGTTCTTTGTCGTATTTTTCCTTTCATGATATGCCAAACGTTTTCAATTGGTGAAAAGTTTGGACTGCAGGCAGACCAATTCAGCACCTAAACTCAACAATAAAGCCATAGATGCAGTATGTGGTTTAGCATTGTCTTGTCCTGTCTCCATGGTGTCCAAAAAGAAAAACACAGAACAGTTTTTCCATTTTGCCTCAGCCCATTTTAAATAAGCTTTGGCCTAGAGAGGCTGTTGGTGTTTCTGGAATATCTTCACATATGGCTTCCCTTTTGCATAATAAAGCTTTAACCTGCATTTCTGGATGACACTATAAAAGGTGTTTCTGAGCAGATGCAGTAATTTCCATTGCAGAATCATGCCTGTTTTTAATGCAGTGTTGCCTGAGTGCCTTAAGATCACAGGCAATCTATAATTACCTTTCTCATAGAGATTTGAATCTTTTGATTATAGATAATAAGATATTCAAAGTCTTCACAATTTTATGTTGAGGAACATTAATCTGACATCTTTACTGAGAGACTCTGAGTTGCTAATTAACCTCATTAGTTTCAAAATGTTCCTCCAGCTGGTACTTTTTAAATAACACTTACTTTTCCACCCCTTTATTGCCCCTGTCCCAACTTTTTTGTAAAGTGTTATGTTACATCATATTCAAAATGAAGATGGTACAGTTCCTCGGTTTAAACATTTGGCATGTTTTCTGTGTTATATTGTGAAAAAGTGGATTTATAAAAGCTTGTAAAATTAATTCATTATTTAATTAATTATTCATTAATATTATATTATTCATATTATACAAATTGCTGTAGTTTCTTAATTGTTGCTGCTGGCCTATTGGTAGCCTCCTGATAAGTTTTCTCTTCATCCTCTCATCAACTTTGGTCCATCGTCTTGATCTTTGCAATGTTTCTGTGGTGCCACATTTTCTTCGCTTATTGATAAGTTCTGACAGTGTTACATTTTACATTCGGTGCCTTTGATATTCTTTTGTAACACTCTCCTGATTGGTATCTTTCAACATTTAAGTTTTTCAGTTTGTTTGGCAACTTTTTGTGGCTCATGACTCATGACATCCAACAACATTCAAACATTCAAGCAAATACTACAGCAACAGCAGACTTTAATCTGATTTTAATCATAATCACTTCAATTGATGGCAGGTGTATGCCATTTACCAACAGACCTTATTTTAAATGTGACTGGGTAACTCTGAGGATAGTTAGTGGAAGGGTGTGCAGACTTATGCAATCAGGGTGTTGTTGTTTTTTTTAATTTACCATGTTCCTTTTTTTTCCTCTGGTTTTTGTTTATATATATATATATATATATATATATATATATATATATATATATATATATATATATATATATATATATGTGTGTGTGTGTGTGTACATGTATTTATGTACATATGTATGTATGTGTGTATATATATATATATATATATATATATATATATATATATATATATATATATATGTGTGTGTGTGTACATGTATTTATGTACACACATATATATATATATATATATATATATATATATATACCTGATTTTCCCAGTCTCTTGCGGATAGCACGATAGACCAAAAACTTATAGGAATTGTTATTATTGAGTCTTGTGTTAAAATAATAAAATTTAGCAATTAAAATACAATTATCCATTATAAAATGAAGTAAAATATTAATACAGTACAGTACTGTATAAATTAAATGCCATTTTGGGGCATCATCCGTTTATCCGTTTTTCGTTTATCGAAAGGCAGTTTTGGAACTTAACCATTGCAATAAACGGCAGATTACTGTATATTCACACACACTGTATACACACACACACACACACACACACACACACACACACACACACACACACACACACACATATATATATATATATATATATATATATATATATATATATATATATATATATATAAATTATATATTAATATACCACCGAAACATGATTACCATGAGCATGCATTGGCTTCACAGAAAACATCTCACTGTTGCTCCTCTGAACATCTAAACTGAGACTGTGGAATTTGCTTGAAAGTTCCATTACCTAAGAACAGAAAACATTTGAAATGTCAAGCAGTGGAACACCACTGTCTGGAAATATTGGTCCAACATGGAGACATTACTACCTGATTAGAGAGGAATTCCAGGGTCTTCTGCTGTTCATCCATTAAATCTCGGATCAGCTTTCTGGTGCTCCTTGTATATGTTGTCATGGCATGCTGAAGGTTGCCTAATTTACATGTAAAGTGACATGCTTAATAATCTCCAAATCCATTCTGACTCATTGACAAACACAAGGAAACGCATGTACATATATGTTGAAATACATACTGCACCAAGCATGCTTCTCTTCCTGCATGAGTTTTGCTGTCATCTCACACGGCACTGTGCACGTTTCCTTCTGTTCCTTCTGGTTCTGAGGAGCGGCATCCTCAAAGTCCTCGACTAGTGTCATAGGTTCATCAAGTGCAGCAATGTTTATGTCCTAATTTAGAAGAATGGCATGTGATCTTTACATTACAGTTTGTGCCGACGTTAACTAAAAGTGAAAGCTATTCCTTTGAATTTCATGAGATGTTAACTGGTCTGCTAAGTTGGATATGTTTTGTGGTTTGGAAAAATATGCATATACACTGTTCATGCTCATTAGAGTACATCATACACTGACACATATTGGGTCTTAAAAGGAAACAGAAACAAAGCCGGAAGGTCACATGGTTAAATCTTATTACAATACACTATTCAGTCAAGCTGAAACTGAAATGAAGAGAGAAAAGGACAAGACCAAATGAGAGCAGAGAGCGTAAAAAGACTTACCGCAGTCCTGTTGGGAAATGCAAGAAGATTTGGGAACATATACATCCAAAACAATATGATCCAAATCATGTTTCTTGACTTATTCTGAGCTCAGTGAGCACATGAAGCTAAAAACCTCTCAATGAGAGATGTAGGTACTGAGAAGCCGTTTGGTTTGGGACTGCCTCCTTGGCCACAGTACAACAGAAGAAGGACTGCACTGTTGCTTAGACCACAACAAATTTTCACCCTGTCTTTCTGTCCACAATCTATACAATAACAATTGTAACCCACTGTTGTTTTATTGCACTTTGACAACATCCTGTATCAGCTATGAAAACCAGATGTTGGATAGAAATGTGACACTTCAGACTGGCAGTGTTGGGAAATCAGCAGGGTTGAGAGAGGAATATACGAAAAGTGCATTCTTTCCAGGAGCACAGCAGGTTCCAGCCTGGTTTGGTAAAAAATAGCATTGTAAGGTGGAATGTCAGCAAAAAATGGACATTGCTTATGTTGGCCCTCATTATTGCATATGGAACAGAAATTGCGTTGTGTGGAAAATCTGATCACAGTTCAGAGGGTCTCTGGGAACACATCTGTTGGCCATTACATAGCTGTGCTGAGTAAGCACACGTTTGCCAGCAACAGCCTGTTACAGCATCAATGTAGACAATTTTTTTAATGCTTCAGTGATTTAATAAAGGTTTACTATAATACACAAAAATTTTATATATGCTGTAAAACATGATTTTAGAGTTTTAGCTATTTTCTCTATAGGAAAATCACAAAAAAAGATTTGTTAATAGAATTGCCTGCTTATTTATTTATTAGGGGCACAAGTAGTGTTGGCACTTTGCAGTATTAGGGTCCACGGTTCAACCCTGAAATCATGTTACAGTCTTTGCTTCGGTGCATTTGTGTGGATTTCCTCCTGGGTTTTCGGACGTTTTCACGCCTCACAAAAAGTGGATTGGCTACTAAATTGCCCCTAGGTGTGAATATTTGTGTGTGTATGTGTGTGTGTGTGTGTGTGTGTGTGTGTGTGTGTGATCAAATGTTTGACTCCCACCCTGACCACAGTATAGGACACAAAAGATGACTTATTTTTGTTTACTTGTTTGTCTATGGTACTTATGGCTTTATTCTGGTCTGTCATGATGCACACAGCAAAAACCCCCGAAAAACAGTTTAATATAGTTAATATATGGTGAATTGTGATTTTCTTTTACTTTTTTTTTTTACTGCATTAATTATGTTATTGGAAAGGAAACTAATGGATGATTTTATTTTTATGGATTTTTTATTATTTTGTTATATCATTATTTTTTTTTCATTTAACTATTTTTAGAATCATGTTGGTTTTAACAAAAAAGAAAGATTACAGTACAGTACATACCAATAGTATTTAGATTCTTTGACTTTTTCTTTTTTCGTCTGCGCCCATTAGGGGTCGCCACAGCGGATCATCCGTCTTCATACCACCCTGTCCTCTACATCTGCCTCTTTCAACCCAACTACCTGCGTGTCTTCCCTCACCACATCCATAAACCTCCTCCTTGGTCTTCCTCTTTTCCTCCTTCCTGGTGGTTTCATCCTCAGCATTCTCATACCGATATACCCCATGTCCCTCCTCTGGCGCAGAGGCTCATGGGAAACAACTTTTTGGCAGTGGTGACGAACTGGCCTCGTCTCGGCGTTTCTATAGTAACTGTTTGCCCACAACCAACATGGCGGATGAAACGCACGCGTTTAATAAAACCTTTAAATTTAATCTGCTTCCCAATATAAAGTCCGCGTTCCTGGAAGATTCGCGGATTTCGGAACTGTTGATGAAATGGTAAGGAATCGATATGCTAACGTTATTCACTATTTACCGTGTTTTACAATACACATTAGCTAGTTTACCATAGCGCGGACAACAGTCGCTAGGCAACAGGTCACGCTACACGTCAAGAGGATATACATTTGGCTTAATATCAATTTCCTATTCATCTAATGTATTGTAACCTCTCACTTTTGGAGGATTCAATAGTTTATAAACTAATAGATTATTGACTTGTCTTGTTTAAACCATTTAATAGGGAATATATATCATTTGTGTAACATATATAGAAATATATGGATAGATGTTCCCAATCCTTTTGTAGCCAATGGCCCCTATAAACCTTCTTATCGTTGCACATATAACTTATATTTAAAGAATATTATAAAAAATGTGTACAATAATAGTACTAAAGTCATATTTCTGTATTTTGCGATGAGAAGAAGCATTGCTTCACTTGAAATTCAACCTATTCAATTTAATTGACCATTCGAATAGTAGTTAGATAGTAGTAGGTTGAGATTTCAACCATTAAAAAGTACATTAATTAATTAAATTAATTAATAGAACCCTATTTAATAGACCCCTGACTGTCTCCTAAACCACTGGACTGTATTTGAAAGGGCTATACATTTTTCCTTATTTCCACAATGTATCTTCTTGGTCTTGTCTTTGCTATTTTGAATTCTGTCTGGTTTAATTTTTTCTTCTGTGTGTTACTTAAGGTCCATGTTGGGGAGAATTTCTGTCCAGGCCTTTAACTTTGACCAGGTCTTTCAATCTTACATGATGAAAGACTTTGTTTTGGTGAGTTGTGCAACAGCATTTTATTCACAGCATTATAACTTAATGGTTATATAAGATTATAAGGTGACCTGTGTTTTGTTTAGAATTTCTTTCAGGACCCTTGTGTGAAAAACAACTTGCATGTGTTGGACACTTCAGGTGTATGGAAACCTCTGGGTAGGCTGGTGTTGTCACAGTGATTCAGTGTGTGTACAGTTTATAAATACATGACACAGTATGTTGTTGCAAAGTGTATTTATTTCAACAGGCAGAGATGTTACACGTGTAGACGTGGAACATGTTCCGTGCACTAAAGTGTCTGTGGACATATTTGACCCAATTTTCTCCAGTGGCATCGTGCATCCATCTGGTCACATTACCAAATGTTTTCATGAAGTACATCCTGACTTTGATAAGTTGCGAATGGTAAGCGTTTAAATCGTTTTAGATTTCCTTACGATAACTTTCAAGCAAAATGCATTGTGTATTTGCTGATGTGTTTTAGATGCTGATTGAAGAGGACTCTGATAACTATCATGTGGTCAGTGCATGTGACCGTCAGGAGTTCCTGTTTAGACTGTTTAAGCACATTGTTCTGGGTGGTGAACTCTGCCAGTATGAAGATATCATTAGTCCTTACATCGAAACTGCAAAAACAATTTATAAAAATTTGGTGAGGTAAGTCTTTGAGTAAATTGTATACTCCAAATATCACAGTCACATGGTGTGTTGTATATATACAGAGCTGTTAAATTCTTAACTGGTGGAACCTCATCACTTCTTTTGTGGCTGAATGAACCCAAAATTCCCACAGCAATGCCACAAATTCTACTTACAAGCCTTCTAAATAGACTGAAGGTTATTATTACTGAAAAAAGGGGCTACATCTTCAATAGGATATTCAACAATTACATATGGGTGCAATGTTCAGGTATCAATAAACCTACAACCATAGAAGACTGTATGTTATCAAATCTACAACAACTTACACAGGGACTTGTCGACAGGACAAGTAATATTATATAAGCCTAATAATAGACTGTCATAAACAAAAGTGCTGATATTTACCAAATAGCTCTTCCACTATTCTTAATCCAAGCCTTCATGTTCATGTTATAGTCATGTCATAGATCCTTAACTAGCACAGTGGGTTACACTGCTTCCTGGCCACACCCCCATAGAGTATTGGGTATTTTTTGTAGATGTAATAATGATGTAAGGAAAGTAATTAAAGAAAGCTGATTGATCATCTTTCTTCCAAACTTATGGGAAATCCTTTGGTGTGTATGTTTGGTCATTGAGATTTCCCTTGAAACGATTATAATGCAGTTTTCACCCACCACTTCATTTGTTTTTCTTTGTGAATCACAGTGATACTGGTCTTATTTCCAGTTATTTAACTGAAGATGTACAAGTATGCAAACTGCATTTTACTCACTTTCCGATTGTTCAAAAGGTTTTTTTTTACAGTAATAGGGGACTTAGCAGGTTCTTCAGCAAGCACATAGTTTTAATGGTTAAATCTGGAACTGTGAATTTAACAGCTGTGACGAAATAATAGTGAAAAAGGAAGCAGACTAAACTTGTCATATGGGAATCTCCTATGGCTGTGTATGTTTGATTATTAGGAAATCTTCTCTCACCTGTTGGTCCAATACTTAACACAGATTTACTGGTAGTGTTTTCAGGGAGTTGGATGTACTCATGTTGATATGGAAACAGGGTATTTGGTTTGCTCCACTGAAAAATAAACCATGTTATTCCTTTCTTTTTAGTGTTCAAAAAGATTCAGAGACGAAGGTGATCAGCATCATATCAACAATTTTGAAAGTCTCTGCCTATGTATGTATCTCAAATACATCTTGACTAATCAATTGCATCCGAGACTTGTTATAAATTGTTGTGTAATCCTCTCTGTGTGTTTGTGTCTGCCTTTTGTTTTTGAGTGAAATACGCCAATAAAAGTATACACGAGTGACACGATGAAGAAATTAATTTTTTTTTTCTTTCAGGATGATTATGGTTTGTGTTATCCCTCTGAAAGAGACAGCGAGCAAACATTCACCTATCTGTGCATTGATCCTTTCAAACGGCATGTGTATGTCTTATACCACAATTATGGCATAGGTCTGTTCAATAAATTATGATATATAAAATTATATATATATATATATATATATATATATATATATATATATATATATATATGTGTGTGTGTGTGTGTGTGTGTGTGTGTGTGTGTGTGTGTGTGTGTGTATGTTGTATGTATGTTTTTCCCTTTTATTTTGCACCTTTATTTTTTCTTTTTTAATTAATGTTTTCATTATAAATCTTTGTCTGTCAATAAAAAACATACAAAGCAAAGTGCAGCTGAAGAGGCCTAGATGTTGTAGTAAATTGTGTCAAGTCACCAACAAGCAAGATTTGACTGCTTAATGTTTATTAAATTGTTTACTATTTATCATAGACCTCAAAGAAAACCCCGTGAGATTTGGGGAGATTTCAGTGACCTTAAAAAAATATGTTTTTATTAAACAGCCAAAAGAGAAAGAAAAATGTCCAACCTCGCTCCGTGGGTAAATTGGTACCGGGCCGCACAGAAAGAATACATAACTTACATTATTTTCGTTTTATTTTGGAAAGTTCCCGGATTCTTTTCGCCACATCTGTCCATGACTCACTCTTGATGCATGTCAAGATACTTCAGTCACGTGTCTTACCAACATCCGCTACCTTCTTAAAGGGGCTGCTCCAGCCGCTAACACGTAATACTGTACATTACCGCTAATTTCAACCCCCCACGCTAGCAAAATGAACAAAAAACAACACAGTGGATTCACGTTTATTATTATATTTAGAAAATACCAGTTTTATGCCGGTCGTAATCATTTTATTTTGTTGTATTTATCCGCCACACCTTGAAGGCCGGTCCGTGAAAATATTGTCCGACATTAAACCGGTCCGTGGCGCAAAAAAAGGTTGGGGACCACTGCTCTAAATGGACAATGTACCAAATGTTCACCACATGTCTCTAATGTGAGGGGACAAAACACATTATACATATTTGAGTCGCAATCTCAAAGCTATCTTACATGAAACGAAAATGTTTGAATGTGAAAATGTGGAAAGGGACCATATCCAGGAAGAAGATAAAAAAAAACCCCTGATGATACGGGGAAATTTTGGTGACTTTCAAAGGGTACAGTACAGTACAGAGAAAATGTATACATTTTTATAATGTACTGTATTACAGTAATCACAGTATTGCTCATTTAGTGATCAGCTAAGAGAGAAAGAAAAACAACCTTTAAATGATACAGGGACCACACCATAGTATACAGATATGTAAAGACCAGCTAGGATTTATATATATTTACAATTATATAGAGTTGATACAGAATGAAGCAGAACTGTATTATGATAAAGTCCATTAGTAATTAGTAATAACAACAACAGCAAGGCTTGTTGGTGAAATTTTGCAAGTTTAATGGCCAGTTTGACTATTAAGAGACTTTAAAAAATAATATATTACAAAAAGATTTTTTTAAGCAAAATTAGAAAACATGTTCCAGGGTGTACAAATTTCAAAGTTGCAATTTAATCAAATCAGTCAGAGGGTTGGTGACAGACAAATAATTAGGCACAAACCTGCAAAAAATAGCCAGCCAGCTCCAAAAACACTCTCAAATCCTTTTTGGTCTTGGGTCTCAGGCAGGTTGCAATTTCAAAAATACCAAAAAGTTTGTAACTAATTATTTAGGCACATATGTGTGTACATCCCTGTGCACACACCTCACCTTCACATGGTGTTCCATCCCCTACCTCCACCATGTGGCAGTGCACCTGGAAGTACCCAGGCCCCCACAGCACTGGCAGGCTGGCTCAGGCTTACCTCCTGCACATTATATGGTATATATATATATATATATATATATATATATATATATATATATATATATATATATATATATAAAATAAGGATTAAAAGAGCAGCAAGAAAGCTATCAATGTTGAGGAATGTGAATGAGTGAATACTGAATTGTCATGCTCTTGTCTTTGAATATAGCATTTGTGTAATTTTTTTTCTGAATCTGTTAAGCAGTATAATGTAATTCTTCACTGTTATCGTGATATTTACAAATGTGTCACATGTAAGGGAGCGCCCAAATCAGTTTGGGTCATTTTGTTTAGGTTTATGTATTTAGAGCAGGAGATCTGTGTTGAAATTATGTGTTTAGTTTCATGTCCATTATTTGTAGAGGCATTTGCACTATAAAATGCATTGTTTTGGTTTGTGTTTGGAGAAGATTATGAACGTTACTAGAGTGGAAACGTCCTGCATGTGATGAGCGAGTTCAGGTGTACGAACAAAAGAGATTGCCCATAATCTAGAAGTGCTCTCATATATACAGTGAGGAAAATAAGTATTAAAACACCCTGCTATTTTGCAAGTTCTCCCACTTAGAAATCATGGAGGGGTCTGAAATTGTCATCGTAGGTGCATGTCCACTGTGAGAGACATAATCTAAAAAAAAAAATCCAGAAATCACAATGTATGATTTTTAAACTATTTATTTGTATGATACAGCTGCAAATAAGTATTTGAACACCTGAGAAAGTCAATGTGTAATATTTGGTACAGTAGCCTTTGTTTGCAATTACAGAGGTCAAACGTTTCCTGTAGTTTTTCACCAGGTTTGCACACACTGCAGGAGGGATTTTGGCCCACTCCTCCACACAGATCTTCTCTAGATCAGTCAGGTTTCTGGCCTGTCGCTGAGAAACGGAGTTTGAGCTCCCTCCAAAGATTCTCTATTGGGTTTAGGTCTGGAGACTGGCTAGGCCATGCCAGAACCTTGATATGCTTCTTACAGAGCCACTCCTTGGTTATCCTGGCTGTGTGCTTCGGGTCATTGTCATGTTGGAAGACCCAGCCTCGACCCATCTTCAATGCTCTAACTGAGGGAAGGAGGTTGTTCCCAAAATCTCGCAATACATGGCCCCGGTCATCCTCTCCTTAATACAGTGCAGTCGCCTGTCCCATGTGCAGAAAAACACCCCAAAGATGATGCTACCACCCCATGCTTCACAGTAGGGATGGTGTTCTTGGATGGTACTCATCATTCTTCTTCCTCCAAACATGTTTAGTGGAATTATGACCCAAAAGTTCTATTTTGGTCTCATCTGACCACATGACTTTCTCCCATGACTCCTCTGGATCATCCAAATGGTCATTGGCAAACTTAAGACGTGCCTGGACATGTGCTGGTTTAAGCAGGGGAACCTTCCGTGTCATGCATGATTTCAAACCATGACGTCTTAGTGTATTACTAACAGTAACCTTGGAAACGGTGGTCCCAGCTCTTTTCAGGTCAATGACCAGCTCCTCCCATGTAGTTCTGGGCTGATTTCTCACCTGCCTTAGGATCATTGAGACCCCACGAGGTGAGATCTTGCATGGAGCCCCAGTCCGAGGGAGATTGACAGTCATGTTTAGCGTCTTCCATTTTCTAATGATTGCTCCAACAGTGGACCTTTTTTCACCAAGCTGCTTGGCAATGTCCCCGTAGCCCTTTCCAGCCTTGTGGAGGTGTACAATTTTGTCTCTAGTGCCTTTGGACAGCTCTTTGGTCTTGGCCATGTTAGTAGTTGGATTCTTACTGATTGTATAGGGTGGACAGGTGTCTTTATGCAGCTAACGACCTCAAACAGGTGCATCTAATTTAGGATAATAAATGTAGTGGAGGTGGACATTTTAAAGGCAGAATAACAGGTCTTTGAGGGTCAGAATTCTAGCTGATAGACAGGTGTTCAAATACTTATTTGCAGCTGTATCATACAAATAAAATTTAAAAATATAAAATTTAAAAATCATACATTGTGATTTCTGGATTTTTATTTTTAGATTACGTCTCTCACAGTGGACATGCACCTATGATGACAATTTCAGACCCCTCCATGATTTCTAAGTGGGAGAACTTGCAAAATAGCAGGGTGTTTAAATACTTATTTTCCTCACTGTATATATGAGAACACTTCTAGATTATGGGCAATCTCTTTTGTTCGTACACCTGAACTCGCTCATCACATGCAGGACATTTCACTCTAGTAACGTTCATAATCTTCTCCAAACACAAACCAAAACAATGCAATAGCAGGGTGTTCAAATACGTATTTTTCTCACTGTATATTTTAACAGGAATAAATGTCTTGCCCCAAGGACAAGCACCACCTCATTCTTAAAAGTTTATACATAAATTTCTATTACATCTTACTTTATACTATATTCAAGTCAAGTCAAGTCATTTATTTCTATAGCGCTTTTCACAACAGACATTGTCTCAAAGTAGCTTTACAGACATCAACAGTTAAGGTGAATGGTGTGTACCTTTAGAGGAACCAGACTCAAAAGGGGAACCCATCCTCATTTGGGTGAGGACATCGAGAGTGTGATCATAAATCTTTAAACAATACAGAACACTGGAGAGTGAGAACTAACTATATTACAAATATATTACAAATATATTGCACTGTTTTACCATATTCACATACATGTATTTCCATAAAGAACCCTGAAGCACAAGGAAAGCTAAAGTGGTGAGGTTAAGAACACAGAAATGCTTTTTTCTTCTCAGTGACAAGACTTTATTTCGTGTATTGTGAATTTAATATTATTGCATTAGGAGCCAAAAATAAACATGACAAGAAAAGTGCTAGAAAAAGAGCTTTCGCAATTCCTTTTTAAACCATTTACTTTCTATTTTAAGTAACAGGGGATTCTTGTACCCCACGCAGTTTCTAAATCATAATTACAAACGTTGTTTGATTTGTATGCAGTAAAACCGCAGCTTTCCCATGTTAGGTGCATTTGTTTACAAGGAACGTTTGCCCGCACCAAGATGGCGGATGCGTTGGCCAACTGCAGGAGCGGAACTAAGCGGCCATTGAGGTGAGGTACCGTCTCTCGACATGCATTTGGGAGAGGTGGGGACTGGGCACACATTTGTGACCTTCGTGGGTAGAAAACCCTTCGGATACTTGGTGTGTGGGCTGCTTTCTTATGTTGATTTGATATTATTCTAAAGCTTTGTTGCATATAAACGGACGCTGCGACACCGCTAGAGGATTTTTTGGTTCACATTCCAGCACCTTCTTGTGTTTATCTGGAGTTCACACTGTGGATCACAAAAATCTTCTCGTGGTACATATTTTCACCGGTCGAAGTTGAATCCTGGCGGAGCAATAAACGAAAACGCAGCATTGACTCGAGAAGCAGCTGGAAACGTAAAAGAGAGCAAATAAAACGGCATCAAGAATGCAATAAAAAAAGATTTTTTAAGAAATCGGTGTTTTTCAACGGTGCTTTGAAGCGAACGAATTGTCCGCTTTACACGTGTGTCTAAAAGCAGAATCCAAATATATATAAATATTTAGTGAAATATTATCTCATTGGAATCAGATTTTTTTTTGCTCAATTTTTTCAAGCGTTTCGTATGGAACTATCGCGTCTACATATAAATATGATCCGCTTTATTACTCACTATTTTATTACTGACTTTATTAGTCACTACTCATATGGAAAGCGAAAGAATCAACCATTAACCTCTTTGAGGTCAAGGGGCGGGTGAATCACTGGTGAATCAGAAATGACAACTTTCATAGTGATGAGGGTCATCATTTATGTTTATCTTCATACCAGGGGGGCAGATTATTAATCCAGACTAACACTCTTTGTTAATGCAAAAAAGTACCAAAAGTAAACATCTCAAATGTATAAAGACTCTATTTATCATTAGTAGCCAAGAGAACATTCTCAGACTACCCTCTTATAACAGTTAAAAGTGCTATATAAAACACTCATTTAAGTGATGATAATAATAATAATAAAAATCATATTTATGTTGTTCCACACCTATATGAGTTTCTTCTGTTTGAAAGATTGTATTAAAAGAACAATATTATATTTGAAAAAATACATTCGATCGTTCATTTATTGATCATTTCAGACAATATTCCTACTGCCCAAATAGTTTGAGTCAAAAGAAAATAAAATGAATGACAGTGAAAACTATGGGAAAGGAATTATCTTTTGTACCGAGTTTACTGGAGGTCCGAGAAGCCACTGGTTTCTCACTGAGACTATTTAGGCAGTGGGAATGTTGTCTGAAATGATCTGTAAATGAACGGGCAAATGTGTTTATACAAATATATTTAAATATATGATGTATTTATAAAAAATATATATATAAATATATGATGTATTTATAAAAATATATATAAATATATGATGTATTGATAAAAATTATATATAAATATATGATGTATTTATAAAAAAATATATATATAATATAATATATTATATATATATAATATAATATATTATATATAATATTATATAATATATGTTTTTTTTTATAAAAATATAATAAATATAAAGCAGCATAATAAAGTGAAAAATGAAAAATTTCATAGGTACTTTCCAAACCAAAACCGCCCACATACGCTGCCTTCAGCCATTATAAAAGCAAACGCAACAGCGCATTTGCGCGAAACCCGCAGTTTTAATATCCGGGTAAGTGTAATGAAAAATCAAATTCAAATCCTTTATGTATTCTTATGCCACAAATAATATATAAATATTCGTGTACTCATGAAATAATAAAAACCAAATCCGTGTGCTGTGTGTTTTCTCTATTGTCTGGAGAACTTTTACTCTATAATACCATTTTCTGTCTAACGTCTTTATAACATTACACTAATATATATTTAATACAATCCTCTGTCAATTTCTCGTGATATTAAAGTGTGTCTTTTTGATTTCTCTTCAATGTCTCCCTTAAAGTGCTTGGTATTTTCCATTGACGTAAGCAGGAAATCCATTTTGAGTCTCACTACAGGAGAAAGAACAGAAAGAGGCGGTTTATAGGAATCATCTCGACACTGCTCTTCTGGTTGTGGTTTTTTTTTTCTGTGGTAAGTGACATTTTAAAAAATGAGTGATTTCTAATTTCTATATGAATAAGTGTTACTTAGTTCTTGATCTTTATCGCAATTTCACGCACACACACACACATATATATATTCGTATGAGTAAAACCGAGCAACCGCTTTCAAAATGGAGACTGTCAGCTCGGGTTCCCACCGATAGCAAAACGCCTTTCTTTAAAAAATGAACAACAAAAAAATGTTACCGTATTTGAAGGTTTAAAACGTAAACTCTTTTTGACTCTCACACATTATGTTTATAGTCTAAATAATCGTAAATTCCTATTCAACAGGACTTTACGAATACGTGTACAATGAACAGGAATAAAGGGTGTAGTTTGTGGTTGAGAGAAATACAGGAAGTTGCAGCAGAACAGAAATTGACAATTTTTCTTTCAGTATATTTTTCATTTATTGAGTCCAGTCTGTTTAGTCTTATTAAAAATAGTATTCAAAGTTTTTGTTCACTAAATGTTGACAAATGTTCTTTTAAAAGGTGTTAATCCTCTTTTAAACCCGATATCCGATAGTCTACATTCTGGTGTACAATAAATAAATAAATAAATAAATAAAAGAGGAACATTATATCTAGGGTTTAGACAAATAGTCCGGATTAAACTTGAACTGTTTGGTGAATTCCTGTATAATCAGATCATGTGTAAGTTATGTTAATGTCTGGTTGTTCAAAGTCCGAAGTACAACCCCTTTATTCCAGTTAAACCAGACTTTTTTGTTTTTTAAGGCGTGTGTGTAGAGTAGGGTTTCTGCTGCTAGCGATTATTTTAGTAATCCAATATTCTAGCGATTTTTCCACCGAATAATCAGGAGGGAAGTAAATTTTCTTTATTAAAGAATACAAAATAGAGAGGAAATAAGACGGGTCTCCTAAAATAAACAAGTAATGTTTCCTTTTGTAGAAAGATCCCAAACTTTGCGAACCTTCTGGCGTTTTCTTTGGCCCTTGCCAGAGCGCTCCAGAGTTTAGCGGATGGTGCGTCAATAATAATGGTCCGTGGGGAAACACGGTGGTCAGTGTGTAGTTTAATAGACTAAACGAAGCATCAAGGCAAATGAATCCATTTTTGTAATCGATTTACTCGAGTTACTCTAGGAATCGTTTCAGCATACTAGTCTACACGCTATGCACTATTGCCTAAATTATTTGCATCTATGTAAAGAAAGGAAATGCCAGGGATGAGCTAAGGTACACTGTAGTCGGTGTAATTTAAAAACAGAAAGTAGTCAGTGATAAAGAATTTTTTTTTTTTTAGATCGAATCCTGGTATTACAAAGCTGACAATTCTGGGTCCTTGAGCAAGGCTCTTAACCCTCACCTCACCTGTTTCATTGTGTAAATGTGATACTTGTGATAGGTTGTCTATCAGATGATATAAATGCAAATCAGAAGTTTCTCATTTTGTTAGCATTCGATGATCTTTCTGTTTTCCGTTGTTTTTCTTCAACAGGTAACGGCACCACTGAAGCAGAGTGATATCACCGACAGAATCAAACCCCTGTTTCTTAAGCAACATATTTTTATTTCATAATTAGATTAAACCTTCACACATGGATATGTAAACCCCACCCTAAGGGATGTCTTCAGGGAGAAGGGCTTTCTTTACCACAACCAGGAATTTGATAAAAATTGAGTTATTCATTAACACATGATGCATTGTTTAAAGTTTAGATCGTGTCTGGTTTGGTTAATTGTATTTGTTAATGATCCTGGGTGAAGGCATATGGTAGACCTGGACAATCACCCAGTTCAGTTTGTTAATTCACCTTTTGTTTGGCACGTTGTTTTCTAACACGTTTAGTGTGGATTTCATTGGTTCATTGGATGTCCATTCTTGTTTTTATCAGTTTCATCAGAGAAGGTAGTTTGACACAGATAGAATACACTTGCGTTGGAGTTTAGGTTGGTGTAATCTGTAATTAGATTTTTAAGTGGGAGTTTTCAGATGTGTTATGACAGCCAGGAAAAGCCCAATCATCTAAGGGAAAGAAGGTTGTTTGTTCAGCTTATGACTAGTTTTCCAGTCTTGTGACAAACACAAGTTACCATAACTTTTTGTCCTTCGTTCCTCATTAAAATTCAGTGCACTCAATAGCATGTGTCACCAGTGTGCACTTTAGATCCTGGATATGGTAAATAAAGCCCTTCTCCCTGAGGACATCCCTCTTTTTCTATTCATAATGGAAATCCTACAAAATAGTGCTTTTTTAAGGGGTCTGTGTCGTACCAGTGGGCCAGCAGACCTACAATATGATAACTCAAGCGAACTGTTTCGCATTTCAACCTTTGCAAAGTTTTCCTCTTCGGCGACGGTGACCGAGAGAAGCCTGGCTCGCGCCGGGTTCTTCTACACCGGCGTAGGCGATCGGGTCCAGTGTTTCCGCTGCAATGTAATCGTTGATAACTGGCAGTCGGGCGAATGCCCAGCCGAGAGGCATAAGCAGATGTCACCAAGCTGCACCTTCATTCAAAGCTTGCCTTCCACTGCCAATCTTTTGTCCTCCTCCCATTCGGCCTTTTCACCACTGCGCAATGCTACTATCCTGCAACTAAACCTGCCTGTGGCCACTTCAACTTCGGGCCAGATCGATGAGCAAGCTGGATATCTGAATATGAGCAACCTTGCCCCTTCCAGCCCACTGTCATCTCGGGGCGTGGAAGACATGTCTCACCAGAGGCCACCTGCTTGCCACAATCCCAGCATGCGGCGCGAGCAGGATCGCTTGGACTCCTTTCAAAACTGGATCCTCACCACAATCACGCCTGCCGAGCTTGCCAAAGCTGGTTTCTATTATCTCAGCCAGGGAGATAGAGTGGCATGTTTCAGCTGTGGTGGCCACCTGAGCAACTGGGAGCCTGGAGACAGGGCCGTGTCTGAGCACCAAAGGCATTACCCTAATTGCCGATTTGTGAGAGGGGACCGAGCTGATAACATACCCATCAATTCTGGTTTGTCCAACGTGTCCAACCCAGCAATGCAGCAGTGTGAAGAAAGATTGCTAACATTTGTAAACTGGCCTGCAAGAATACCTGTCAGACCAGACCAGCTGGCCAAAGCTGGTTTTTACTATGTTGGTGAGAACAATAGATTTTTCATTAGTTAAGATTGTTTTTTGTATTTGTTAAGCGTTGTATCTAAGGTTTTTTTTTTTTAATGAATAGGCCGCAACGATGATGTAAAGTGCTTCTGTTGTGATGGAGGTCTCAGATGTTGGGAATCGGGAGATGATCCTTGGGTTGAACATGCTAAATGGTTTCCTAGGTAAGTGATTTTATTTGTTAGTGTCTCTCTTACTATTTAGTATGTTTTTAATTTTTAAATTTTTTTTATTAATGGCGTACACTCAATTTCTTTTTTTTCTTTTTTTTTTTCTTATTCCTTCCTTTAGGTGTGAGTACCTTTTGCAAGAAAAGGGACAAGAGTTTGTTCATCAGATCCAAGCCAGATTTCCAAGATTGTTTGAACAGGTATGCAAATATATATCAAATCTGTATATTAGCTGTATTACATGATTTTTCTGATCAAAGAGAGAAACCATGGTTCTTCTTATTTTCCCCCACAGCTCTTAAACAATGGGGACTCGAGGGAATTTGTTGATCCACCTGGTAAGTATTGTGAAACGCGTAGCATTGTGTGTAATATGATGCAGTCATGTGATCAAGCCTTCCACAAAGTTACTGTAACTACCCTTTTCCAATGAATTTGTCTACTTTCCGTTCCTTTTCATTTGCAGTTGTACATTTGGGTCCTGGAGAAGAGCGTTCAGAAGATGCTATAATGATGAACACGCCTGTGGTGAAAGCAGCCTTAGAAATGGGCTTCGAACGCAATTTAGTGAAGCAGACTGTCCAAAGCAAAATTCTCACCAGTGGAGAAAACTATAAAACTGTGCAGGAACTGGTGTCTGATCTGCTGAGTGCTGAGGATGAAAAAAGAGAAGAGGAGCGAGAAATGTTTGCAGAGGAAATGGCATCAGGTACGTGTTCACGCAGGTCCGTATCCCAGTTCAAATCCAGTGTAGAGCATCAGTAATGTTTCCGTTTTTTTTTTTTGTAGATGGCTTTACTTTTCTAAAGAAACACCACGCTGCCCTGACCCAGCGTTTGAAAAGTGTCCAGAGCCTAATGGACCATCTGTTGGAGGAGAACGTCATTTCACAGAAGGAGTATGACATCATACGCAACTGTACGTCAGTCAAGCAGCAGACCGGTCAGCTCATCGATCTGGTCTTGTCAAAGGGGAATGCAGCAGCGGAAGTCTTCCGCAACTGGATCAAAAAGAACGACGTGTACCTCTTGCGAGAGCTTATGGGTATTTATTTTTCACCCTTTTTGGTGTATTGTCTGGTTTTTCAGTGTTAGTCCTTGTCTGGGTAAAACCATTATATATGACACATAGGGCATGTAGGAACACTTAAGTGGGATCCCTCTTAATAAAAAAGTTATGCTCAAAGAACACTTTAGATTTTTTTTTTTTTTTTTTAATATGCAGGGAGATTTCCACAACAAACGTACATCACAACATATTACTGACAATCCATTGAATGTTCTTTTCACTGCATTTTCAGCCCAGACAAATGAAGCTGTATCACCGAGTCAAGATCTTTCAGGTATCCTCAAACAGGTTTTAGTTTTGTTTTTTTATTTATTTTTTGTTTTGGGTGTTTTTAGTATGTAGCTTTGACACTTAAGGGAAATCAGATACAGATTGTGCCCTGAAAGACTTGAGTTAGATGCAAACAGTTTTTCATTTAAGTAATAGAATGTTTTAACTCCACAGACTTGCCCATGGAGGAACAGCTGAGGAGACTTCAAGAAGAGCGCACATGTAAAGTCTGCATGGATAAAGAAGTCAACATCGTCTTTATACCATGTGGGCACCTGGTGGTTTGTAAAGAGTGCGCGCCTTCATTACGCAAGTGCCCCATCTGCAGAGGCTTGGTGAAAGGCACTGTACGCACCTTCCTGTCTTAATTGTGCTAAATTGTTTAGAAGCATACTGTTAAACATAACTGACTAAATTCAATTACACATGGAGAAATGCTTGAGGAAAATGTAAACAGATTGATAAAGTGGTTTTAAAAAAAATTGTCTTGTTTGTTAAAAATGATTTTATTTTATTTTTTCACAATACAATCCATGATTAAGTCTTCTTTAATGTACATATTCATTCAGGAGGATTCAAATAGATGTTAAATACAAAGCAAGAAAAAGTGCATTTGACTTGATTATAGATTCGGTCATATTTAATAAATACAAAATGTAGTAATTTTGTTAAGCAGCACATGTGGTTAAAAAAAATGATATATAAAGTTTAAATATCCAACTCTTGAAGATTTCCCCAACTTGGGCCCACTTTAACCTTTGCTCTGAGCTTCACATACAGTTTCACAGCAGCTTCCATTTCCCGTTTCACAATTTGTGCAACCTGAAAGAAAAGATTTGAATCCCATTAAACCTTTTAAATGTTTTGAACTTTATTTCCTTCAAAATCTTTTCATCTGCCAATTCTCCAATCCACTACTTAGCTTCCCCTCCAAGATACATGCACCCATTATTGTTTCAAACTGTTTCCTTTGAGCCATGAACCATGCTAAGGGTAATTGCTAACTGCTGCTATCTGCAGACATGAGCTCTTAGCTCTAGATTCTTGTGGCTTCTAGCGAACGTGGGCTCATCGATCTATAAACCCGATAAAAGAAAAAACTTGACATTTAAAATTGAACCTATTTGTCTACTCACCTGGATGACATCATCCTCTGCAACCTCATAGATCAGTTCATCATGCAGCTGAAGTATAAAGAAGGCACCTCGAGAGGTTCTGAACCGAGACCTGCCCCGTCCTTGAACAAAACCGCAATTCATTAACATCCTAATAAAGGAAAAACATCATCCTTCACATCAGAGAAACAAGGATTTACCTGTCCCACTGGTATAATGCTTGTGAGACAGCGGTACTTCAGGAAAATCCGTCTCCAGCCTGCGCTGGATGTTGATAGTCGCCAGTTTGACGATATCTGCTGCAGAACCTTGGACTGTTGTATTCACAGCCTGTCGCTCTGCCTGAAGCGTGGAAGAAAACAACTTAGAAAGAACAGCTTTCTTTGCTTTGAATCATTTTGAAGAGATCTAACTGAGAACCTTACGTGAGACCTAATGTACATATTTGACTCCTTGATTCCAGGCAGAAACCGCTTCCTGCCAAGTAACGTCTTCACAAAGCCATTTTTGCTGCAGTTCTTCACAGTCTCACGAAGAAACGCCTGTATGCCTTTGAGGAAAATAAAGCCATGAATGACGAGGCCTAATTAAATACTTAGATGTTCTTTCAAATCTAAGAACTTTCCTGGATTTTACCTGTGTATCTGGACTTGAATGTTTCGATGTAACAAGCAGCATCATTTTCATCAATACCCATTTGCTCTCCTAATGACTTTGCTCCCATGCCATAGATTATACCATAACAAATCTGTAAAAACAGGACGACACTTTCCTCATTTAGCTCCTGGAACATTCTATGAAGCACTATCTAAAAACTTACACATCACTGAACACGGCCACTGTTCAGGCCCAAAAAAAAATACCAAAGAAAATCTAAATATATTCAAGATAACTATCAAAATCCATGCGCGCTATTTAGATTTGACAATGCCGCAAACAAAGGGATAAAAAGAAGAAGAAGAACGCCTGTCAGGCATGCATTGTGGGGCCGAGACACACAAGTCTCACTCTTCTCGACTTACGAACACTTTTCGGGTCCCTATCTATTTTGTAAGTCGGGGGCTACCTGTACACCGCACTTGGGCATGCGTTTCGTTCCTCATAGATCACTGCAAAATATGAACAAGCAAAAACGGTCATTCTCACTTGTGATATTAGCATGTAATTCAATCACCAGCCTTTCTTTGTCCCTTTATATAATAAAAAAACTGCAAAGTTCCCAAAGAGTTTACTTGTTTAAAAGTATGTTGGGGTTTTTTTGAAACACTAACACTGGAGAATCCTTCCATTAATGATAAATAAACCTACAGAAAACTTAAACTACATCAAATTGGTTTTCTTAGAATCGAAACATTTTAACCAACCACACAAGTTTAACGCATTTATTACTAATCTTAGAATATGTGGGGATTCTACTCAGCAAGTCCTGGTGTATTAGATGTTACTTAATAACCATCATGTATTAAAAGTATTAATATAAACCTGTAATTTGCAGCTGAATGACTTTTGCTGTTAACAAAAACGTCTGAACCATTTCGGAAGAATAAAACTAGAGAAATGAGTTCCTAATCTTCATCTTTCACAGCTTTCTAGGAGCTGTATGTGTGGTCTTAACATTCTAGCAAGCATGCCCAACCAACCACAAAATTATTCTGACTCAAAATAAAGAAAAAACATATTACTTTGTTTTTGGCCGATTAGCCAGAGTTGAGAATGACCTCATTTGAAACAGAAAGAAAGACATGCCGGCAAATACCTGCATATATTAGCCGAGACCAGAAGTGCTACATTATTAGAAAGCCGCACATTACTTGTTTAGCTTGTTGTCTCATGCAGTCGTCAACTGACTCGGGATCCACCATTTTCCATTCAGCAGCAATGCTTTTGAAAACATCTTCGCCACTGTTAAGGACCTGAAGAAGCCGTCTGTCACGGGATAAGTGAGCCAAGATGCGGAGTTCTAACTGGGAGTAGTCTGCAGCCAAAATAAATCCCCCTATTAAAAAAAAAAAAAAAAGAAGTATATTGTTTAAAAAAATCCACTAAACATTTCATTAGAATTCATCCTAAAAAAGCTTCTTTACCCGAGAAGGGAACAAAAGCATGTCTCATGCTAACAGAAAAAGGCATCCCCTTCTCTGGGGATCGTCCTGGGTCTTTGATCAGGGATACCAACTGATGGTGTTTCCGAGATATTTTAGCCCTATAAAAATAAATAAAATAAAATAAAAAAAATCAGCAAATAAATGTGTATCGATTTTTAACTATTCTTTGGAGCACAGAACTTTACCTTGTCTTGCTTGAGATGACAGCCATGTTACTTTGTGATGGTTGGCTTTCTCCAATAAGAACTGGCATTTGGATTTCAAAGTCTTTTGGGACATTTTGGATATTGGGTTCGGTGAAACTCACCCTCCCTACATAATTCACAAAAGGGACAAAATGATTGGTTCATTTGTTAAAACGTGGCGATACAAAGATAGAGCAGAACATGTAATCATATTGTCTGAGAATCATCCCTTATGCTTTATACCTGTAGCTGTGTGGGACTGAGATACTGAGTAAATTCTGTCCATCTCTAATTTCGGGTGCCAACACTTTTCTCTTTGCAGAGGAAATACCACCTTGGTCAAGGCATTTGTTATCCTTCTCCACTCTAGAATGACTCCAGGTAACTGATGCAAGGGCTTGAGCTTTTCCAGCACATCCTGTTCAGATAAAGAAATGTGAAAGAGAACGTAAGATGATGACATTTGTGACTAGAATTTTGTTAATTAGCAATGTTTTTTCATTTGACTTTGTCTTGTATAACCCTAGAACTAAAGGCAAAGAAATTTCATAGTTACATTGCGTCTAAAAAAATGTAAACGTTAACGTGAGGTTAAAAAAATCTATAAATATACTTTGTAATGTCCTCTATGCAGTTATCAATTCCTCCAAATGATCAAATATTCCTCTGAACAGCTTTCAGAACCTTTAATCTTTTAACATTTTGGAAGGATTTTTTATTCAATTTTTTGTACATAAATTGTCAATTTGTGGTACATTTTCTTTTTGTGTTCAAAAATAATGGTGGGCGCTTCTAACCTTATCCGCAAAATTGACATTTTAAAGACTGAAGGATGGTGTAAAGTCCAAAGTGTAAACCGATTGAAACCCTCTGTGGAAAATACCTTTGTCGTGCTAAACTGTTTCGAAAGTTTTACACAAGCTCCTGCCCCGGCCCGCCTGGTGTAGCCCAGAGTCTTTTTATTCTTTAGAGAATTTAAATCACCATTCGGAGGTAGCTTCAGTTCAAGGAACAAGACCTAGAAATTACACAAGAGAACAGGTCAAAAGGAGGGGGAAAAACTGAACAACTCCATGGTTGTTTCAGACGGCACACAGAGTTTTTTATAGCTTGAAGAGAGTGAAACAGACCTCAGCAACATCCTCTGGATTGGTCAAGGAGAAGCTGTGACCAGCCAATTGATAGGCCTTGTTTTCCAGGTCAGTAAGTTTAGCCTGCATCACATGTTTCTGAGCTTCGCATTCAGCAACGCTAAACCCAATACCATTCAGCTCCAAAAGGGCTAAGCAATACTGAGTGGGCATCTCTACTCTCTGAAATACATCTGAGAATAACAAAAAAATCATACAAGCAATTTAGTAATTAAAAGAATAACTACGCACTTATAAATATAAAATCTGTAATCAGCACCTAAGAAACCATCTTTTTCCATGAGCACATTAAGTTGTGTCATAACCCTAAAGATAAGAACAGACTCGATGGCTGCTCTGTATCGACCCGAAAGACTTGCGTCTCCATAAATTCCCAGACTTTCCACCCCTTGTCCCGGTCCGATTCCATTCAACAAGGGCAGATCTTCTGGAGTAAAGTTTGTCACCATGTTGTGAAGAGTGCGCTCCTTGAAACCCGGATCCAGAAGCCAACAAGCAACCTAAAATTAACAAAGCTGTGTGAGAACACGTACAAAAAAAACGACAGGCCAGCAACTTAAATGCAAAGGTAAAGAGTGTGCTAAAAAAATCAATGGCAGTGTAATGATATACAGACAATGCAAGAGAACAGAATAAATTTTAATCATTTTCCAATAACATCATATCATCACTCAAGAGTTTTGGTTCTCCTCTACCACGGCAGCATGCCGGTAAACAGATTATTGTTCATTGAAGAAAGATGTGATTTCTGTGTATCGTTATATATTTAGTCAGAGAAATTTCTTATTGCTATAATGTATATTGCATCAGCTTCAAACAGTCATTTCACAGCCTACACCACACTCTTGAATTTAATAAGACAAAAAATATGTATACCCATAATCTGGGAAGCAAAAGACTTTTCAGTCTTGGGGACTTCGGGACTTTTTTGAGGGCTTTTTCACTTTCTCTCTTAATGAATCTATATTAATTGCTTTGATTATATCAAGCATCTGCCAAACAAGTCCCACTGAACAAGTTCTTACTAAAGAATTTATGACTGTTAAAATGAGAACATTGATAGAAATTTGTCATTTGAATTACAAGTATTTCTTTGAGAAGGAAAAAAAAAAAACGAAACAATGAAATCAATGCTTAGTGAAAATTATAATTGCTAAATTCCTCACCTTAGGGTCCTCAAATACGCCTTTCATTGAAAGTCCACATGCCAGGACTAATGTCTTATACACCTGAATACAGTCATAAGTAACGGTCACCCCCTCAGAACCAGATGTAGACCTTGTAATACAATCCTGAATGCTCTTAATCCTTTCTTCCACCGAAAGATTTTCATCAAGTGGAGGTGGCGCTAAGCTTGCACTTATATCTGCTAGGAAAGTAGCAACGTATAGAGCTTTAATAAGTGATTTGAATGCTGTTTACAAAAATAAATAGCATGTTTATTCAGTACCTGTGTCTGCTAGTTCCTGTTGTAGTGACACATAATATGCATCTTTTCCTCCCCAGCATACAGACAAGCCAGTTACAATTAGACTCTCATGTCCTTCAATAGCAAAGCCATCCTTTCTTTTGGTCCTCATCGGGGTAGTTACTTCCAAAGAAAAAATTAAGTAATTAATAAAGCATACTTTTATAAGAAAATAATCAACAGCAAGGTGGTTTGATGTAGTCCACTGTAACGTGATTATCAATTGTTCTTAATTATTTGCCGACGAGCCTAAAGTAACCTCACAGTGTTTTATTCCACTTTTACCACAAAATTTTTAACTGATTGAAAGCACATCATACTTACTATCCATTTAGAGTTTGATTTATAGTTGGAAGATGGTCTTACTTACACAGTAGCAACACTTTTTGTTGCTCTTTTAATAAAAGCTGATCAAAATAATAATATAATTATTGCAGAGAAACTGAGCATGAAGCGCTCTGTCATGGTGTTGCAAGACATAAGTTGCAAATTTACATTTGACTGACACTGTAGACTATTTCCAAAATCTCCTTTCAGGAACATGAACTTGTTTTAACATCAACAATTACCAGTTGTTTTTTATCCGGATATGTGGAGTGTAAAGGTCGACCGATTAATCGGTTTATATAGACTGCTGCAACTATCTGCAAAAATCCATACTGGTACTTGTGTCCGGTGCTGTAGCAGCTGAAAAGGTCTGCTGTCATTAAGGCCCCTAGAGGCAAATTACTGCGCTATTTAGGGGTTCAAGCACGTAGTGCAGAAACCTTAAAGTAATTGTAGCGATTATTATTATTATTATTATTATTATTATTATTCATAGATTAAACATTCGAAAGTGGGGCCACTTTTACTAAAATGGCTATAACTCATGAACAGAATGAGATATCTTCACCGATCTCAGTACACGTGTATGAGCTCAATCTTTCGTCAAATGAAAAAAAATTAAGAGCTTGACCACTTGGTGGCGCTATAACAAGGAAAAGACATTAAAATGACTATGACTTCGCAACTGTTAGTCCAACCGACCTGAAAATTAGCATTGTCAAATTGTCTCTGTTAAAATGAAACAAGGGTCTATGAGGACATTTACGTATTTAAAAAAAATATGGCTGCCATCGGCCAATGAATTTTGAGCACCTATTACACAAGGTTAAAGGAGGCCGATCGGAATGAAACTCGTTTTTTTTCCTTATGAGCTTTAATGCCTTAGTTGCTTGAACCCTGGGAAACTATATTTTACATTTATTAATTACAGTAATCCCCCCGTTTATCGCGGTGCTTACGTTCTAAAACCGCCCGCGGTAAACGTATGCCACCCCAAAAATGGTATTTTATGTATACAGTACTGTACTAACATTTCACTTCCTTTAATAATTAATAATTATATTTGTATTAATAAATTTCATCATTTCAACATAAAGCTCCATAAAAACAATTCCCTATAAGTTTTTTGGTCTATCGTGCTATCCGCAAGAGACCGGGAAAATCAGCCAAACAAATTAGTCATGTGGCCAATGCAATTCTGCGATAAACTGGGGGCACGAGATTCGAACCGCGGTAAAAGCGGTAGAGTACTGTATATACTTTCTTTCGGCTTCTCCCGTTAGGGGTCGCCACAGCGGATCATCCGCATGTTTTGATTTGGCACATGTTTTTACGCTGGATGCCCTTCCCAACGCAACCCTCCCCATTTATCCGGGCTTGGTTCCCTGACTGGGGATCGAACCCGGGCCGTAGCGGTGAGAGCATCCAACCCCTAGACCACCAGGGACCCTCGGTAGAGTACTGTATATAACTCTAATTATTAATAAATATATTCATAATTATTTTATGTTCAAGTTTTTTTTTTAAGCATTGTTTGTTGTTTTGTTTTTGTAATAAATTTCATTACTTCATCAGTTCAGTGAACAGTGAAGTACGATCCAACCTAGAGATCGGTATCAGTAAAATCCACTATTGGTCGACTTCTAGTATAGTGTTCGTTATACAACCTTCTGTGCAAGTTTTTACTACAGAAACAATCATGTATAAACCTATGATTGGCCTTTCCGCTGATAAGCTTTGTTGTTACAGGTAGTAATTTAACGTTACCCCAGAAACTCAGCACAGCATGCTCAATTTCATCTACGAACACAAATTACCTTTTTTAAATTTGCTTCCTATAAGCGGTTCTGGTTGAGCTGTGCCGTCTTTCCTCCCGCACGCAACGGCCAGAGAAAACCTCTTTTTTGTTTTCCACTCTTTTACAAATGTTTTAAAAAGTCTTTTATCACTCACTACATCAATAACTGAGAAAGATTCTGGACTGTTAAAGTTGGAGGCAGACATGGAGGCATCCTGAGAAAGCTGCAGTGAAAAGCCTTCATCATTCAGGGATGTCTCTAACTGTGGCATGGCCTTCGGTGCCACACAAAGTTGCTGATTGTCCTCAAGGCCAGGATTTGGAGATGAATTGAATTTAGACTGTACGCGAGTGTGGTGATTTAGAGGCGAGTGCAGGGAAGAAGTTGTCATTTTGATTCGGGGTGTGACAGGCTCTGGTGTGGGAGGAATGAGATCAAGGTTTACTGAACTTGGTTTCACTTTGGTCACATGTGAACCTGATAACGAGCCTTTATGATTTCCATGCTCAGGCTCAGCTCCAGCAGACACCCCCTCCTGTTCTATCACATTTGCATCTGATTGATCTGGGGGTTCATGTAAGGTTGAAAACTGATCAGACCACTTATCGAAAATGTCCTGCATTCCTGGGCTCAGATGGAATGAAGAACTTGTGACATTTTCTAAACGAGGTGCTTTGCATTGAGACACTTGTATCTCGGACACAATGTCATCTGTGTAACAGGGCTTTTCTGCTTCACTCGAGCCAGGACAGATCTTAAAACCACTGTTCCGCTTCTCCAGATATCGCTCTCCTATAAGCAAAGAATCGCCCCATTCTGACAGGTTAAAAGAAGACTCGCCCCACTGTGCTGCTTCTTGATCTTCCATTTCTGCTTTGTTCTCCATTCTTAATGCCAAGGTTGGATCAGTTAAACTTGTATTTGCATCTACAATATTGTCACTTTTGGGTTCTTCAGCAAATCCTGCCTCGTCTTCCATGGCCTCCAAAATGGAGCTGTCATACAGGCTGTCAAAGAGAAAACTGCTGCTCCTGTTGGGACTGTTGTCCACAGTATCTCCAGGCATCTCATTCATCACAGTGTCTGAATTGTCTGTTTGGGCTTGGGGTTGTGTATTTTGCTTTATGTCACACGATTCGGTTGTTTGGTTCGTAAAATTCAGAAGGTTTTCCAGTTGACTATCAGTCAGTGAAATGTTGTACTTTGGTTTGGCTTTAATTGAAGACAATTCATTAGGAATCTTATCAGAAACTACTGATGCTTCTTTATTTGAATCATTCTTATTTTTCTGTTCAAGGTTCCTCTCTGGAATTAGATTTTCATTTTCAGAACGAGAGATGTGTTCAGTCATAGCATTAATGCGTGTAGATCTTAATTCATTCTTAACCTTTGACTTGCCATTACTTTGAGGCAATTTCTCCTCTTGCAGTAACATTCTTTCAGTCTGAGTGTCAAGCTGAAAACTATCACCAAATTCCTCTAACTCCTCTGTGTACAAGTCTGGAGAATTACACTTTTCCCCTGAAATTAGTATTACTTCAGATGCAACTCTAGACTTTGTGTCAGAGTTCACCAAAATGTCAGCAGAAGTACTGGGTTGTGTTAAAATTAAACGTTTTTCCACTTTAGTCAGCCTTGCCTCAGTATTAATCTTGGTTTCATGTTCTTCCACCCGTCTACGTTTAGATAGTGGTTTTGCAGAATGAGTGTCGTTGCATGAGGTGGAGTTAAATTGTAAATCAGAACTCTGGCTAGAGTTTGCCACTGAGGTTTTTTCAGCAGTATTGCAGCCAATCGGACCCATTTTGTCTTTAGCACGTATAGATTTGAGCACTTTGTGTAATGCGTTAGATTGCTGCTCGGCGTCCATAGTGTTTTCACGATTTCCTGAACTTTTTTGGTTTGTCGAACTTTGAGCGTTATCATCAGATGGATCTCCTTTTACCAGCTTTTTCAAGTTTTCAGTCCTAATATCCGTCTCGTTGGATAAACTCTTCGACAGAGGCTGTAAACCCGAATCTGTCGATTCGTCAGATTTCACTGTAGCATCTGGCGAGGGGGATTCTGGCTTCCACTCCACACCAAGAAGAGCCAGGTCTTGCTGGAGAAGCAGTCTGGCCTCTGACACGATCTGCTGAGCAGCCTCACTCTCAGTCAAGGCCTTTTTCCCACTGACCCAGATACAGCGCATGCTTCTGCGTTCCTGAGCCTCCTCCTCGCTCTCATCCACCGCCTGTCTAGAACTATAATAGCAGAAATCAAAAGCAGTTATCTTTTAAATATACGGGTTCACTCACTGCTTAAATATGTTCTCAAAACCAAAGTTGCTTTATAAAAAAGAATTATATATATAAATAAATAAATCATGGCTGCTAATTTTCAGAACATTTATTTCAGTTCTTAAAATGGTTGGCAACACCACCTAACTGTTTTATTACGAGTAAATACCTTTTAAACGGAACGGCTTTTCTCAAGGCTTTCTCCACATCGACAATGTTTGCACGTGCAACCTCAGCCACTGTAACCAACCCGGCACTGTAGAGCGCTCGTGCTCGCTGGGCGTTCAGCAAAGAGATACGAACCAGATCGCACAGCTCTCGCTGCACTCCGAAGCTCAAGCGACTTTTAAACTGCGACAGCAAGAGCTCCAGGTTGTGCCATCCGAGTCGATTACAGAAGACGGTTACCATACCTGCCATTCAGAATAATGTTACTTACTGTCAGATGCAAATTCAAATCTTAGCAAAGATCTTTTCAAAGAATAGTTTTACAGCTTTGAGTATTAACAAAAGGGGAAACCTGCGTAGGTAGAGGCCGACTGCTGAAGTGACTGAACTTGTCCTCGGCTACAGCCGTACTTTTTTGCTACGACCCCGAGAGGTTCCTCGTTGACCAGATCGAACAATACAAGCGTAGTGAAAAAACTACAATACACACAAAATCATTACAGTACAAATCAAAACATAAAAGGATATTTCTTCCAAGTACTTTGTATTTGTGTTAATCAGAGTAAAATAGACAAAAATACACCACCCCCTCAGCACTAATCAAAAGAATTAAACAATTTTAGTTTAGAACTAGAGAAATGTGATATTACCGTTTGTGAATGGCCATCTGTCGGTGCTGCTTTTCTGTTTTAGCGATTAATTTCCCGCTGACAGACCGTGCCAGAAAGCCTTCCTGAATCCCCACCATCTCTGCAACCCGTTTCATTGCAGAAGGCAGCTGCTCCCACAGACAGAAGAACTGGTACCAGTCTATTGTCGTCCAGTCGACGTATACTGGTGTTATCTGAGAAATAGTAATTCATAAACCAATTCAAATGCTAAACTTATTAGGCTTGTGGGTGCATTACGAGTCAGCTTTACATCATGTCTGTCTAAAACAGGGGTCACCAACCTTTTTAAAACTGAGAGCTACTTCTTGGGTACAGATTAATGTGAAGGGCTACCAGTTTGACACACACTTCTAAAATAACAAATTTGCTCAATTTACCTTTAATTATATGTTATTATTAACAATAACTGATATTCATCTATATCTAGTCATCTATATTTTATTTTGTCTTTTTTTTTTATTCATACCAATGCAAATGTAACAAAAAATGAGATGCAACTCACTGGTAAGTGGCACTATGGTGAGCTATTTTTAGAAAAGGCGACTCATGTGGTCCTTGCGGGCAACCTGGTGCACCATGTTGGTGACCCCTGGGTCTAAATGGGCAACTAATGATTCAATAATAACAGGCAACGATTCATTTGTAAGAGATTTTTTTTTTTCACCTCTCACCTATTTAGGCCTAGCAAACAGGTATTTGAATAAATATTTGTATTATTTGGTTTGAAATGAATGTCATTTAACAAGCCGCATAACATTCTGAAGCTTTGGGGTCTGAAACACAGTGATCCTGCTGATGGGAATGATGGCATACTGCATGGGTCACCAACTGGCGGACTCCGGTCCAAATCTGGACTCCAAGATGCGTCCAGCCGAACCGCGAAGTCTTTTCCCATAATGAAATAAATAAATGCCAAACGGTATTTTTTAATAAAATCACATTTATATTAGACACATCTAGTTCAGCTCAGTAGAGCAGTCTGGGTCGTATGGCGCTATGGGTCGCTACTAAAGTTATGATGCTCACTGGTGTTACGATCAGACGTACAGTTGTGCGTGCAGTGAAGACAGCAAAGAGCGATGTGCAAACAGATGAAACTTTCAGTGAATGAAAAGCAATGCAATACTCAAAAATAAGGAAAGTTGATGCTGAAAACCGAGATTTTTTTTTAGATATATGGGTGGAAAAATACACATTTATTCTTTCTGCATCGAGCTGTAAGAGGCCTGTGTGACTTATCTGCTCAGAGGATGTTGTGGAAACATTAAACACCATTACGAACGTAAGCATAGACACTTTGAAGAAACTTCCCCTTAGCAGTAAGAAGGGGACAGAAAATAAATGAGCTCAAAGCCCAGTACTAGCGATCTACACGGGTTCTCACTCACTCACAGCCCAACAACAAGCATATGAGTGTTCACTGAGAATACAGTGGATTTTAGGAAAACAAATTTTATTTAACTTTTATTTGAGGTTATTTACATTTTTATAGATTTGAAGGAACTGTACAAAATAACAAATAGTGTTTTGCATGTTTAAATTTTTCCAACACTGGCACTTTATTTTTGCCTGTTTGTGTTTCTGATTGATGATATTTTTCTAATTCAACTTAAAGCATAGACGAGAGCAATGTTAAACATTAGATACATTTAGTTAGGTAGAGACAAACAGTGTGAAGTTAAATATGTTATGAGATTTTGTTTTTTGTTTTTTCTGGGGTTTAACCAGTGAGCTATGCGTTCATTACTTATGATCTGCAATCTCAGTTCAGCAGAACCAAAAGCACTTTAGCTTTTTTCTTTTATTTATCTTTTTTTATTCATTTTTTTTATTGTCCAAAAAAAATCATCTATTTAGTCTGGCAAAAAGCATTAATTCATGTTTTTAGGTATATAATTGTGCGGACCTCAGCTAGCGAGGAGGGTTTATTCACTGGACTTCAAGCAATTTTAGTTGGAGACCCCTGGTATACTGTTCCTCCCCTGTCAAACACAGAGGCACTACTCATTTGTAAACAGAAGAGGGCGAATAGCTCTTTCCTCAGACTATCCTACACTGTCATGTACCTGAGCAGCAATGAGATAAGATGCACCTGGCTGGCTTATATCTAGTATCTAGTAAAAAGAACGATAGATTAGAGCCGACTGGTGGGTGGTGATTAGCCCGAAATGAGGGTTACATTTTAAAATATATTGTTTATATCAACATTCAAAACATGAATTTGAATCTCTGGGTTACAAGAAGACTATGTTAAAGGTGTGTTTGTATTAGATAAAATAATATATTGTAATGTGCACTATATGGACCAAGTTTGGAGACACCTGACCAGAAGATTTGTAGATTTGCTTTTTTAACTTTTATAGCAGAGCACGTAGGATCTCCATTGGAAAAAACATGTAAACTACATCTTCATGGAGCTCGCTTTGTGCACAGAGGTACTGTTGTCATGCTAGAATGGGTTTGGGTCTCCTAGTGCAAATGAAGGAAAAATTGAATGTTACTGCATCTCAAGACAACCTACAGTGTACAATTGTGTGCCTCCAACTTCTGATGTAAATGTTTGGGTGTAGAACCTTTTTTTGTTTGTTGTTGTTTTTTTTTACACCAATTTTTTATAGGCAATTCCCAAGTGCCAACATTTCAGATGAGTTGATGGATTGGGTTGAGGAAAAGGAAATGTGCAATCTGCAGGCAGCAGAAGACCCAAAACATTAAAATAGATTTTTTTAAATCATCCAGTATAGCAAAGAGTGAGTCTGAACTGATCCCTACCTGATAAAGGATGTGGAGATCATTTTCGAGAACAAAGCCTTTCATTGCTCTTTGTAGGTCAGCAAAAATGCCCAAAGCTTCTGGTGGCGACAGAGATGATGACAGTGTAGCAGAACCCAGATGAGTAGGGCAGTATTTCTCCTCTGAAAGAAAACAACACAGTTGCACACTGTTAAACTGCAAACTAAGTAAAACCGATCTGCTGTACCTCAGCGTCTCCTTACCATCTCCTTCCTTTTGAATGTGAATGAACTCGTTGTCCATCAGCCAATCCATGCATGCTTCAATGGCCCCACGGCTCCGAGCTGCACCTGGCTGATCAGGTTGCTCAGATGCCAGGCTGGCTGCCAGCAGAGTGCACGACGCATACATCCTCACCTCCTCTGGTGTGCTGGCAACTTCACCTACAATGATCTTATGATGGACAAGACAACAGGTTTTTATATGTGCATGGGCAGCCTCAAGCTTCCCAAATTCCCAATATTAAGTTTGTACTGGCGTACCAGTGCAGATTTATTCATTACTAGAGACTCTAAGCACTTTTGTACGTCGCTCTGGATAAAGGCGTCTGCTAAATGCCGCAAATGTAAATGTAAATGTAAATTCTGGGGAGATTCACAAAGAGTGGACTGCAGCTGGAGTCAGTGCTTCTAGAGCCACCAAACACAGACGTATCCATGGGCTACAACTGACGCATTCTTTGTAGCCACCCCTGAACCAGAGAAGTTTTAGAGCACTTCATGCTTCCCTCTGCTGACCAGCTTTATAGAGATTATCTCATTTTCCAGCAGGATTTGGCACCTGCCCACACTGCCCAAAAGCAGCAAAAGTTGAATGAGCATGGTTTGACTGGCCAGCAAACTCACCAGACCTGAACCCCATAGAGAATCTATAGGGTATTGTCAAGAGGAAAATGAGAAACAAGAGACCCAAAAATGCAAATGAGCTGAAAACCATTGTCAAAGAAACCTGGGCTTCCATACCACCTCAGCAGTGCCACAGACTGATCACCTCCATGCCACGCCAAATTGAAGCAGTAATTAAAGCAAAAGGAGCCCCAACCAAGAATTGAGTACATATACAGTACATTAACATACTCTCCAAAAGGCCAACACAAAAATATTTTTTTGATTGGTATTCTAGTTTTTTGAGATGCATTTGTATACTTTTCTTTTTTTTCCTTTTGTTGCAACTTATAGTTGCAAATTGTAGTTATATTATGTATCTTAATCATTCTGCGATGAGTGCAATGTTTGCACTCATTGTTCTACTTCAGCGTTACAGTATTTTAAACTAGTATTTAGTCAAATATCATGATATTGTTTAACTGAAGCTCCACTGTTACAAATACTCAGACTTACCGACATAAGCTACATAATAAAATGTGAATTTCATGGGTTTAGATGTAAAAGACATTTCACAATCAAATGCAATTTAAACTAAATGAAGAGTTCTGAGTTTTTTCTCAGTTTCATTATTTCTATTTTGTCATGCTACGTTCTTTGCACATACCGTAATGTACATTAAACAGCAAATTAAAAGCATTAAAGATCATGTTTAATAAGTAGTATTGTTGGTGTAACCTCCAGGATGGCTCGGAGCATGCTGGTAGTGACTCCCTCTCCTTCATGCTTTACCAGGCAGCTGCTGATGGGCTTTAGGGAGCCCTGAATTAAACTTATACCCTTCATGCGTTCAGACTCCTTACACACCAAGACGCTCTCACCTAAAGCAAAATTTGGAAGAATAATCAATGTCAAGTGCTTATCCCGATATGTGCCATTTTTAGATTTTAGAATTGTAATCCGCCATGAAGCTCACATCCAGCAATTAAAACCATCCGTGTGGAAACATAGCAAAAGTTCCGCTTGGTGTTCTGATGATTTACATAATTTAAAACACCATAATTAAAACTTTAACAATAATTTTTTGTCTTCATGCTCTATGATGGGTATTGCTTCACAAATAATAAACATTAATTTGCATAAAGCATCCATATTTGTCCATGCTCATGTTGATTAAAGTATTTAAAAAAAAAGGAAGGTACATTTAAAACATATTAAAATGTGCAATTAAGTGAGTTAACTCATGACAATCAGTAATTAATCGCAATTAAATATTTTAATCAATTGACAACCCTAATATAAATATTTATAAAAACGGGACTTGCCGACAGTGTCTACTCCTTTACGTCCTGCTCGTCCTACCATCTGTTTGTAGGTCAGTATGTCCAGCAGATGTCCATTAAACACTGGGGTTCTGATAATGACACGTCGTGCGGGCAGATTTACACCAGAGGACAAAGTGGAGGTGGCAACAAGGACCCTGAGGAAGCCCTGACGAAACGCACCCTCCAGGATGTCCCGCTCATCAAATGTTAAACCTGAATCATAAATTGTGATGGAATGAATGAGTTCAGCTAAATTAAATACAAACTAATTTTACTCATAGATCTACAGAGAAATGACAAATCTGTAACAAAATAAACAAAATTTTGTGTGTGTGTGTGTGTGTGTGTGTGTGTGTGTGTGTGTGTGTGTGTGAGTGAGTGAGTGAGTGAGTGAGTGAGTGAGTGAGTGAGAGAGAGAGAGAGAGAGATATTAAGGAAAGAAAGAAAAAAAAGAAAACAAGGAAAGCCCTTTCATACATAACAAATATGCATTCCTTGAAACTGAATGCAAAAAGACAGAAAAACAGAATCAAGGAACCAAACTAAATAGTAAAAAAAATACAAATTCAGCATATTAACTATAGATACTAAACAATATTGCGGCCTAAAATATTTGACATGTATGAGTATATAAATCTTGAGCTTTTAGCCTGACAAAAAAAAAATACAAATCACCAGAGAATCCCAGACTGAGGTATACAGGACACTTATTCTAAAGGAATGATGGTCAGTATAAAGTCCAGCTACCTGCGTGATGAAAGGCTACGCCCCAGGGAACTGTGCGCTTCAGGATCTCATCAAGACCCGCAGGCGTGCGTTTTAACTGTGCCACAACATCCTGGAGACCCTCATAGTTAAGAGACACAGAGTGTGCTGCGGATTCTGACTGTTTCTCTACAAAAATATATAAATAAATTAGCTTGCATTTAAAGGTCCTGCTTCTTATTTGGTTTTAATACATACAGAAATTATACATTTTTATGTTGAAAAACAAAACATGGCTTAGTCAACTTGATAAACCTGTTCAATCTTAAAATTAAATAAAAATGCTTAAATCTAAAGATTCCCTCAAACAAAACTACATTAACCATCACCTTAGATGCAGTTAACAAATTGCATAAAAATAGATTTTTGAGCAACAGCACTACCAAGAGACATAAATAAATTAGCACTCACTTTAATGTTGTCTAAATTGGCAAACAATGAGATAAAAATATGACTCCAGAGTCTGATGATGAGGTTTATGGGATATGCTATCACACTTATACAGCACTAGTACAGAGGGTTTTCCTTTCTATTTTTAGGTTTTTATAGCCATTATGTCTTTAAATAGTAAAGTCTAAACAGATCAGTGTACAAACCGTAGTGGTAAAGGTTGTAGAACTCCCTCGCAATGCTGTCTGCCAGCTTTTCACACCAGTTCTTAGAGGGACAGAAGAGCAGCGCAGCATGACCAGCCTGCACTGTCTCAAAGCAGAGGCTCACAATGTGGTCATCATCACCCTGAGAACAAAAAAAGATATACTTTTCCTTCTCAGCTCTATACATTAATGATTTACAGTATGTACAGTGCTGTGGAAAATCCTGACCTTTACAGTAAGTGCAGGAGTGAAAGGTCGGACAAGATTCATGGAGCCATTGTATATGTTAACGCCGATCTTGACCCACTCCATCAGTGGCACAGGACGGTAATCTGTGTGGTACAGTTCAGCGTTTAGCCAGCGGGCGAGAAGATCCAAGTTGGGTAAAGTGGCACTCATTCCCACAATCTGCACACCATCAGAGGAATATTTATTCGAGCACCTGCAGTTTATGGCATAGAACACAACCATTATTACATGGGATACAAGAATCTAATGTTGAGTATGTACATATACAGATGGTCCCCGAGTTTTCACACGGCAGGCAAACGTAGCAGCATATGCTCCGCACCCTACTTGCAAACAGGACTCGTTAACACATACATAAGCTGTATATACCGTATAGTTTATACAGTACGGTACTGTAAATCACTCTGATTTGCTAAATAATGTACTATAACTCGTTAAATTATTAACAAATTACAGTATACAGCCCATACTGATCACAGACTCCTGGGTATACTAGGTCTTGACTTACCAGTTACGATGGGGTCATTGGAAACCATCTTCATCGTAAATAGGGCACTACCTGTAACCTTAAGCGATGGCCTGCTCTAAAATCATTATCCTAATTTGTACATTTTGTTATTTGTATCCTTAACCCAAATATTAGAATCTAGTAAGAAATAATTTCCTGCAAATATAATTAATTATATACACTGTACTATTGTCTGTGCTTATATAAATGAAATTTAGCCTCAAATAAAATTTGCTCTGATTGTGAAATGTTTAAAATGCTGATGTTTAGAGAGTGCATTATAAGCTCTTTTATATTACAGTGGATTGACTACTACTATGAAGTTGCATGATTCAAAACTGGACCAGTCCAAAACTGAACATGTGAATTTCTTGGCCGAGTAAAACATTTTGGGGTTATGCATTTTCTTTTAATTACTTAAAGCTCTTAAGTCTGTAGTTTTTTAGGTGCTTTAAAATTTATTCTAAAGTCTAGAATAGATTAAGTCTTTCAGCAGCATATCTAGAAAAACCAGTGTGATATTTAAACAGTGACATACTTCTCTTCTGCTTTCTTTGCAATGTACTGGATTTTAGTCAGCAGGAGTTCCAACAAATATCCACGACCAGAGTCACCCAGCATGTGCAGCTCATCTACAACAACAATCCCTAAGAATGGAAAGAAAAAAAGTGGAACAATATGCACTGATATCACAAAGCACTACTTCTTCTTCTTTCAGCTTCTCCCATTAGGGGTCTCCACAAAGGATCATCCGTCTCCACAACCCACTGTCCTCTACATCTGCCTCTTTCAACCCAACTACCTGCATGTCTTCCCTCACCACATCCATAAACCTCCTCCTTGGTCTTCCTCTATTCCTTCCTCCTGGTGGTTCCATCCTCAGCATTCTCCTACCGATATACCCCATGTCCCTCCTCTGCACATGTCCAAACCATCTCAATCTCATCTCCCTCACCTTGTCTCCAAAACATCCTACATGTGCTGTCCCTCTTATAAACCCATTTCTAATCCTGTCCATCGTCGTCACTCCCAACAAAAACCTCAACATCTTCAGCTCTGCTACCTCCAGCTCCACCTCCTGTCTTTTATTCAATGCTACTGTCTCTAAACCATACAACATCGCAAGTCTCACCGCAGTCCTATAAACTTTCACTTTCAGTTACCCTTCTATCACAAATCACTCCTGTCACTCTTCTCCACCCACTCCACCCTGCCCTCCCTCTCATTCACACACATGTACTCTGTCTTACTCCTACTGACTTTCATTCCCCTTCTGATATCACAAAGCACATAAGACATAAATCAACATATAGTAGCATTACTGCATTAACTGCAGCATTAGTTCTTACCAAGTAAATCCATTCTGTCCTCTTCAATGAGCCTGTTAATGAGCCCATTAGCTTTTTCAATTGTACATACAGCTACATCAAGTGCAGAAAAGCCACCAGAGGCTGAAGTGCTGCCCATATAGCCTTCAACTCGCACCCCTGCCTCCTGAAACACATTCTAGAAAAAGGAACAAAATACTAATTCTTCAGATGGTGTTGATTGACTTGACAATAATCAATGCATTATGTATTAATGAGAAAACTTAGAATAAAAAAGAAAAAACTTTGGGGAAAAGAAAGCTGAATGTTCTAGACAAATGTTCTCAGTATGGGGGTGTTTGGGCTATAGTGAACATTGGTGTGTATGTAAACTGACCTGTAGATAAAACATCTTCTCTCTGGCCACAGAAACAAAAGGGAGGATGAATATGGCCTTTCGTCTAGTCTCCAGGACTCTTTTAAGGATTAAAAACTCAGAAACTAGTGTTTTCCCAGCACTCGTTGGGGCTGAAAGTAATAAAAAAAAAAGGACACAACAGTTAAGCAGACCTGCAACCAACACACTAAAAACATTAAAAGCTTCATAATGAAGAAATAATGAGGAATATTCCTTAATATTCCACAGAGGATATTCCTCCTTCTTCATATTCCTCCATGAAGAAAATAGACTAGTGGGAATACATATTCATTCACAAATATATATTAAAAACAAAAGTGATTCTGATGGCCTGACAGCCCACTATAGTGAAATCTCACATGTGCTGTATGACTGAAATGGAACTTTCTTTTTGAATCCTTTTTCTACTGAAAACAAAACTAGTATTCAAAAAAAAAAAAAAAAAAAAAGAAAACATTTTTTTTTTAAAGATAACTCAACAGCGCCACTCAACGGCATTCGAAGCATTTTGCATTGTTGTAGTTAGTTTTTATGGTCAATATTCAATATTTAAATAGTAAATATAGTTTTTTTTTTTTTTATGCAGAATATCTTGATTATATTTCCTGTTAGTAATTCTGCACTGTGTTTACATGTCTGAAAAGCCTGATGCATATCCAGTGTATGCCTGCAATACCACTACACAGTATAAAACTATAAACTATAAAAATAAGTCACTCTATAAAACCCAAACTTAACATAAATTACAGTGAATGGATTAAAGGCAGTATAAAGGCTGTTTGTAAAAACATTCAACAAAGATGGTCCCACTATGAAGACCCTGTTTTATTGAATGTGTTTTCTTCGAAAAGTGGGATGGAATTCTGGAGGAAAAACCAACCTTGTAAAAAAGGTTGGACTGAAAAATGATTGAAGAGAAACAGACCCGTCCTACTGACATATTTCATATTATCCCTAGGAAGACCATCTTTTTACCTTTGTACCTGGATCATGTACATGTTTTTGTTCTTAAGCCATCACTTTAGACTACTAAGTGGTAAACGAATGAATGATTTCTTTGTGGCTAATAAGGGTGACCCCGAGTAGTTAAAGATTTGATGCTTCGATTGGAGGAACCTGATTCGACTACCAATCTCACAGTCCAATCTTCGCAGAGGGGTTACGTGAATCATGCCATTTTGGTTATATGGGGGTGCTCAATGTCTGGATTCACATAGAACTACTGTTTTTCTCCCAATAAGTGAATATTCAGCCTATTATGATAATGTATAATCATTGTACATTATCCCCCCACACACACACACACAATTCGACTGTACGCAGGATTTAAAAAAATCTGCTAATTTGATTTGACCATGTAAATCCTTAGTCGAGGAGACCCCTAGTGGCCGATTAGTTAAATTCTACTTGCCCTGATGACATCATTTATTTGTATATCTTTTGTAACTTGCAATTTATATTAGTACTGTATGCATTGTTATTGTCTGTGTATTTTTTTTATTAATACTAAGTATTTGTTGCAGTTATGACCTTTTATTCCAAAAACAGAGGGTCAGTATAAACAGAAGAAAAAACACTCATTCATGAACACATCTGGCTACAATGAATTACATACAATCTAAACCTATACAAAAAAGTAGAATCTTCTTCTGCAACAATCTTATCACATTAGTAATAACATCTACAACATGCTCCAGTGTGAGGGGTTTATTTTTAATATAGTTCCATGTAAAATAACTTAAATGAATAGTTTCTAAATCAAAGACTTTGACTGGATAAGAAGTTGAATTCAAATCTAATGGAGAATAAACACTGCCTTTACAAATATATTTGTTGAATCCAAAACTTATAAAGTATCTACTTTAGACAAAGTAAAACTGCTTTACCCGAGTACACCAGATTGTTTCCCTCCAACACTTTGCCGAGAGTGAGACATTCAGCCTGCCACTCAAACATCTGCTTCACACCCAGACTCTGGTACTTCTCCAGCACAGGTTTGGGCAGACCCCAGCTGGAGAGCAGCAGCTTGTCTGACTGATCACCAGGAATCACCATGTGGATGCTGTGCCCTGTTTTTGGGATGAATAACAACAATAACAGTCATACTTTGAAATAAAGACAGGTTTATACACAGCAGTTTAACATCTCCCAAATATTTATAATACATTAAGCACTTGGTTCTGCTTGCTTTAAACCCATCCTTAAAACACACACTGGATGGGTCCTGGGGCACCAGGCACACGCTCAATGTTTAGGATATTACGAGAAAACAAGAACATGAGCTCAGGGTCAAACTAAGGGTCTCTAATGCATCAACTTTTAAATTATGTACCCAAATCATCACATGCTCACCTTAAACCAGGTAACACTTGAACATGGCTTCTAACAATGAATGACAATATCCTGAAGGGAAATTCATTACTTATAGACACGTGTCATCTAAACATTGCTTTCTTTCTCGGCTTACAGTTCTGTCCCACACAAGACAAGTAAAAGCATCAGGTTAAAAAGGATAGAATTGATGTGATTCAGGTGGCTTCACAGAAGAAAATCGTTCAGCCTGTCATCAGAAATGGTGCATGTAATCTCAAAAGCATCACCACTGTCAGTGGCGTGGAGTTCGCTAAGCAATATCTGCCAAATGATATATTGTTTCTCTCCTGTCAATCACAGTAAAACTAACCAATAATGGGGCATCTGTAAGTTCATGTATGTGGAAGAGGGTAGAAAGCACTTTCCTCAAAATTGTCTAAGATGCTGGGGGAAAACAGTTAACTAAGTTTGTAAACCATTTGTTTACAAACCATTCTTTCGAGATAAGTGTGTGATGAATTAGGTATGCTGTTTGCACAATGTCATACTGCCAGTATTCAGTAGTCATTGGTAAAAATCAATCAATCAATCAATACAGTCAGTGAAAAACAAAAACAAAACAAGAATGCTAAATATATATTGGAATATTGTATGCTTTTGGTCAATCAAATGGTTTAATGGTGTTCAGAGTAAAACAGTTCTACCTGTGTCTGTTGGGGAGCTGCACAGGGAGCTGAGATCCAGGCCGGGTGGAGGAGTGAGAACTGAGACAGACAGATTCCCATTCCTTGACTTCTGCTGCTGGAAACCAAATCTTTTTTTGGCGGCAGCCATGCGTGTTGGACTAAACAGAATGTATTCCTTAGAATTGTTCATAGATCCATTAGAGTTGGGTGCTGACGTCTCTCCTTTGAATTGTAACCTTGGCCTGTTTTCAGAGGATCTTTTGGCAGGTGAAGAATTTTCTGTCTCATGTTCATGATCAGGCTTCTGCCTTCTCATGCTACTGCTCTTGCTTTCGCTGAACAGCAATTTTTGAGCCAGGTCCTTCCAGTCTTTTGATTTTTTAGTTCTTCCATTTTCCAGTAAGGGTGATGAAGGTCCTGAATCTGAAGGCCTGGTAGGTTCTGCACTTTGCCCTTGGTGTCCATGGTGACCATTTTCACTGATTTCGTAAAGGTGAGCTCTTTTTTTTTCTGGCAAATTCTGTCCTTTCACAGGTATACTGTATGCTCCTTTAGTCAATTTATTTTCTCTTATATTCCCTGCATCCTTTACTGCAGCTGAATCAACATGCATCAACTGTTTCTTCTCATTTTGCTGAAAGTAAAAATGCAGATATTATTTTCGCTCCAAACTTGAAGATATTTCCACAGTGCATTTGTATTTAAGCAGTTACACTTACCAAACTTCCCGTCTTCTGTATTCCACGCTCAGAGGGCTGAGCATGATGGAGGCGGCTTGACTGCCTAGTTGTTGGTTTTTCATCCACAGGCAATCTACCAGAAAAAGGCAATAATAAAAGGGTGTCATGTCATAGAAAAATAATTATGCGAAAAAGCTTTTTATTACTAATCAGACATACAGCAAATTTCAAAATATTTTTCTCCTTTTTTTGACACAGCAATTTGTCAAGATACAATGTTTGAATGTAGCTAAATTCTGTTATCTATTTATAGCTACCCTTAATGCTGTGCAACATTCACAAAACAGGTTCATTCCTGTAAACACTACATACATTTTATATAAAATATATATCATAGCAGGAATAAACCGTTTGTTTCCTTATTATCTTGAAGCCAGTAGGGCACTTGTTAAAAAATGTGGGCAATGGAGACTCATTCCATAAATCATTATGCATTAAACTGAATTTGTTTATTTCAAAAAGCCATTGTTTAAAAACTATAAATAATATAGACTTGATTCGCCCCACATAGTTTCCACAGTTGTCTTAAATAGCACGTTGTTCACTGTGTACACTACAGTATATGGTTGGAATGACAATAAGAGCTTACTTTAATAAATATCCTAACTATTTGTGCACACTTTTGAATAATATTGAGAAGATATCTCTATACTGAGGAGATCTGTGGTATTTATTTGACAGTTAAAGAGCTCTGTGCCTACAAGAGATCTTAGCTGTCATGCATTCACATAAGTGATCAGAATAATCTGTCATTCAGATGAAAGCATTGAAATTTAAGTAGACTGGATACTGGATGCTTTTCTTACCCATTTTTCTTTGTTATAGGATGCTGTCCGAGATAGAATGTCCTTGATGAACAACTCATCACAGACTGTCAGTTCAAATGCTCCAATGTTCCTTCAGTCAATGAGAAAAGCGTTCAGTGTTCAAGACTAGAGCATTATTTTCTTAATAATTCTCGGCAGGTTTTACAAGCTCGAAAGATCCGCTAAGCATTTTGTTTCACAATCGTTTTTTAAAATGTTTTTATAATGAATTCCTATTCGTTATCACCATGATTGAATATTACACGTTTATACACACGGGTTCTTTTTTTTGTTAACTAGGAAGGTTTACTCCATCATCTGACAATTTCATACCGATCCTAACATTAACATGTGTCCGTAAATCAAAAGCCGGGTTGTGTAAAATAATACCGCGAATGTTTTATTTACATCGACCGCAAATCAAATTAAAAACAAACAAAAACTGTCTTAAAAAGCCCGCGGTGTTTCACAGTGTTCGTCCGAGTTGGTACGCAAGCTCTTGATGAAAGGTTCCGCAATGATGTTTCGTACATTTTCTGAGCAAGAAATGAAAAAAAAAAAAAAAAAAAAAAAACATATGACATAATCCGAGTTTCAGTTGAAAACTAGTAAAATGTATTTTTGTGAATGTATACAGTACAGTGTTAAGGTGAAAAAGCAGAGAAAACCATTTCCCATGGCACTGTAGGAAACCAAAATATTTAAACAAATTTAATTTAGTTACAATCACATAAACTCAGTCTCTGTTTACTTTATTTAGCAAAAAAAACATTTTATATATTTTAAAAAGTCTTAATTAATGTAGTCACACATAAAATGTGTTATTCTTACACATTTCATATCCAGTCAACTCCATAGTTTTTGAACTGAGGGGAAATAATACAGTATACAACAAACCTTTCACCAGTTGGTTGTTGTGAATGTGAGATGTGTATTTTCTGCACATCGTCATGTCTTTTGCACTGTGTTTAAATTAATTCTGCTTTTTAAACACTCCGGATTATCCCATTTTGCTGTTATACTCACCCCAAATCTTCTGGGAAGGCTTTTCACTAGATTTCAGAGTGTTACTGTGGGGATTTGTGTTCATTCAAAGAGTTAGTGTGGTCCCGTGAGAAGTTCAGCCAAACCTATTGAGTAGGGTTGAAGTCAGGGTCCAGTGCAGTTCACTTTAGATTTTCCAATTTCAACCAGTTCAAACCATCTCTTAATAGAGCTTGCTTTGTGCAGAGGAGCATTGTAATGCTAGAGAGGGTTTGGTCCCCTAAATTTCAATGACACCTTAATGATACCGCATGGAAAGGAAATCTTAATGCTACAGTAGACAAAAACATTCTGTACAATTATGTGTTTTCATTTTTTTTAAAGCAGCAGTTTGGGAAACTGGGAAACATACCTTTGATCATATAATAATAAATCCCAAAATGGTCGGGACAGGCCATGTTTACCACTGTGTAGCATCACGTCTTCTGTCCTTATACATTTGGGAAGGGCAGTTTCTGAAGAGAAATGTTGTTCCATAATGTGTCTGAAACAGGTTTGTAGCTGCTCAACAGTTCTGGTTGTCCATGGTGGATGGTAAAAGGTCTAGACTACAGGCAGGCCAGCACCCGGACTCTTCGACTACAAAGTTCTGCTATTGTAATAGGTGCAATATGCAGTTAGCATTGTCGTGCCATTGTCTAGCAAGGACTTCCCTGAAAAAAAAAATTTCTGGATGGAAGCATTTGCTGCTCTGAAAAAAATGTATATATAGTTTAGCATTTATGAAAACTTCTGCTGTGCAACGTGTCCAATCTGCATGCACTGATGCACTGATGCACTTCCACACCATCAGAGATGAGGCTTTTTGAGTGCTGATAACAAACAGGATGATCCCTCTTCTCTTTAGTACGGAGGACGTGGTGTCCATGGTTTTAAAAAAGAAATTAAAATTTTGATATGTCTGAACATAGAACAGTTTTCCACTTTTTCCCCTTTTAAATGAGCTTTGGCCCAGAGCGGATAGTGGTATTTCTGGATCATGTTTACGCATACCATCTTCTTTGCATAAGAGACATTTAACCATCATTTGTGGATGACATGGCAAATTGTGTTCACAGACAGTGATTTCTGGAGGTGGTAATGAGCCCATGCAGTGATTTCCTTTACAGAATCATGACGGTTTTAAATGCAGTGCTGTCTGAGGGACCAATATTGATTTTTGTCCTTATCCCTTGTGCACAGACATTTCTCCAGATTCTTTGAAAGATTCTCCAGATTTCTTTTGATTATATTATATACTGTAAATGATGAGAAATTCAACCATTTTGCAATTTTATATTGAGTAACATTATGCCTCTCTAAGATAAACTATTTATACCCAATCTTCCTACTGACCTGTTGTCAACCAAACTAATTAGTTGCAAAATATTTTTCCAACTGTTTAATTTTAATAACACATTTACTTTTTCCAAACTTTTGTTGCCCCGTCCCTAATTTTTTGAGACATCTTAAAGCCATCAAATTTAAAATAAACCTTAAAATCATATATTTCCTCAGTTTAAACATTTTATATGTTTTCGATGTTCTCTTGTAAATTAAACATTGGTTTATGAAATTTGCAAATCAGTAAATATTTTTTTTAATTACATTTTACACAGTGTCCCAAATATTTAAAAATTGTGATTGAAGATCGATCGATAGAAGATGATGATAGATAGATAGATAGATAGATAGATAGATAGATAGATAGATAGATAGATAGATAGATAGATAGATAGATAAAGTACATATCTCTCTATGATCCTCTCTCACACACAGATTCAATATGCAAATCCTGCTTTATTGTGATGACAAATCTAGTTTGTGTTTAGACTCCAGGAAACAAATCAGAAAAATAACATTCTCCATCCTCCAGGTCAATAGATGGCGCTAATGCACCTCAAGCTGATCTGTGCTCGCACCAAACACAAAACCAGAGTTATCTGCTGTTTCCTGTTTTCAAAAGCTAGTTCGTCAAGTTGTGTACATCATTATTTTTTTTCTATATTTATGTAGTAATGCTCCTTTCTCGGAGTATTTATGAACACTAAGCGAGTCCTCCTCAGTTGTACAGTTATCTCATTGCAGGACTCTGGGTTTGTGTATCCCTGCTGTCAGTTCTGTCTGTCCAGATTAACACCGGAGTCTAACTCAAGGTAAACTGTTCATTTTATTACCCACATTTACTTTCTTAAAGAAGCTAAAATACAATTGTGCAAATTTGTCTACAAAAAGTCTACAAATTGATGACTGGTGGTTTATACAGAATACTTTGTGTGTTTTGTTATTCAAATCATTTTTTATTTGTATATCGCTTTTAACAACGAACATTGTTTCAAATCAGCTTTACACAGATAATGCGGTGATGAGGAATGAATAAGATTCTTTTACACTTTATAAGTGTAAGTTTGTCCCTGATGAGCAAGCCGGTGGCAACTGTGGCACTCACTCAGTCACACACACACACACACACTCACTCAGTCACACACACACTCACTCACTCACTCACTCAGTCACACACTCACTTACTCACTCAGTCACTAACACACTCACTCAGTCACAGACACTCACTCACACACACACACTCACTCAGTCACACACTCACTCACACACACTCACTCACACACACACTCACTTACTCACTCAGTCACTAACACACTCACTCAGTCACAGACACTCACTCACACACACACTCACTCAGTCACACACTCACTCACACACACACACACTCACTTACTCACTCAGTCACTAACACACTCACTCAGTCACACACTCACTCACACACACACTCACTCACTCAGTCACTAACACACTCACACACACTCACACACTCACTCAGTCACACACTCACTCACACACACACACTCACTCACTCACTCACTCAGTCACACACTCACTTACTCACTCAGTCACTAACACACTCACTCAGTCACAGACACTCACTCAGTCACAGACACTCACTCAGTCACAGACACTCACTCAGTCACACACTCACTCAGTCACACACTCACTCACACACACACACACTCACTCACTCACTCACTCACTCAGTCACTAACACACTCACTCAGTCACAGACACTCACTCACACACACACTCACTCAGTCACACACTCACTTACTCACTCACACACTCACTCACACACTTACTCACTCAGTCACACACTCACCCACTCACTCACTCACTCACTCACACACAAAGTCACTCTCTCTGTCACTTACTCACTCAATTACCCACTCAGTCACACTGTACACCAGCAGACATGAGGTGAATTTAAGCACAAACATTATGAAAGTGAACATTGTAAGCAGTGTTACAGCAGAATTGTGACTGGCATTAAAGGTGTAGTGCATGTGGCTGTAAACAGTGTATGTTGGTGTAGTTCAAATATCGTTCAATGAGTTAATCCTGCGATAGGCTCAGTGCAGCATCCTATAGTGTAATCGCCGTTGGAACAAATGACCTTCTGTTGCACTCTTGTCCTACAGCAGAGCTGAATGCGTCTTCTACTACAGCAGCTGCTGTTTGGTAATTAGGTCATGTAGGGTACTGTCTATTGTTCAGAATGTGCGTTAACTGAGTGTCTGCATTTCCACCACCACCTCAAAACTTCATTCCTCACAAACAGAACAATTTGTTTGTTTGCTCCCCCAGAAGTCACACAGTGTGTTTGAGGAAGTTTTTTTCTTTTCTTTTTTTTTTTTTAATAGAAATTGTAATCTACAGTCAACAATTATTAGCAGAAAACTGCTTTAAAACACTACACACAATAAATCTAAACCTTTCCACTCAGAAATATATTCCCAATATATTTTATTCTTTCAAATACATGTGACAAAATAATTTATAAATCCTGGCACTGGAGACTTTGTTCGTGTAGCTCACATAAATGTCTTCTGAAACTAAAAACTATATACATTCCAAACTTTTGACTGGTACTCAATATATAAAACAGCTGCTATTATAGACACTTAATCAATACATTCAGAACAATCTGAATTGAGACAATGATTCGATGGTATAAACAGGTGTATTAATTGTGTAATTAATATCTTACAGAAGCCGGTGTCCCAAGTGTGGCACCACATATGATGCACAAAATGTGGACTACAGATTCAGGCTGTCACTAAAAGTGTCTCGAGATACAAATCTGTTTGGAGTGACGGTTTTTGGAGGTTGTCTCAATCCCTTTTTTGGCATTACTGCTGTTGGATTACAGAGGTACACTTCCTTAATATTCTTACAATTATTCTTAAAATATTCGTAGTATTTTATTCACCCACTTTGCTTCATGTTTTCATTTGTTCAGATTTCTAGAGTCAGAAAAGTTCGAAGGACAACAGAGTTTACAGCAGCTACTTATCAAAGCTGTAGAGGATTGCTTTATTGGCAAGTGTTTGGTTTTTGGATTTAAGGTATGTATATTTGTCTCTGTTCTGTCTTTTCATCATTCTGAGTTTTGACTTCCAACGGAGTCAAATGCTGCATGAATAATTATTAATAGAGCTCATTTCACTGTAGTAGCATTTATTTTAGTAGTACATACTTTAGCAACTAATTAAGAACCCTGTGGTTTTTTTTTTGTTTGTTTGTTTTTTTTTTGTTTGTTTGGTTTAGGTGTTTTTCACACTCCAAAAATGCAGTAAGCATGTTAGAAGTGTTAGAAGAGAGTCCCCCCCCCTCTTTCAACCCAACTACCTTCTTTCAACCCAACTACCTGCATGTCTTCCCTTACTACATCCATTAACCTCCTTCTTGGTCCTCCTCTTTTCCTCCTTCCTGGTGGCTCCATCCTCAGCATTCTTCTACTGATACCAACTGTAAAAGTCCAAGTACATTAGCCCATTTTAATCTGCTCCAACAAATTATTATTAAATTCACCAAATAGTCTTAAAACTGCACTGTTTTGTGTGGAATGTATTTTAGTTTCAGTATGATGGAGCATAATGGTGGGATAAAACAAGATGGGTAATTAACGGAACTAAATACAAACACAAGATCGGATTGTTAGATGTCTAGACACAAACCCCAAGTTCATTCAAGATAATGGCGAGTTCTTAATTTAGGCATTGTAGTTAGAAAATCACAAGCTTGGTGAGACATCAGTTTTGGCTAGTAGCCAAATGAGCAAATTTATCTATACCCAATTTTAGAATGGATAATTGGCTTATGCATGCATAACAATTCAGATAAAGCTTTCTCTCAAAGCAGCAGATTGAAACGAAGTACAGGCTGGCATCTTGTGCCCTGGAGCATATGTTGCCCTCCTGGGTTGGTAGCTTTTGTGTGGTAAGAAAAGGTTAGATAGTGGATTTAAATTGGCAAGACTAAATTAGAGAAAATGGGTGGGGAATTAGATCTCCATTTGATTTATTTTGTAATTCTGTTTTTCAGCTTTCTGGCCGTGATGCTGAGAGCTGTTTACTTGGCGAACACATTGCTGAATCAGTGCGGTTCGTGGCCTGTCAAGTCATTCCTCCTCATGGAGCTTTTGTGGGTGTCACCGTTTTTGCATACTTGCAAAGCCTTATGCAGGCAAATACTCGCTCAGACTGCTCTCTGAAAGCTGGTGGTCATTGGCAGCAGAAAGATTCCCCAGCGAGCAGCTTTGACCACACTCTGCCCCTGTGTCTGATCTCGCACTCCGAAAGCAGCAACGAAACATTAACACCCCCTCATCCATGGCATTCAGTGTCGGACCTGATTTTATGTTTCTCTCCTGAGGAAACAAGCAGATGTTCTTTAACAGAGGTTTCAGTGGACAGTGAATCACAAGTGCCTTTGGCTTTGCAGTTATCAAACGGTGTACAAGGTGCCAACATCAATCCTTCTCAATCCCAACAGAACAGGTGCTCTACTTCACATGAGTTTCTTTTTAATGCTTCATCTGGGTCCCCCATAATAACCACACCCTGTGATAAACACTTTAAACGCCAGGCTTTAGAAGCTTCTCTTATCCAATTGAATGACTCTTTATCTGAAAGGCCACTTTTCAATCGCACCAGTTTATTTTTAGAGGATGCGCCTCTGTCAGAAACCTTGGGAGATTTTGTCAGCGTAGAGATTGTTAATCAGAATGTTCTCAGTCCCACTAGTAAAATAGATCAAGCCAAGTCTGAGAACAGCGTTCTGCCTGAAAACAATGCAATTCCCAAATATACATCAAAGATCCAGTCATCGCATTCTTCCCTTCCTGTTCTTACACGTGATGTTACTAATAATAGAGTGTCACTAAAAAGAAAGAATAGAAGGCACAACGCCTCCACATCATCAAAAGATGTGACGAAACTTTCACATGTCTCTGAGGGGTTGCTCTTCTGTGACAAAAAGGATGTGGCCTCAACAAGAACTGGAGGTGCTCATGTGCAACATCATGCCACAATAGTGCAAGAAAATCAGTCAAGTGGCTATGAGGATGACTATAATTGTTCAGCAGACCTATTTCACCAAAGCAGTATGGACATTTTAGATGTTGACCAAAGAAAGCATGACCGTCTTCCTTATATCAACAATTCAGAGCCTACTTTTACCAGCTTCCATTTTGCTCCTTCACTGCAGTCAACCCCAATAGTGGATCCATCCATCCAGTTAGCATACAGACAGCGGCGTAAACTCGGCAAAAAACTGTCACGCACCAGCCATATCACTTTTCTTCAAAACCACAGTATTAACAGGCCAATGTTGCAGATGGTAAAATCTGCAGGTGATCGAACTTGCGGTTCTGATTCTGCTCTCGAAACCTCTGAAAGTTCAGCAGGTGGCTCTGAGCTGAAAGTGAATGTGAAACCTGTGAATGCAGACTCTGCTTTTCCCAACATCACTAATGACTGCTCAAGGGACCTTTTTGATACTTTATTCTGAGTATTGATAAAAGTTATATTTAATAGTCCTGAAATCTAATCGCATTGTAGGAGTTGTGAATTCATACATGACCAAATATTTTAAATCATTTTGTGGGTTATAAAAACAAGTCTGCATTTTCCTCTGTTTCCCTAGTAATCAATTGTATTATTATATTATGAATTGTTTTTGTTGTTGTGGATAAATTTCCTTTTTCTTTTTCTTCTTTTTTTTGGGGGGGGTGGGGGAAAATGCAGAGCTACTGTCTTGTAGCTACTTTGTTAATGACTGTGCCACTTTTTTCCCCTAAATATTGTTATACATAGAGAAAATATAGTCAATATTGTTGCCTAATGACACATCTGCAATACAAATGTACATTTGAAGTGTTTTGTGAATTTGTCGTAGGATGACGATTTATCTTTTACTTCAAGAGAATGTTAATTTGACAAACACAGAACCTGATTTGTTGATTGTCTTTACAGGTGATTATGCAATTAAGTGAACTTCTTTAGGTAAATGAATATCATTTTTGTATTATGTACAAGTTTGATGTAGTACATATGTGAATAATTAAAAAAAAATAATAATAAAACATTTTCATACAATGGAAGTAAATCAGTTTTAAGAGAAGCGTCTGTTTCATTTTCCTCTGCTGGCATCATAGTCGAATGCTCCTAATAATGTTGGCAAGTCCTACTCATGGTTTATTCCAAGTCTTGGCATGCAGGCTACAAGCTTGATGCAATGCACTTTGAGACGTCTTTGCAAAACAAAACAGGATGAGTATTCTAGAGGCACCATACAATTACTGATCTATTTTAAAACATAAGTGGCACGTTGCACTTTAATTATTCATAGAGCTTGGGGCAGATCAGAAAATGTATTTGTTTGCACCTATATACAGGTGCATCTTAATAAATTGGAATATCATTAAAAAGTTGATTTATTTTAGTCATTCAATCCAAAAAGTGAAGTGAAACTTGTATATTCTATAGATTCATCACACACAGACTGATATATGTCAAGTGTTTATTTTAATTTTGATGATTTTAGCTCACAGCTAATGGAAGTAGATAAATGGATACAAATTTAACTGGTCAGACACACAGCAAGCCACCAATCAGGGAAGAGCTTGGCTGTTTAAACTTGTTTTGATTGGTGCTTTGTAGTATCTACTTATCACCAACATACAGTTTAGCATCAGTTCAACAGCAAGCAAAAAATTTGAGAGGAATAAATGATGGAAGAAACATCTGATTCTAACTTGCCACAACACCTGTGGCCCTAATTTTGTGATTTATTTTTTTAAGTTGTTGAATTTTAGACTTGAAAATTCTAATCGATATAAATCAGTATATGACTAATTATCATCATTCTATTAATAGATTGGTGTGCTAAGAATAACAGAGTATTTTCACTTAAAGTTGATTAGGCAAGAGTCTCGTGACAAAAATGACAATAGAACAATATAGTCATAATAAAGTACATTTGAAGGGAATATACTTTTGTACTTTTACTCAAGTGAAAGTTGAAATGGACCAGTTTTATTTTTAATGGAGCACTTTTTTTTTACCTACTTTAACTCAACTACATAATTTTGTGTACTTCGTCCACCACTGAAGAAAACAGTGTAAACAGGGTGAAAACCACAATTCCAGGAAGGTCAGGTGTGATTCAGCTGTGTACCGTGTGCAAGCCTGTTATGCACCCTGCGTACATTTTACGCTGATTGGCTGCTTGCCGCCTACGTAACCCGGAAGTCCACGGGAGCGAGCCAATCAACGCGCACTGACGTAAACAGTTTTGTATGACGCACCCAACTGTTGAAGGAGGACGGACATTTTCTAGCGCCTGAGAGCGAGACGAGGTCGCAGAGGAACACGCGAAAGAGCGCAACGTTACAAGTCACGAAGAGCAAAAATAAAAGGATGAATTTATATCAAAATATATAAATGAACTGTGTGCCAAATTTCGTACTTGTATACAATCAGAAAATCTGGTCGAACACCACTGTAGAGCTCGAGCCACGGTTCGGAAGATGTCGGCCGACGCCGCGAGGGAGGACGCCTGCCGAGAGTATCAGTCGTCTCTGGAAGACTTAACGTACAACAGCAAACCGCACATCAACATGCTGACCATCCTCGCTGAAGAGAATCTACAGTTCGCCGAGGATATCGTCGCTATAATTGAAGCACAAATTGCCAAGGTTTTTATGAAAATAGCTTTTTTTTTTGTTTTGTTTTATTTGGTTGCGTAGCAGCCATATTGTCCTCGTTGAGTAGGAGCCGTACGCGCATGTGCGGAGTCAGCGAAAGCGTGTTGAGGCCTTCAACAGCATCGCATTGTGTAACATGTATCTGTCGATTTAATGAGCCGAACCATCAAATATTACCGAGTTTCTTTTAGATAATTACATTTCTGCGGAAATTATTTTCAAATTCGGGTTTTATTTTTAGGCTAACATCTCAGTCAGACTAGCCATGTAGCTAGCGTGTAACTTAGCTAACTTGTGTTAGCTTTTAACGACTCAAATTATAACATCAAGATGCCTGATAATCAATTATAAAATCGCTTTTACATTATTGAAACATAAATTCCACCTTTTTGTGTTACAGTTGTAACTGATGTTCCGGTTACATAAACATTTCCTATTGGGCAAGCTAACGGAGGAACGCGGCGCCATTTTTGTTCAGCCATACGGCTGTAACAAGTCTTAACTTTTAAGTAGTTACACATTCTTTATTAAAAATACATGTACATAAAAAATAAACATTTTTATTAACAAATACCCATTAATTTAAGGTGGTGGAGCAGAAGGTAAAAAAAATATAGATATTAGCAGAAATGGCGCTCTTCAGTTATATAGTGGGAAGGTTTGAAATGTCAAGTAAATTTTATTCAATTTATAAATACATATAAAATCAAAATGCATTTTTTATGGGTTAATAGGTTGAATTTGGTTTAAGATATATGTAATGTGTGCGTATGTATGTAGTCTGGCCTAATCAATCGTCTGTAAAAAAAATAATAAATAGACGGAAAATAAATGTTAGATTCAATCGTTTCAATGACTTTTTCCTAATGTAAATATATATTTTATATACACAAACACACCCACCCTCATGCTAGGAAAGTGATCCTTACCAAATCCACAAAAAACTAAATATTTATGTTCACATTTAATTTATATATGTTCAATATATTAAAATTTGCAATGCCACATGGTGTGTCTGCCCCTGCCAAAATATTTGGGGATTTAATTTGCTGGCTTTGTTTTCCATTGTCTGCGAGAAAAGTGACTGACCCGTGTTAATGTTACACTCCAGTTTTGCGGATCTCACTAGACCATGTGCTTAATTGGATCATTGCTTTGGGCAAGTATTAATCCAGGTAATGCTTTGCAGTGTAATAGTAGCAGTTACATTAGTGATGTTCGCTATAACACTGGATGGAGGTGAGCAGAGGTGTTGAGTAAAGAAATTCTTCCTGAGCTGTGACCAGATCAATAAAAGTTACACTTCTTGTAACCGCTACATGATCGCTGTTATGCCATAGTCCTGTGGTCGTACTTTTGGTGGTCCGTGAAGTCGAGCTCTTTTCTATTTTTGTATTTACTAACTAATGAACGGTTCATAGCGTGTTTTTAGATTGCTGAGTAATTTTTCTCTTGATATATATATATATATATTTATATTTTCCATTGTTAATAAATGCTACACAAATGTGACAATAAACTATATGAAATATGCTTTTGTCTTTCTTTACCAGTGTAATTTTTTTGTGAGAACTCCTGCTAATTTCTTTTGAGTTTGTGAGAAATGGTCTTTTACTCAGACATTGCATCAGATGTGTACAACGTCTTTGCATCTTTGCACACTTCATAATTTGAACAAATGTTGGTTATTCTTAAAACAAAGCTGTGATTCATGTGGCCCTGGGAAGATGGGCAAAAAAGTCAAAGCCTACATTTTAAAGGACAAACCCCCAAACCTTTGGTTAAAAGTGCAGTGGACTTTTTTCCCCCCCCTGATATAAACCAACTTTTTAATCTTGCAGTTTCTGTTTCAAAAGGTGAATATGGGCATTTGCAAAAAAAAAATTAAAATTAAATACTTCATCTCACTTTTTTTTTTTTTATCTAAAAGACAATCTTTCTTTTTTCTTAAAAAAAAAAAAAAAAGCAACACCTGAGAGAGAAAAAAAATGTTTTGCGTATGGTGACTTTAACAAATAACTAATAAAAATATGGATGTCATGCCTGTTTTCTGATCTGGAATACCTGCACTGAAGATTCATCATTGGAACTTTTTTCTTTTTAACTGGAGTACATTTTTCTCCTGCTTTTTTTTGTAAAACATGGTTGAGTTGCCATATCTCTGCAAGTCTGTTTTTCCAATTCAAGATTTTTTTTCTCACCCAAATGATGGAAGAAAGAAGAATATGGAGTAAATTTTTTTTTTTTTTAATGAAATGAATTTTTTGTGTTTTTTGGACAGTGCCAAATGACCAGTGACTTCCATTTTTTTTCTCTTCTCCACCCCCCACCCCCCCCCCCCCCCATTGACCTTCCTCCTTGTTTTACTTTATTAAAAAAAGACCAAAGAACACAAGCTATTATCACAATGTAACTGCAAATTTGTCATGTTGTGTACTAAACTTGTGAGTTTTCTATCGCTGTAGGCGCCCACTGCTGAGAAGCTTCCTGTTTTGTACTTAGTGGATTCCATAGTGAAGAATGTTGGAGGACAGTACCTTGAAGTGTTTGCTAAAAACCTAGTCACTTCCTTTATATGTGTGTTTGAAAAGGTACTTCATTTTCCACCTGTTTCTGCTTTTTCCATGTTGCCGACAATTAAACGTGTCTTGCTTCCATGGTATTCATATACAGATATTTGTATGTCGTTCTGTTATTTTCCTAACCCTAGACTGTACATAGTCATTATGAACTGCTTTACAGGATGTTTAGTAAAAATGAGTCAGTGTTCCTGTTCTTGTACCTTGCTTTAGGTGGATGAAAACACTAGAAAATGTCTCTTCAAATTGCGTTCCACCTGGGACGAAATTTTCCCTTTGAAGAAACTGTATGCATTGGATGTCCGCGTGAACTCGCTAGATCCTGCTTGGCCCATTAAGCCTTTACCACCAAATGTGAACGCTAGCATTCATGTCAACCCTAAATTTTTAAAACCGGTAAGCATGTGGAAATGAGTAGCTCGTAACTCGGTGCACAAATTCTCTCTGAAGGTGAAAAAAAAAGTTGATAATACCTTTCTCTTTGTGTAGACTGAAGATGCAGCTCCTCCTCCTGCAGTCACTGAGAAGAACTTGGCAGAGGAGCAAATAATAAGGCAGCAGTTGCTTGCTAAGCAAAAACAGTTGTTAGAGCTTCAGCAGAAGAAGATAGAGCTTGAACTTGAACAAACAAAAGCTCAACTGGTAAGCCTGGTGTTGAACACTGGAATTTTCATATCGATGTAGCAAAAACGTTCCAGCCTGTTAGTGGGGAAAGTGTCACAATTTATGAATGGGAATTAAAGCGCAAACTGTTAAACTCCACACTGAAGTATTTTTGTTTCTCCTGAAGGCGGCCTCTTCAACCAACCCACCTCACAGTGTTCCAGCCCATTTTGATCCACCAGCTGCGAGTCAGCCAGCTCCTAAACTAAACAAGTCATGGCCTCCACCACAGCCAGACAAGCCATCAAACAGAGATCCTAGGTTAAACAGAGCTTCTGGCCCATCTGTAAATGCAAAGGAACCAGGGGCAGTCCGTAAGGAGGGTCAAGTCACCCCACCTGTTGTCAATGCACCCGAAAAGAGAGTACCTGTACCCCCCGAAAGGCCAAGTAAACTAATGAGAATTCCAAAAAAAGATACCTCTGCAACCGACGAAAAAGCGAAATCCAAGTCAGTATCGCCATTAAGCAAAGGAGGCTTTCATAAAGGCAAAGATTCAGAGCCTGAGCACCCAAAGACAATTGATACTAATAAAAAGGACCCAAGGTTGCGAAAGCCCGTGCATGCGACGATCGCCCTGAAAGAGGAAGAGGTTAAAGAAAAGAAAAGAAGTACAGAGAGGAAAGAACGGGAAGACTTGGGCAAGGCCAGTGATCCACAGAGATCCAGGGGCAAGCTAGTAAATGGGTCTGTGAATAAGCATGACCGATTCGATACTTTTCAAAAACAAGATGTAAAAGTCAGCAAAACGGCCGTCAGAAAACGCTCTAGGTCTCGTTCTCCGCCTCAACACTCTCCTAAACGAAAAGACAGGCGATCGCCGAAGAGGAGAACGAGAAGCATTACGCCGCCTCCAAAATCAGGAAAGGCTAGGCAATTAAGCAAACATAATGAAGACGACACCCAACAAACAAATGTCAGGGAGGATCGGAATGCACCAAAGAAGTCTGAACCGAGGCGGTTAAAAAGACCACTGGAAGAGAGAACTCTTGAGCACAGAGATGTCCAGCCACAGAGGGCATCATCCGTGGAGCATAAGAGTGCAAAAGACACCAAGCGATGGAGAAGTGGATGGGAAGAAAATAAACTGTTAGTAGCTTCATATGTGGCCCTGTGCTCTTCTTTTATAGCATGAGATTAAATGTAATATGAATGTATAACCTGTTTTAAAGTAGGGTTTAAGTTTGTCCTTTTTATTTATAGTGTTAAACAACCTGAATCTGAACTCTCGCATGGCAAAGTCAGCCTGCAGAGGCATAAATCGTGGAACAGCTATCAGCGACCTCCGGCGCCACGGACACCGAAACAGCACCGGCTGAGTGTCGACGCCAACCTGCAAATTCCAGACGTGCTTAATTCAGCATGCAAGAGAGATCTTTTACGAAAGGTACAACAAGATTTTTGTATTTTTACATTTTTTTCCCATATATTTATTCATTGCAAGTTGTAAAACTTTATTTAAATGAGGCTATTACCCAGTCAACCCGGTCATATTTTTTCTTTTTTGATCATACTGTATCGTTGGTTAGCTTTGTTTCACCCAATATATAAAGTGTTCCTTTCTGCTGACTCACTAAAAGTGCTCTGCACTATTATTCTCATCATTGTCTCTCATGCCAGTAAATCTGACAGTCTCTAGAGCTGTCTCCAGGTGCACACATACGCCCATTTGTAGTAATCTCGTGATCACATTTTAATCTATGTGCAACTTGGTAATACAAATTATGCCTTCATTCTGAGTTATTAAGCAGCAAATCGTGCGTGTCATGCTGTCTTCTAGGCTAGCATGCGATTGGCTAAAGGAGAGCTGACCCAGGAAGAATTCCTTAACGTGGCCCATCAAATCAAGCAAATATTTCAGTATCAAGAAGAAAGACAGCGTTCTGATTCTTGGGAGGAACCTGAGGAACCATGCACCAGAAAGAAACCCCAAGGCCATATGTCTGATGCTGAACTCTCTTACTTCGAGCACAAATCGAAGCTGAAAAGAACACAGCTGCAACGCCCAGGTACTAAATCTGGTACTTATTTCCTGTAGGGTTTTTTTTTTTTTTATTCCAGCATGCAGTTTAAGCCCTAAAGCTTTAGATATGATTTGGACAATCAAAAGGTCTGCTTATTTGAAGAGGACATGATTAGTTAGGATTGAGTGCTGTAGGAAAAAAGATGAATGATTACTGTACACGTGGACATTAACGTTTACCTTTGGGGTTATTCTTTTCTTTTTTTTTATATAGCCCTTACACTTCACCAGATCTCACCATTAAGAGAGAATGTGCAACATCACAGGTCTCAACAAGAGCATGATGATCCATTCATCGTAGATGCAATCAAAAAGGGCAGTGAGACCTTTAAACCATTCTTAGGGCCTGACGACCCCCGAAGAAACAACAGGCCACCATCTCGAACTGGACCCACTTTCAGAAATACCCCAAGTCCAGTCAGCGATGGAAACGCTGGTAAATCGAGTCTGCCATTTGAAGGATCAACACAGTCCATGGATATAGATCAACTTGAGGATGGAGATATTAGTCCCAGGTTTGAAAGCCCCAACAGCGTTCACTCTGATACGGGTCCAGACAATGATGCGCCACTAAGCTTAGATTCTTCAAGGCTTGAAATGCTGCTTGGACCAGGGAGAAGTGGCAGAACCCTTAATGAATCCCCTGGCCAAACACCCCCTCACGCTACTGAAGGGTCTAACGCGCAGGTAAATGTGCCAAGGCATGAAGGCGCAAATGTCCCGCCACGATTCGAGGGCGACATGAGTTCCCATTCTCAGTTTGAAGGAACACATGGTCCTATGGGACAGCCACGATCAGACGGTCCTTCCAGGCCTCACCCTTCCGGAAGATACGAGGGAAATGCAGGTCCAGGAAGATACGACGGTCCTGGTTCTCATGGTCCACCTAGATTTGAGGGGCATAGTCGATATGATGGTCCTAGCCCACACAGGTTTGAAAGACCCCCACTGCTGAAAGGGCCTGGAAGATATGATAATCAGTCAATGCCACATGGGCCAATGAGGTACACAGAGCCTCATGGCAGATTTGAAGGGCCAGGATCAGGCCGTTTTGATGGTCCAATTGGAAATCAAGTTCCTGCAAGATTTGAGGGTCCAGGATCCATGCGGTACAACAGTCCAATGCAGCCAAATAGATTTGATGGACCCGCAAGGTTTGATAATCCCCATATTTCTCAAGGAGGATTTGAAGGCCCAAAAAGATATCCTTCTGGGATAGTCAATTTCGATGTACCAAGAAGAGTTGAAGGGCCAGGAAGTCAGCCAGGCATGATGCGCTTTGACAATCCAGCACAAGCAGCACCAATAAGATTTGATGGACAGCTGTCTGTTATGCCAAGATTTGACTCTCCACAACAGGGTCCGTCACGATACCGTGGACCTCCAAATATGCAAAATTCCTTCAGACCACAGGGTCAGATGATGATTGATCAGCCTCAGAATCAGGGTCCAATAATGAATCCTGGTGTCCCACCCCACAATTTCAACATAGGCACCCCTAACACCTTTGATGGTCAACCACTGCCATTTCACATGCAACAGAATGTCTCACAGGGGTCTAACTTTAATGTGCCAGAAGCCACACCTTCAGGATTTCAGAATTCCTACAGGCCTATTGGCCAATTTCCTGGTGCTGCCCCAGCAAACCACCCTCAGCCTGTGAGTACCAGAAATTACAGGAGTTTAATTGGTTGAAACTTGAATGAGAATGATGAAGCCTGATTGCTTTTAACTTTTGTTTTTGAAGATGCCTGTTATGACTGCTCCGGTTCAAAACTTTGGACCAGTTAACCCAGCTCCTTTCAATCTACCAGGTAAGATTCTAGAGCATTTTTTGTTTTTAGTCTTCAAGTTGGTGATCGTTTGGGAAAAATTCCCTGATACGTGTGTATTTCCATGTTAGGTTCGCAGTTTGTACAACCCGAGAGTCATTTAGGCCAAATGGACGTTAATGACCTGATGTCTAAACTGATTGATTTTGGAATAATCAAGCCAACATCAGCAGACTCGAACAGTGGTAAGAACATTTTCTTTCCCCCCTTTCCTAAAAACGTATTACATCGGCCCACCCATATAAATATAACACATTATATTCTAAACAGTTTACTTAATGGCAAAGCAGCTATGAAACTATCCAATCAAGAACTGCCTTGACTATAAACAATCTAATGTGAATGTTTACTGGATAAGATGACTTAAGGACTCATTTTCAGAACGATTGCCGATTATCTGGCGTCCATCAGTCTATTTTTTGCTTGTAAACATATATGGAATATGTTCTATGCTTGTTTCAGAATCCACCTCTGCAACTCAATCTCAGAGTTTACCGGAAGAAGAGGAACCCGAGGAGGAGGAGCAGGATGAAGACGACGATTTGCCTGATTTGACCGGCTTTGTTGTAGATGACATGAAACAGTAAGTTTCTGGTGAATTTATTTTTTTATTAGGGTTAACAGTTAATCTTAGTTTTAACTTTTTTTTTTTTTTTGTCGTTAACAGAAGACATGAAAGTGTCATCATCAAACTGTACACTGGAATCCAGTGCTACTCCTGTGGGATGCGCTTTACTGCGTCTCAGACTGATATTTACGCTGATCACTTGGATTGGCACTACAGACAAAACCGCTCAGAGAAGGACATCAGTAGGAAAGTCACCCACAGACGCTGGTACTACAGTCTCACGGTAAGCCAAAAAAAAAGGTTTGCCGTAAGGGCCTTCTTATCTTCAATGTGCTTTTTCAACACTGGCACTGGTTTTGTTCCAAAGGACACATGTCTTTATGACCTGACCTTAATGACGAGTTAATGATTTAAAGCACATTGCTCTGTTTTTAGGACTGGATCGAATTTGAAGAAATTGCTGATCTCGAGGAGCGGGCAAAGAGCCAGTTCTTTGAAAAAGTGCATGAGGAGGTTGTACAGAAAAACCAAGAAGCAGCCAAAGAGAAAGAGTTCCAGAGTGTGAAAGCCGCTGCCGACGTTGTTCATGAGGTAAGCATGCATGTGTTCTTTGTCTTTCTAGGGGGAAAAATGCACCAGGTGTTTAAAAGGTTTTGCTCAAGGATGCATCATTTTCCTTTTTTTTTTATTTTTTTTTAATTAAATGTATTTATTTAATGCTGAACTTAAACATGAAAATTAGAACGTCTTTTCTAATTCATGGTTAGAAAAATCAGTAGGGTGGAAAATACAGCAATCGAATCCCATGTCAGTGTTTCAGGGCAACTGGTGTAACATCTATTTAAACAACTATGGTTAATCATGATACAGTTAAAGTACAGTCAGAACGAGTAAAGTTTTATACTTGCTTACGAGGAATTGATATATAATACGTGTAAGGTATTACATCACATTATGCATTGAAAATTGTATTTTAAAAAATTATATAACTATTAATTAAATGTATTCAGGAATTAATCGATATATTCCTATTAAAAATAGTTTTTGAAATGAAAATTTTAAATATCTTGCAAAATGTAAAGATTTTGCAACTAAGTTTACAGCAGCATCAGTTTTGCAACCGTTAACTAATTAGTTAAACTAATAATTATTCTTTCGTGATTCATCATATTGCCCAGACTCGGCGGTAACTGAAGGAATCCTTCAAATAATGAAAGTAAGAATGTGTTCCGATTCTGTGTCTGCCCTCAGTTTTGTGAGATTTGCCAAGAGCAGTTTGAGATGTACTGGGAGGAAGATGAGGAGGAATGGCACCTGAAGAACGCCATCAGAGTTGATGAAAAGGTAATTTGAAGCACGTTTCATCAGGTTCTGAGCAGTGAATACTGCTGACAGCGGACTCATGATTCATTCTTCTCTTTCAGACATATCATCCCTTGTGTTATGAAGACCACGCAAAAGTAAGTGTTGGAGCTCAGGATTTGGTATGGCAAGATTTGATTTGATTTTTTGTATATATATTTTTTATATCAGGGCTTGACTTTTGAAAAATAAAACTCAAAAATTTCAATAAAATGCCTTTAGACTTGAGATATTGTTAGTTATGATTGATTATTGGTATAATTGTTGAGATTCTAAATTCCAAACCTCTGTTTTGTAATGTTATCAGGTTTGTGTACAGGCCAGTTGAAATATCTGTCCAGCTCTAGAGAGAGTGTACAATATGACTGGGCTAGATATCATAAAACCTGAAGATACAATGATGGCGGTTTAAAAACGCTTTCATAAAACTGCACTTATGCCTATAAAGAGTGAAAAAAAAATCACACCAGAACCAGGTGTGAAAAAGGTGCCGGTTTTTAGAGCGATAGGGATTCGATGTAAACTTGCTTTTGTACAGAGAACAAGGTTGTTCAAGGTCAAGGTTGATTGAGAATTTACGTACTTATGTAAATGTTTTTTTAGAAACGATGAGAGATTTGCATTATTTAACTCCAGTGCAAAACTAAAGCAAAATATACCAGGCATGTCTTAGCTACTTGCAGCTAAATGGAAAATAATGTTTTATCACCCTTACACCGACCAGGCATGACATAACATTCTCATCATGGCACCTGTTTGTGTGTGGGATATATTAGGCAGCAAGTAAACATTTTATTAGGCAGCAAGTAAACATTTCCAAAACTGCAGCCTTCGTGGGCTGTTTTCAGTCTGCAGTGCTCAGTATCTATCAAAAGTGGTCCACGGATGGAACAGTGGTGAACCGGCAACAGAGTCGTGGGCGACCAAGGCTCATTGATGCACGTGGGCTGGCCTGTGTGCTCCAATCCAACAGACGAGCTCCTGTAGCTCAAATTGCTGAAGAAGTTAATGCTAATGACGCTAGATTGGTCATCACTGTACACAATATTAGATGGTCATGATGTTAAGCCTGATCGGTATAAATGTCCCCAATGTCTGTGATTATGAATATGAATGAAGAGCTGCTTGTGTTGTGTCCTGAATTCAAGCCACTTAAACACTTCCTTCTCCTTTTCTTTTACATTAACACTGTAGACTTCTTCCTTTGTGGATGCCACACCGTCCCCTAATAAGATGCTGACAGAAAACCCTTTAAATGCTTTCTTAAAGCAAGAGAGAGACGGTGAGGCGTCATGCTCCAGTATTAAAGAAGAGCCGACGGAGGGAGACGCCGAGGCTGTAACGGTAAAACAGGAGGTTCAGGATGAGTCAGAAGGAGGGTCACAAACGATTAGTGCAATTCCGTTTTAAAACGCACACTGCTGCTTTAAGACCTTCACTCATGGTTACTTGAGTTTCTGTAGAATTATTTTTTTATACAGAACAGCTCTGAGGCAGGGTCCTCAGCTATGCATACATTTGAATACATTTTTGTATTTGTATTTGCCTGCAATTTTCAGGTGTTTCTTTTTGCTGTGTGAATGCCAAGTGAAATGTACAATAAAATGATGTATGTTGGGGGTATGTCAATGTGTGTATAATTTAATTTATAAATAAAGAAATATTTTTTGGTATCCTTTTGTGTAATATTGATAATCTAAAACTTCGGGGTTAAATCTTGGGTTTAAAATTGAAATCTTTCTTTTCCCTTTAGACTAGGTATTTTGTACAGATATTTTGAGAAACCAACAATACCTGATTAGATTTACACGCAGATGCGCGCTGATGGTTCTATAATGCCCCGTTTCAGTCGTTCAGAAATTCCTACAAGGCAGAGGGTTTCATTAAGGATTAAGATGGATCTAGTTTCCCCCTCCTCCTTAACCTAAATGTGTAAATAAATACGTCAAGCCAGTTGAGTTTACTGATGAATTTTTTTTTTTTTTGTTTTGTTTTAATGAAATGTTTAGTTTAATAAGAAAAAAAAAGAATTTTTTGCAAAAGTATAAAAAAAAAAAAAAAAAAGTTTGCTTGACGTACTGATTTATTCAATAAAGTGAATCATTATAAAAAAAAAAGTGTCTGTGTGTGCAAAGTGTTTACTTGTGTGCATTTTGACGTGCTTATCCTAAATAAAAATGTAGTGGTAATGATTTATGTCTCCTGGGTGGTTTTTTTTTTTTTGTTTGTGGTTTTTTCTTTCTTCTCCTTCACCCCCTTGTAACTTTGGTACTTATTGTGGGAACAGTGCCAGCTGTGAGGTGTCGTTCCAAACATGCTTTCAGTCGTTTCCTTTAATGGAAATAGACACTTAATAATTTGTTTTCTGATGTCTATAGTGAGCTCCAAACACTTATTTTTCCATTCATTCAAAAGCGAATTATTTCATATTAAATACATCGCTTTATAGAGTAGGTTTTTAGTGGTGATGCAAATGTCAGTTCCACTCGATACAATACAATTTTGCATAATTTGACTACTGAATCAGTTCTATGATTTAGAAGTCTCTTCGCGATATGTAAAACTAATTGTGTTGATACCGTAGAGGACAGCTATGTTCAGGATCAGGGCTACAGGCCCAGCTTAAAAAAATAATTATTCTCTTTCTACACCTGGTGATTCTTTTTACAGCAATTATCAATTTGTAATCAGTGTCACTGTTCCCTCAATTCCTTTGATTCATCTTGAATGTTCTGATCATAAATATCTTAAATCCAAGAAGGGCATTATCTGTAAAATTCCATGTTCAATGCCACTTAATTTGTGGACTATTAAAATAAATTATTTAAAGAATTGCTTCACAAAAAACTTCAAACCAGTGAGCTTTAATGATCAAAGCACAAAACATAAACAAGCTGAATGTTCTGAGGTTCACAAACACTGCTCAGCTATTTTAGTATTTATTTTAGTGGTTATTAACAGTGGTGTTGATGGTACAATATGAGAGAAATCAATACGAGGAGGATATGTTCATTCTAAAAAAAATAAAATAATTGCTTGCAATAATACTCCTTTTACATACATGACAAAGCTAAAAGTGTTAAAATAGATGTTTCTTTTACTTCCAAAACCGATAGACACTGAGGGCAACTGCCAAACAGGAGAAGATGCACACTGTGGAAACATATCAAGACGTATTGGTATTTTATAGTAGATGCATGATAGTGACAAATGTATTGGGACACCTGACTTTTCCAGCTACATGTGTTTCTTCTACAAACTGTTACCACAAAGTTAGTCACGAATAATTGTATAATGAGAAAGCAGGAGCAGTAAAATTATCCACTTGACCTAGAAGACCTGCTCTAGTATGACACCCCTGTGCACAAAGCCAGCTCCAGGAAGATCTGGTATACAAAAGATGGATTGGAAGATCCTGAGTGGCCTGAACTCTGACCTCAACCCTACTGAACACCTTTGGGATGAATTAGAACGCTGACTGCACATTAGGTCTCCTCAACCTACATCAGACCTGACTTTACTAACACCAATCTCCACGAGCACACTCCAAAATCCAGTGGAACATCTTCAGAGAGGAGTGAAGGTATTGCAATAAATCTAAATGTCTAAATGTGGAATGGGATTTTCAAATCTTATTGTCAGGTGTCCAAACACAAACTTTTAGTGAATATAATCAGAAAATAAGCTAAATGTGTGATTTCTGCGTACCTGCGAGATATCGGATTGTCTGAAGCTTTAGTGACTCCAGCAGTGTTTTTAGTGAAGCCACTTCGATGTCCAGTTTCTTGGTGGTTTCGATTGCGCTAGTTTCAATTTCAGCATTCTAAACATACCGAAAAGTATGGGATTGTATTACTTACACTATATTTTTTATGCTTTACACTTTTCCTCTTTTTTTTTTCTATCATAACCTACCTTCTTGTGAAACTCAGAGTTAACCTCCATAAGTTTTTTCTCTTGCTCTGTGAACTGATAAATTAAACAGAAAAACAGATTCACATTACTTGAACACAAACCTCTATTTATGAATTTATAATTTGACAACCGGGATGTTTACGTACCATGTCGGTTACTCGACTTCGCTCCAGATTAAAATCCAACTTTGTGTCCGCTCTGATTTTTTGACTTTCCTCCTTCGATCAAAAGACATGACATTAAGGATCAATATAACATTAATAACCGACTGAAAACGTCATTTTTATTCAGGCTGGGAAGCTGCTACTCACCAGCAGTCTGTTTTTGATCTGTTCAAGTTCAATCTTCATTTTCTAAACAGTGGAAAATATTGAAAGGGATTGAACTTCAAATAAAAATGAATTAAAAATACGAAAACAAATGAATTTTCAAGTTTCGGAAAAAACAACGCAACAACCAAGACATGCTTTCAAGACAAGTTTTGGACTGTAGTTTCCACGCTCTATAAGTCAATAGCTAACAGTTGATGAAACTGCATACCTACACTCTCCATGTTTTATGAAGTCAGTGTAAAGTGGGTGGTATGAGTGAACAACTAGAACTCAATTCACAAACCAAATATGTATGTGGCCATCTGGGAAATCCTGTCTACTTGTTTATTTCTGCAACTAAATTTCACCAAACAGCCTTATACAGCAGCCTGTAACTTACTCAGACACCTACATTTCACAAAAACTGTTTATTCCAGCCTCTGCTATTGTTCCTCGAGAAGTCATGTTGGGTAATAAACAGGTTAATACCTTCATAAAGATGTCTTGAACCTTGTTATCCTCACACAGTGAATGTCATTATTTGAACAAGTTGAACAAGAGCTACAGTACAAAACCATAAAATACACACATAAGCCTAATTATAATTTAGTGTACAATGTGTCGAGTTATTCCAAGCTGCTACATGTTAAATGTTTTAGCTCTATGATCAAACATCCGTTTACCATTTTTGAAAATACAATCTAAAACTCTAAAAACTCTCCGGTTAATAATGTAATATAAACGCATGCCCACTGAAATTCTTTTGGTTATAAAAGACTCGCAAGGAACATACTGCGTTTTCCGATCTCAAGTTGGCAAATTCGCTTTTCTCCAGAATGACCATGTCCTTCCGAATGGAATCCAGATGTGCCATGATTTGCTGGAGTGCAATTTCCTGCAACAGAAATGTCAGTGAAGAAAAGTGGCACTGTACCCAAGCGTATGCTTACAGTGTGTTCTTGTTTGTCTCTTTACCTGATGAGCTCCTGTTACCATGTCCCTGTACACGATGTCCATGTTGGCTGTCGTGAGAGTGACCAGGGCACTGACGATCAACTCGGCCTGCTTCTTTTCAAACCCTGCACATAATGAAGCTTGTAGTGTGGATAAACAAACTGAAATATATATGTGTTGTTTTATTTTTCCAATAGAAAATAAGGAAAATAGATCTTTAGAACACTCAAAATATACAAAAAGAAGCCGAGTGAAACATGACAGACAGAATGTGGAAGTCCCGAGCTTAATGCTATTACATACACACACACAAAAAACAATAAGGGTGGAATAGTAATAAGCACATTTGCTCTACACCCCTCAGGTTGGGAGTTTAAATTACAGACCCTGTGTCTGTGTTAAATATGCTTTCTGTATTTTGCGGGTTTCCTCCAAACACTCCAGTCGAAACATAACGTGTTTTATTCTGAATGGTATTTCAAAATTCTCTGTAGTGTGTGTGCCCCGCAATAACTTGGCACCCTTTCCCCCACCTTATGCATAAGTTGTCTTGGTATATGTGATTGATGGATGGATGGATGGAAAACCCACCACAAAAATGTACATGGCATGTCAATAGCTAGACTCTCAGAAATACTGCAAAAGCTATTTTAATAGGAATATTTGGGTTTGCAATTGGTTGTGTTTTCCAATTGTGGGTTTGTCTCAAAGATTTCCTACAGCACCCTACTTTGTCAGTGTGGGCTTATTCTGGGTTTTCAGTTGCAATAATTTCATCAAGGTAGATCACTGAAGTTGCCGGCAGGCTTTCCTATTGCTAACTGTTAGCAGTGGGTGACACCAGGATTTCATTTTTGACAACAAATCATCTGAGCATCGCTTCACCCCAAGTAGTCGCTTCATATTTACATAAAGTTAAACAGTTTCTCAACTTTGATGTGTCGTTAAACACATGAACACATCTCGGTGACAAAGGTCTCTGTTGTTCATGTTGTAGAAAAGATCATTAGTTGTCATTGAAAATGAATGATCTCTGAACGCTTTGTATCTCCCTGTGTTCCCAGTTTAGACTTTGGATTCACCAGATCTCTTACCAGACAAAAGTGGCTACTGAAGATGAATGAATGAATGAATGAATGAATGAATGATTTTATTCAGCATATGACATAAAACGTAAAAAGAGAGACATCATGTTTTAGTTCAAATGTATGCATAAATCCAGACATATTAATGTGTTCACACCCTTTGTAGCCCCAATGTACCGTTAAATTCCAGATCTTTAACAAGAGCATGACTGTCGAAGGTCAGTTTTCTTTGCTCCAGTGGTGTCAGCTCCACTTTCCGGACATCATAGGTCCTTCTGCTGCCGGTCACGTGGAACCCTGGATCCAAATACAACTTATATTTATACAACAAACCTGCAGTATCTGCAGTTACTCTAAAAAATAAATACATAAATAAATAAAAAGGTCATCACTATAAACACTGTACCTCTCGAGGAAAGGCAGGAGAATGTCGGTATGACCCACTGCTGAGATCGGACATGCTGTCTGATCTGAACTGAACAAGATCTGCGTAAAAACGATGCCAAATACATGATCCAAATCTATGATCTGATCTCTGATCAACCCTTAAATATTACAACGAGTTACAGCAGTTCATTTCATTCTACATGACCCCCATGCTTCCTGCATAGTCTAGGAACAGGGTCTCTAATAGGGCTGATCGTTCAGAAGATCCACAGCAAAACCTCCAGCGAGTGACAGCACCTTAAATCAGAATAGGAGGACTTTCTCGAAGCAGACAATCCCTAACTTTTACAGCTTATTCAGTGCACTTTATATCCCGTTGCACGCCAGTTGGAGTTGATTGCTGTCCTTCGACACACTTCCGGAAACAAGCGTATGGCGTTCGATGCGTTTTAAATAAAGTAAACTTTATTGAGTCCGCGCGCTGTCATGGCGGCGTCCACAAGCCAGGGTTGGAGCTGGTTTCTCGCCTTGGCTTTCGGAGTTTCTTTTCTAAAATGCCTGCTGATAAACGCATAGTGAGTGTACACTTTCAGCTATTAGAAATGAGTTTCGGTAATCGGTGATGATCGGATATCTGATATCTGATTAGATGCTGTTTGATAGTTGTATTGGATTCATTGATCCAATTTAAATGTAAAAATAAAACTGTTTTTGCCACTGTACCGGTTTGAAGCATCGGAAAAAGCAGATGGGTCATGAAATAATATCTAGAAGATTCTTGAGCCTAAGTTATTTAATAGGGCTCAGAAAAAAAGGAGTATATGACGTCACACCGTAAACACAACGTCTCAGCAGTGTGTGGTCAGGTGTGTCATAGCTCCATTTATACTTAATGAAAAGATGTTACTCAAAGTAGTTTTATACCAATCTTTTTTATTTCTCTACTCAAAAAACTCTACCTAAGCTATTACAAAATGCCAAAACTAGCTAGACCAGCTCAACCTGTGTTTTGCAGCTTGTGACTACTGACTTGCTGTGCTTTCCTTCATAATTGCACTGAATGCAATAATAAAATGACTTTGTATAGATATGGTCTTTTTTCTTTTCTTTCGAAGACAGCAGGGCTTAACCTTGGCATATTGGCATGCACTTACCCCAAAATGCATTTAACTCATCTATACATTTCGAAAGCTTTCTTGTAACATGTTAAGATTTCATAGCAATATATATTTAATTGTATTTTGCATAAATATATTTTCCAGTCACTCAACAGATTTTGAAGTCCATCGGAACTGGCTCGCTATCACTCACTCTCTGCCTGTGTCAGAATGGTATTATGAGGTATTTACTCATAATGACTTACAGTTACTGTATACTCACACTGGTGTACTCACCTCAGCATAATTGTAATTAACACTTAATATCTGTATAATAAGTTTTTTCTTTTCTTTTGTTAATGTTTTTAGGCCACATCAGAGTGGACATTGGATTATCCTCCCCTGTTTGCATGGTTTGAGTTTGGACTCTCGCACGTTGCCAAATACTTCGATGCGAAGATGCTGGTTGTTGAGAACCTTAATTACGCCAGTCCTGCCACCGTGTTGTTCCAGAGACTTTCTGTCATTATCACTGATGTGATCTTCATTTATGCAGTTCGAGAGTACGATTGTGTTAAACATATATTTTACCCACACCATGATGACCCAAGTGAACTGAAAATACCTTCAATATGTACTTGATTATATATATTATTGTATAAACTGATAATGATAAATGATTTTTTGCTCTGGTTTTAGATGTTGTAAATGTGTACGGGAAGACAAAGGAAAGGATCTGCTGGCAAAACCGTCTTTCATCCTGGCCACACTGCTGCTGTGGAACTTTGGACTTTTCATTGTTGATCGTATCCTTTATTAAAATGACCTGATGTCTTATTCAAAAAACATGAAATACACCAACGTTTTTTTTTTTGTTTAATCCTTCAATAACACAATGTAGACATTCATTTTCAGTATAACGGCTTCCTCTTCGGAATTCTCCTGCTTTCAGTCGCACGACATCTTCAGGTGTGGAAGATTCTATACAGAAATCTTATCTAAAGTTATCAAATTTCTTCTCATTTTGTATATAAGTATATTTTCATTTAATTTAAAATGCTTTGATTTAAAACAGTGTAGTTGAGGCAGATTACAAGACAAGAAATCTTTTCTAACTCTTCTGTTAAACCAGACAAAATGCATTCCTGCTTGTGACTTCAGATCCCACCACTTTAATATTATACTAACAATATCGAGCTCTTCAGCAAGACCCTTTAACCTCAACTGCTCAATTGTCTAAATGAGATATTTGTGAATAAGGACTTCTACCAAATACCATAAATGAAGTTCTTCTAACCAAAGGTGCAATATCTCACCCCTCACATTTCAGCAGCCATTTTATCACATCTCTTCAAGGGACAATATTATAAAAATTAAACGTGGCTATATTTTAGAGTAGTCAATGTGCAGCTTGTATTACAGTACAGATTTAATGTCCTCAAAAAATAATCAACATAGTCATTATTGTAAAATAGCTGCTGACAAAAGCGATAACAGCTGTACGTCGTGTAACCAGGCAAAGCCACATGTCCTATTCAGCATGTACATGTTTTTTTTTGCTTGTCAGGACCATTCTAATTTGTGTATCTTGTATTAGAGCAGTTAAAATGTGGTGCTTTGAGTTCAGTTCTCTCATACTGACCATTGGATGTTCAACATGTGACCTCATGGCAAAGAACTTTGAGGATTTGAGAATTAGAATTGTTGCTCTCCACAAAGATGCCGAGCCTATAAGAAGATCAGTAACACTATGAAACTGATACACACTACAGAGGGTCATACATGGTTTTCCAAGACAGGTTTCACTCAGAACAGGCCACGTAAGGTTCCATCAAAAAAGTTGAGGCCTCGTGCTGTGAGTCAGGTAGAAACTGGCTTCAAAAAACAGACATGAGTGCTGTAGCAATGCTTTAGAGTTTGCAGAAGCAGAAGTAACAGTTGTCAGTGCTCAGACCACACGCCACACACTGCGACAAGTCAATCTGTGTGGCCGTCGTCCCAGAAGGAAGCGTCTTCTGAATCTGGCTCACAAGAAAACCATCAAACAGTTTCCTGAAGACGACCTGTCCAAAGAGCATGAATTACTGGAACGATGTCCTGTGGTCTGAGGAGACTAAGATAAACTTGTTTGGCTCAGATGGTGTCCAGCATGTGTGGCAATGCCCTGGTGAGAAGCACCAAGTAAACGGTTTCTTGCTTACAGTCAAGCATGGTGATGATAGCATCATGGTCTTGGGCTGCATGAGTGCTGCTGGTACTTTGGAGATGCGATTCCTTGAGAGAAACATAGATTCCAAAATGTATTCTGAAGCAGAACATGACGCCTTTCCTTCAGAAACTGGGCCGAACGACAGTTTTCCAACATAATAACGACCCCAAACACACCACCAAGATGACAATTGCCTTGCTGAGGAAGCTGAAGGTGATGGTGATTGGAGATATATTTGGGCAACCAGACTTAAACCCTATTGAGCACCTGTGAGGCATCCTTAAGCAGAAGGTAGAGAAGTGCCATGTGTCTTACATCCAGCAGCTACGTGACTTCATTATGGAGGAGTGAAAGAGGATCCCAGCAACAACCTGTGCAGCTCTGATTATTTACATGCCCAGGAGAATTAAGGCAGTGCCAGGTTGCTCACACAAAATATTTACACTTTGGACACAGTTTTGACATGTTTACTTAGGGTGTACTTACTTTTGTTGCCAGCTTTTTTGACAATAATGGCTGTATGTTGAAATATTTACAGAGGACAGTAAATTGGTACTGGTATACAAGATGTATATTACCTACTCTAAAATATATCCAAGTTTCATTTATATAGTTTTGTCCGCAGAGAACATCTACTACAGTGGTTGCTGAAATGAGGGTGTTCTCACTTTTATGAGATACTGTACATTTACATTATAGTCCAGCATGTCATCCGGACAAGAATTTTTTTTCTTTGCCACTTTCAAAAAGTTCTTCACAGCCATGGTTGTGAAATTGCAAATTACTGAGTGAAAAGTAAAGTACAGTTAGCTAAAGAATGATGGAGCCCATGATAATTGCTGTCAACCCTCCAGACTACATCCAATTCAAGGCACATTTTTTCATTTTGGCACCTAATTCTGAATAAACACAAATTGCATTTCTAAAAGTGTAAGTTGCATTAAAGTTACTGTACCGATTTTCCACCTTAGAGTATTCTTGGTGCAGCTCAGATGTTCAAAAAATCATTAAGGATAATAATGCAAGGCACTTAGTGCTGTTTTGCATTCACAAGTCCCACCATATTCATATTCAAATTCAATATTACACCACTATAGTTTAACATTGCATTTACATTAACTATAACGTACATTAAATAACGTTTTTATGCCAGGCAGGATGCTGCAGTGACTAAATCACAGTGTAACAATGAATATTACTGCATTCCCCACATTAGTTTGAATGGAAAAAGGAAATTATTAAATTTTATAAATGAAAATAATGAAAATATCAAATCTAATCTGAGAGTAAATCTTTCAATTTTGCTCAAATTGCAGCCTGAATATTATTCTACACTACACCCCATCATATCTAATGAACAACTAGGTTTTTTAATTCTTTCTTTCTTCATGTGTTTAAACAGAACAGACACTTCGAGGGTGCTTTACTGTTTTCCATCCTTTTAAACCTGAAGCACATATACCTGTACATCGCACCAGCCTATGGAATCTTCCTGCTCAGATGTTTCTGCTTTACACAGAGTAATGCAGGTGTGGCTTATTTTGACCTTATTCCAAAAGTCACTAAATGTATTTATTTTTTACAATTTAAAATCACATCTGAAATGTATGCACTGGCCATGCAGTTCATTATCAGTTCAATATAATTTATTTTCCAGATTACTTTATATTTCAGACAAACCCAAAGTCCAAAGTGTTTTATTGCTTTTATACCACATGCTCCAAGATTTAGAAGATTAAAGATCACAATTTTGACACAATTTGTATGTGCTTTCTGAACATCCCATTCCACATTTAGTCCCCATTTGCTGTTCTAGTAAGCTCCACTCCTCTGGAAGCAGGTTCATCTAGATTCTGGAGTGTCCTTGTAGAGATGTGTGTTCATTCGGCCACAGGGGTGTTAGTAAAGTCAGGTACTGGTGTAATGTGAGGAGGCCTGGGGTGCAGTCAGCGTTCCAATTCATCCCAAAGGTGTTCAATACAGTTAGAGCTCTATAGCAATGTTCTACAGCAGGCAAGATCTTCCATTTCAACCCATGTAAACTATATCTTAATGGAGCAGGCTTTGTGCATTGTCATGCTGGAACAGGTTTGGGTCTCCTAGTTCAAGTAAAGTCAAAATTTTATTCTACCCATCCAAGACACCCTACAAATTCGCTCCAAATTTGTGGAAACAAAAGGTTAAATAGAAAAGTCTTTTCAGCCATTTTAAATTAACAATCATTTGTTACATAGAATCAAAACAATATGATTTTCAGATCATTGATATAGCAAAGGATCACTTTATGACCAATTAGAGCTGCTGTATAAGTTTAAATAATAATGAATTGTTTAAATCTGAGTACTAGCATTATTTTTCTATATATAATTCTCATTTTTGCATGGCATTTTGTTTTTTGTGGTGACTATATACAATTATTAGAATCGTCCTAACATGGCTCTTGTTTTTTCTTTAGATGGTTCAGTGAAATGGAAAAGTTTCAGTCTTTTCCGCTTAGTAGCTCTTGGATTTATTGTTGTGTCCACCTTCGCTGTGTCATTTGGACCATTTATTATACTGGTATGTATCTCATTGGCTCTCTTTAATCAAAGCTCTATATTCAAGGTTGTTATGGTCAATGCCACCGTATGCGCAGACATACACAGGATTCGAATTAGCGTTTCTCTTCTCTCAAGTGTATCTCGAATGTATCTCGAAATCTGATTAAATAGGTGTTACATTTGATTGTTTCTTTTAATATAAATCGGCCTTGTTACTTATTTCCTTCTTTCTCTGCTTTGTCAAAGGGTCAGATTCCACAAGTCCTTTCCAGGCTGTTCCCTTTCAAGCGTGGGTTATGTCATGCCTACTGGGCCCCTAATATCTGGGCGCTGTACAACATAGCAGACAAAGCTCTGTCTGTCCTTGGTAAGGAAAAAAATAATATCTGGAAAATTTTTTTTTTAAAATGTGTGTGAAATAAAAACATATAGTTTTCTTTTAGACGTATTATAACGTATATACTGCACACACAAAACCCTTTAGCATGTCCTGTTATATACAAATGATCCACAGTGGGGTGGTGTAATGCAGCTGTAAACATTCCTGGTTAATAATGTTTTTTCGTAAGGTCACATTTAAAAGTGCTTTATTCATCTTATAGCTCAAAAATCTTATCTATTTCTTGGTTTCTTTTATGTTTTGGAATGTTCACAAAGCAAGTTAGTTCCTGTAATAGAATCCCGTTCGCCCTTTTTTCAAGAGATACGGGTTGGAATCCAGACGATGCCACAGCAGTCTGTGTCTGGGAACCATGGAAGCAAACTTAGCTGTGCTCTCTGGGTGGGAGCACGGCATGCTTTTTCTAGCTATCAGTCAGTGATCCTCACTAATTGCACGTGTCTGTATGCTCATGTATGTGGAAAGGGGCAGGGAATGCTTTTGTAAGGGGGTTTGTTACACCTCCTTATAGCACAGCATTAGCAGCAGCGATTAGCTGGCTTTACGTGTTTCAGAGGGAGCGCGTGTAAGCGCTCACCTTCGATCGGTAGCTGTAATGCAAAAGGGCGAGCTGGGATCAATACTGTCAGGGTTGCTGTTATAGAAATGTCAACAAGTTCTGAACAGAATTGATCAGTGCTGTGGCAGAACCATAATATTAAAACTCATCCTAACGGGTATTACTGTTTATTTTAGGTGTCAAATTTAAACTGCTTGATCCGAACGAACTTCCCAAAGCCTCGATGACTGGAGGTTTGGTTCAGGAATTTCAACACTCCGTTCTTCCACCTGTTTCTCCTCTAGTGACACTTGTTTGTACTTTACTTTCAATTGTGGTGAGTGTTCAGTTGCAAACTTGAATTAAAAACACTGCGGCTGCCCCCTGCCTTATACCGATAAGTTTTATTCTATTCAGTTTTGACAATGATTTTTTTTCTGTGCTGTCCCTCTATAGCCTGTTCTGTTCACTACATGGCGAAGATCCAAAGGAGCCCGAGGTTTCCTTCGCTGCATGATTATTTGTGCCCTTGGATCTTTTATGTTTGGATGGCATGTCCATGAGAAGGCCATTTTAATGGCAATACTTCCTCTAAGGTAATATTCCCTTTTTTTTCTTCTTCTTTTTCAAACAACTAAAATATAACAAAGCTAAAAAATGTCTGGTTTGTTTCTTTTCTAGCTTGCTAGCTGTAGAAAGTAAGGAAGATGCCCGAACCTTTCTAATCCTCAGCACAACAGGCCATTTTTCCCTCTTTCCACTTCTCTTTACAGCTTCAGGTACGGACATGCTTCTGTTTCACGCTGTGGCTTCAACATTACAGTTTGGGTTTGGATAAAATCTAAACATTGTCTGTTTGGGGTTTTTTTCCATTCAGAGCTTCCTATCAAAATTCTTTTCATGCTGATGTTTACAATCTTCAGTTTCACCTCGCTCAAGAAGCTTTTCAGGTCAGTACATGAGAGCTTTGGATTCCTGAGACTGTTTATTAGGCATTTATCTACTTATTATCTCTGATTTATGATTAATGGCTTTAACTTTAGATTGTGTAACTCATTTCGAGCCCTATTGCGATTTGAGGGCAGACAGTTTAATTTATTTTCTTAAAATGCAATGATATAAATTAAATTATCTTTTGCAATAAACTATAATAAAACATAAGAAACAGGATGTAAAGTTTATAGATATTTGCATGTAAACTAGTTCAGTGCTTTAGTTTTTTTTGTGCTGATCAAGATGCAGACACTGCATCACTGACTCTTTAGCCCTGTTGTTTTTCTTGCAGTAAAGCGGGCTGGTTGGTGAATTCGCTGGAAGCTGTGTATCTCCTGGGCCTGGTTCCTCTAGAGCTCATCTGTGAGATTGTTTACCCATTGACTCGCTGGCAGCAGACGCTTCCCTTCATCCCTCTGCTCCTCACCTCTGTTTACTGCTCACTGGGTGTGGTCTACTCCTTCATCAGACTCTACCTGTCTGTGTTCACTGCACCCAGCAACAAAGTGAAAGCTCAGTAATGAATGTTGTAAAAACACAAGGATGCTCGAGAACATGGAGCCACAGTATAATTGACATCTTGTTTACAATTGTGACCAAATGTTACTTTAGACCCCTAAAACTACTTTTGAGGAAGTTTTTCCCCTCAGTGTAAGTACTTCTATTTTCAATCATTTTCTACTGAATGTGGTATTTTAATTAAAGAACTATCCTTTCATTAACCCTTCTTTTCCTGGCTTGATTTTAATATTACATAATGTTACAGTTCAACATTGATGTTTTTTTTTTACATTGTATTCTTTATAAGGCATGAACACAGCATTCTCAGGCTAGACTTTACTTCATTTGTAAAGAGTACACAAAACAAACCACAATATTTTCAAGATTACAACTGAAAAACAGCCCTTATTTATGATCAAATGTGGACATAAAACTTGTAGATGATAATTTTTACAATTTCTTCTAATATAATGCAAAGCTGAACATTTTATCAAGTTTGAGTTTGTCAATCCAATATGTAACACAGATGATGCTTTTAGCAAGTTGGACTCTTAAATTATTTCATTTATTTATTTATTTATTTATTTATTTTTGTAAATGAAATCCGTGTGTGTTTTGCGTCAGCTGATTTTTAGAAAATGTTTACATGTATGGTTATTAAACTCAGACCATGTACATAGTACAATTCAGAGTCAGCTACCAGTTAGATTGCATCATTTGGATTAATTACTGTATTTTGCAGTACTAATTCTCACATAACTCCTAGGTTATAACCCCAAAACAAACAAACCAAAAAGAATGCGTAGCATTACTTTATATGAATGGCACTGGAAAGACACCGATTTCATTAAACTGTGGCATTAAACTGCATAACTGTAGCAATAGGAATTACATTTAATGATAACACAATGATAACACTGACACAAAAATTCAGATTTTAATTCATAATGAACAAGTAATGAGGTGTGACATAAAAGCAACAGTGGTTTTCTTTTCTGTAAAGCACTTCATTCTGTTTTCATTTAAACAAACATCAGCCTTCTCTGTAAACCAGTATCATCTGAATTTTAAGAAAACTCCAATAAGTGTGCTTCTGGTTCCCACAGCAGTTTAAGTTTTCTTAAAAAGCAGCAGGTTGCCAGTCATTGCCTTGCAGGTACTATCCTGTCCATCAGTGCCCTAAGCCCCTTATAGTATTAAAGGATCAGTTTCCCCTTTCGTTTCTGCTCTTCACTCGAAGAGGTAGCTGTTTCAGTTTACTCATTTGAGCTGAATACACTCCCACAGCATGGAAAAGCTTCGCCTAAAGCATAGTATAGTCATTCCAATGTTTTGGACAGCTAGTGTAAAGTTTCACTTTAGCTCTCTATTCATCCCAAAATAAAAAATAAAAACCTGTGCTTTGTAATTGCTGCCTGTTGTTGAGGATTTTGGTAGGTGATTGAAGTGGTTAAGGGTTATTACACCTGATCATTTTCAGGCAGCACACTGCTATACAGAAGTGCATATATATATGTTCTGCTATACAGAAGTGCATTATGCTGTCAAGGCATTAGAGTTTGGATCCAATGGTCATGAGTTCAAATCCCAGCCACACCAAGCTGCCACTCCTGGGGCCCCTGAGCAAGGCCCTTAATCCCATAACCTGCTCAGCAGTATGAATGAGTCGCTCTGGATAAGGGCGTCTGAAAAATTCCATAAATGTAAATATTTGAAATGTTGCTGAGCTGCTGTATGTCCAGAAATATTCATCAAAAAATATATTTCCTCGTTTTTAAAAATGCTAGGCCTGGCCGTGTTCACAGCTGTCTGGTTTCTGTCGCCCTTCAACAATAATCTTTAGCACTGGAGTCAAGTCCATCATTTTCTTCAGCATCTCCATGATGTCTGGGTGTCCTCTGGCTCCTTCAATGAATTCTTCAAGTGTTAATTCACCTTCAGTAAAAGGAAATGGTGCAAATAAAGCGCTTTTAGTTCAACAGACAAGAAACAAGCCAAGACCTGCTGGACTATTTAGCTTATACTGTTCCTTATACTGTTTGTCATTGTAATGAAAGATGACACAGAGAAGGTGGTTTAATTGTACAGAAATAATATCCCTAATGTAATGGACAATGACATGGAACGGGAAAAAAAAGGCAAAAGTAGATCAGTCAAAAACTACACAAGACTTTAAACTATCCACCTGGCCATCAAGTCCTTTTGCTTACCTTCTCCGTTGACATCGATTTTTTCGAATATAAGTGCTACTATCTCTTCCGGTACAATGCTGTGATTTTGCGTGATGTCCTGTATGGCCTGGAGTAATGAAAAATAAAAAGTTGATGAAGTGGATTGACATCGCTTGGTTGAGACGACTTGACAGATGGGTTACTGGTCCTGTAACACACTGTATTTATTTTTGCTTAAACTGTGACCTCTTGGCTCTGGTGGCTTTCAGAAACAAACCTGTCACAGTAAACTTTCTTTCGGCTTCTCCCATTAGGGGTTGCCACAGCAGATCATCCGTATTCATGATCCGCATGTTTGATTTGGCACGTTTTTACGCTGGATGTCATTCCTAACGCAACCATGCCCATTTATCTGGGCTTGGGATCGGCACTAAGAGTGGCTGGCCTGACCGGGGATCGAACCCGGGCTGCAGCGGTGAGAGCGCCGCCTCCTAACCACTAGACCACCAGGGTAAATAAGCTTTATATATATTAGCAGCTCTTATAAAGCCCTTTCGTTTTTACCTTATTTGGCCGACGACATAGTAACTTGCGATTGTCTCAATTATACATTCGAGTAGCCCAGCAGTGGCAGCTTTAGTAGAGTCCTTCTTTTTCTTCTTCTTTTGTCTGCTCCGGTTAGCGGTCCCCACAGCGGATCATCAGTTTCCACACCACCCTGTCCTCTACATCTGCCTCTTTAAAACCAACTACCTGCATGTCTTCCTTCACCACATACATAAACCTCCTCCTTGGTCCTCAGCATTCTCCTACTGAGTCTCCATGTCCCTCCTCTGCACATGTCCAAACCATCTCAATCTTGCCTCCCTCACCTTGTCTCCAAAACGTCCTACATGCGATGTCCCTCTAATAAACTCATTTCTAATCCTGTCCATCGTCGTCACTCCCAATGAAATCCTCAACATCCCCAGCTCCACCTGCTGTCTTTTACTCAATGCCACTGTCTCTAAACCAAGCAGTGGCAGCTTAGTAGTACTGGGATTTAAACTCATACCCTTTTAATTCAAAGTTCCACAATGTAACCACTAAGCTACCAACTGCTTGCCATGGTTTAGAGCTTAACCAATTTCCAAAGCAAATAATCCTTGCAATCAGGATTCATGCTAGTAGTTTAAAAAAAATCTAACTTAGTTATTATTATTTTGGATACTGCATTATTGTTGGTCATATCAAGTTCAGATACTTGAACGTAATATATTCAATTAAAAATATATTTATTTCCATATGCATACATTATATGCATAATGTAGTTTGTTTCCACATACCGTGAATATTGTCTCCAGTTCTTCTTTGTCGATTTTTCCATTGCCATCCTGGTCAAACAGTTTAAAATACCACTTTAATTTCTGGTTGATTTCACCTTTAAGCATCAGACTGACTGCAGCAATGTATTCCACAAAATTTATGTATCCATCCTAACAGAAAAAAACATGATATTCAGCTTTTATAGGTAATAATTTTGAATGATAGATTTATTTATGTGATGCAGATATGAGGAACATTTTAGTGCACACTATAAATGTATTATAATAAAATGTCAGCAGATTTATTCAAGTGAGCATGCAAACAGGATACACTGAATCTGGAACTAATTCAGGCATCAGATAATTGTGTATTTGTAATGTGATCTCTTTCCAGAAAAAAAAGAAACATATTCTTATTTGCTATGCAAAAGTTGTTTATATATATATATATATATATATATATATATATATATATATATATATATATATATATATATATATATATATATATATATTAAAATAACTCCATATATAAGCCTGTCTACACTGGTGTCAAGTAACTAATGGCTGTACCTTGTGTACCATGTGACAGCCAATGTTTTTTACTGAAAACAAAAAAAAAGGCTTCAATCAAACTCTACATTAGGTATGATTGTACATGTAAGACTGCTCATTCTATTCTGTCCTTACCCCATCCATGTCAAACGTGTAGAAGACCTGGTCCACATAAGCGTTAGCGTCCTCAGGCATCCCCTGTAGCCCAAGCATGGACTTCAGCTCAAAGAGTGTGATCAGGCCTGAGGGAGACTCCCTCATGAACTTGTTGTACCAGTGGTGCATGTCTTCAGCCAGGATGTCATCCAGAGTGGTGTGTTTGTTGCCCATGTCTAAGGAAACTCTTCGTTGCACACCTGGTCCAGCTAAGCACTTAACATGCCTTCTACACCCTGTGCCACTTTATAGCACTGTCGACTAGGGACACACTGATCACTACAGAGAACTCAAGAAAGGGTTTCTAAACCTCTTATGTAGGTGTGGTGCTAAAAAGGGTGAGCACTTGAAATAAACTGTAATTGGATAATGGCAGCTTTGTACAAAGTGGAGTTTTAAGAGAAGCAGGCACAGAAAAAGAAGAATGCTTATGTAAGATGTTCTGACCTTAGTTACATGTACAGAACTATTCGTCTTGGCTTATTTATAATGAAGTTTGTATCCTAGGATTTTATTTAAAAAAAAAAAGTATAAAAAAGTGATTCTTTTTATTGATTATAATATCAAATATCATCTATTAATATTTCAATATTTTCTTTCAATAGCGAGCTTGAAATTGAGTTTTTTTGATAAAACGCCATCTAAAATAATGACCATGAAACAAATTAATCTAAAAAATCTTTTCCTATGAAAAGCCAAAATTGAACTTGACAGGGCTGTGGGCTGCTATGATTCCACTTATTTATAAATTGATACATTTTAAAATAAAATAAATAAATAGAAAACATTACTCTGTAATCTGTTGAATAAATGCAGTTTTATTTGGAAAGTTCTAGTTGATTAAATCGCCAATTTATTGTACAATCGGCCAATGCCTAATACAGCTATTCAATGACTTCTAATAAGAGACATCCTTACTTTTCAAAATGGCTATTTTTCCCCCTTTCTTCCCTCTTCTCAAACATGCAGGCTAAATTAAAGGTCAAAATGGACCAACTTTGACTCACAGGGCCTAGTTTGGGCAGCTCTGAATTAACCCTCTAATACCTCTATTACAGGAAGAATTACACAGCAATCATTATGACTTACACAAAACTGCAGCTGTTTTATTCACATACTTAAAAAAAATCATTGACAAATAACAGTGCAAAAAAACAATACAAAATGAAATGAATCCATTTTCAGTGTACTAATACTAATCTGCTAACTACTTCTTGATATGGGAAATGATTTTGATTCATTCAGTGTAGGACTCAGAGAGGTATACATTGGGTGATCAAAATATTGTCAAAAGTTATGATCTACAAAACCCTTTAA